>NC_139711.1:7475920-8013316 GCF_964188405.1 Protomyctophum parallelum
GTCTACAAAACTTAAATTTTTAGACGTTTTTTTATCCCATTATTAGACGCACGTCTAATAGCGGCTATTGCTCAGTGGGTAGTGTATGATTGAACTTTTCATGGTCTATCGTTTAGAATCGTTTTAAAAAGGTTCTAGTATAATAAAAGCAAAGTAACTTGGGAAAATAAATCGCAATATATTTAGGAATCGCAATATACCCTCACAAAAAACATGCAGTAATCCTGGTCACTAAACTGCCTCCCCCTGGCCAGCCGGGGCGCCTGATGGAGGGGAAAGGAACTGGTTGGAATAACGTGTTCCTTGGACACTCAGGCATGAAGGAAGCATGAGTTCAAGTCCGTTGCTCTCCCCATATATGGGGACTAGGTTGGTGGAGGGTGTGTAGAGCCCAGGATCACATTAGATGATTGACACAGGGGTGAAAAATGGGTTACAAAATCGTGGGATAAAGAATATATATATATTTCTTTTAAAGGATCGCAATATAAATCGAATCGGCAACCTAGGTAGGTATGTATCGATATCGTATCAAATCGGGAATCATCCCAATTCCCACCCCTACCTTATTTTACCTCACTGACAGGGTTACTGAGGTTAAGGTTAGGTTTAGGCTGTCAATCAGAGCGACTGGCAATCACAGCGCATCCTTTGCACAACCCGTGTAGGCTTAGGGTATGACCCGCCATTCAGGCCAGTACTGTTCCCTTGACCGATGCCACACATGCACTCAACCAATTATGGACATACAGTATGGTGAAGGAAGACTCAATTGACCACATCCCAGGTCAAATGGCATATTTGCCATTTGGTCAATGGCCCATTTCACCGCATCCTACGGTGCATTGACACCACAAAAAGGAATAAACTGTTACTAAACTAAACTACATTCAACGTGTAAACAACCCTTGTTGCTCACAACAGCGCAACACTATCATTCACTCAGACAACCTGAAAATGATACCGGGAGTCGGATACAAACTAGGGTCCTCGAAACTCACGTGGAGCATGTGGTTCACTCTCTCTCTCTCTCTCTCTGTCTCCACACACAACGGTTTGATAGCGTGACACAGACGAGTCACTCATCAAGTATTCTGCAACCATTAGACTCCCAAGTAAAAGCACATAAACGAAAACCCGTTTGCATCGTGCATACTGCATACCAAATGAAGAAGAAATGGACGGAATCCAATTGTGAAGTAATCAGCCCTATTTCCCGAAATGATGCAGGCCTAATCCTCGTCTTCCAAGCAGAACATGCACTCCAACGGGCTATATTCTTCTCTTGTTCTGGCAGTCCATCTAGTGGCAGAATTTACATCTCATTTTATGCATTCACAGACAAAGTAAAATCCAGAATGTACATTTAACCCATTCTGACCTGAGATCAGATTCATACGAGGTTTCCGCCGGACACACCTGGTCTGATGAACCCATTCTGACCTGAGATCAGATTTAAAAAAATGTCAGTCGTTCTTCGATTTTTCAAAAATAGCAGACCTACAAGCTCGTATCGCGCCACTCGGTGGCGCGATATGAGCTTGTAGATCTGCTATTTTTCAATAGGTAAAGCATAACATGATGCTGACACCAAAATGGGTGCCCGGTCAGAATGGGGTTAACTCAAAGAGCGTGCAAATGGACCCAAAGGGATCCATTTGTACGCTCTCAGAGTTAAATTAACTTTTACAGTTTTACAGTTGTCTACTCACTATTGACTCTATAATCCAAAGCATTACAGTGGGTGAGTGAGCACACAGAGCAGGCATTCAACATCTTGTTCATGGAGATTTATAATACTGTATATTACACATGTCTGTGGATGGATGATCTACATTAGCTTTTTATCCAGTTCATTGGAACTGAACGTACAGGGTGGATAACAATATCAAATTAGAGTAGACTTAAATGGGTTAGAAACACAAAAACAGATTTTAGGGGGTGTTAAGTTAAAGGACCACTTCACCACTTTTCAACCTATCTTCAATAGGTCCTCGCTATTAAATAATCATGAATAAATGTTGCAATCTTTTTCTACTCTGTCTGTGTCTCATAGGAGGGCTGTTGGCAGTTCAGAAACTGTCTTCCAGTGACACCCATCGATGAGGAATACAAGCTAATAGAAACTGCAGGCTTTCTAGTCCTGAAAAGTTTGCAAAGCGAAACTGGAAGCCATCGTTCTCACGATAATGAAAATCTAAATATTTTTGTAAAAATATCTTGTTTAAAAAAGAATCTGTCACTGAGACACAGACTGAGTAGAAAAAATCTTGCCATTTTTTCATGATTATTAGTGAGGAGCTATTATATGAAGATAGGTTGAAAAGTGTGAAGTGGTCCTTTAACTGAGACAGTGATATCTAAGTATTGCTTGAGATAGTAGACCACGGAGACCAGGGGGTCTGCGTGACCTCTACAGGGGGGCTGCTAAATGTTTGGGTGATAGAGCACCTTAGTCTGACATCATTATTTACACATCCTAGGAGACTCAATTATTTACATATCCTAGGAGACCCATGTTTCAGACTATATCCAACAATTCACTTTTAAAAATGGAGGTTGAAATAAATATTTCAGGCTTAATTTATACTTGTGCGGCAAAAATAGCAGACCAACAGACACTGTCATACAACAAAGTATAATTAGGGTCTGTGTAGCCCAACAAACCCACGGTGAGGCCTTTAGGGGGGCCATGCAAGCCTCAAGCCACCAAGGGCAAGGTGGAGCCTGCAGAACCGTTGCAGCTCGAGAATCCACCATTCCTGAATAAAGTGCCTGGTGCTGGGAGTCTGGTGCAACGCACAGGGCCCGACCTGGTGAGAGCAGGAGTGGACCTGGTGAGACGTAGGAGGGGCCCGGACAGGAGTCAACCCACAGAGCCTAGTCCTTCCAAACGGATTGTGTGGCCTTGGTTTTTCCCTAATGGGACTGATCGAGGGTTGCTACTGGGACGTAAGTCGGGACTTGATCACCCCGGCTGGGTCACCTGAGTGAGGGGTATGATGTTGAGATGAGACCCGAAACCCCGATGACCTTGGGATACATCACTGAGGATACGTCCCAGGTGCATCCATGTATGTATTTTGTTTAGGGTTTAGTATGACAATGTAATTATTTATGTATGTGGAGATAGGCGCTATATCCTCTCCACTGCAGCTCTCTCAATGCACAAATCATAGCATTTTAAATTAAACTGGATGTAGGTTTAATATACATATTATAGGATTTGAGATTTGTTTAATGATATAAGCTATATGATATTAATTTACTAAATGTGCACAGCAAATGTGCCTAATTTATACAGAATGTCAACATAGTAAATACCAGGCTGGGTAATCCCTTGTACTTGTAGAAATGGGAAGAAAGATAACACATAATAGTATATGTTTAAACTTTAAAGTGAAGCTTACGTAACTTTGTCAAGTGTCCTTGAACAAATACTGTAAGGTGACTTCAGCAGACCTTTCCAATGGTACCCCTTAATGTTCACACAGTCATTCTTCCAATACATTTGGAATACAATACCAAAACAGTCAGTGTATTTGACTGTTATCACTCACTCAACAGGCCAGCAGTATTCTGATGTCGTCCTACAAAGAAAATCTTTATTCCTCCCATCAAGCTCCTAGCCTGGCTGGGGTTCATTATTGATTGGTTAGTGCAAACTGCCAAGTGATGCAGGTCAGTCCAACATAAAGAACTCTAGATGGTTTTAGATAATCCCTGACCCTGAGAAATCAAACAAAAATTAAGGACCGGAACAACAGCCCTGCCCCCCCAGCTATCCATTTCAATGGTCAAATGCGGAAGTGCAAACGAGCGCTCAATGTTAAACCCCAGCTGCACTGGGTTTCCTCATCATAAATGCACGGGCCCATCTGCAGTCCCAGCTAGCCAGCCTTTCTGAGGGCTTACCTATTGCCTGGTTTACCCAAGTTCTGGACTCCTCTCCTCCCTGCTACAAGCCGTCTTATGTCGTCAAAGGGTGTCCCTTTTATGCCCATATAATATATGCCCAATATATGGAGTTCTGTGTAAGACATGCCCAAATAGGGACTCTCTATGCCAGTCTTTGATGTCATAATGACTTCAGACAAGTTCAGCGTACTTTCTGAAGGGCGCCCACTGTATTTATATCGGCCACATGACGTCTTATGTCGTCAATTAGTCAGTGCTCTAAAGTTTAGAGCGATATTAACGTATATCTGGTATGTAAACAAATCATATTCATTGCTGGTGACATAACTGATAATATACAGCAAGCAATCTCTCTCATGTATATGTATATGTACAGTACAGTGTGAGAGACTATGTGTGAGACTGTGTGTGTGTGTGTGTGTGTGTGTGTGTGTGTGTGTGTGTGTGTGTGTGTGTGTGTGTGTGTGTGTGTGTGTGTGTGTGTGTGTGTGTGTGTGTGTGTGTGTGTGTGTGTGTGTGTGTGTGTGTGTGTGTGTGTGTGTGTGTGTGTGTGTGTGTGTGTGTGTGTGTGTGTGTGTGTGTGTGTGTGCATATATTATGGTAGTTGTTGTTGCCTGACATGCAACATACATTTAGAATAATGCTCTTGTAAAAACAGTGATGAAACAATGAAAATGAAATTCATTAATGGAGTAAGAAAGGTTTTCATGGTAACTAGATACAGTAAATGAACAGTTGTCAGTTTTCATGTAATAACTATCAGATTATTTTTAAACCAGCTGTCATCTGTAGTCACAGTGTTAGGAAGGCATTACCATTACTATTTTTTAAGGGGGGGGGGGGGGGGTATAATTTAAATAGATTATTTATTAGGTATATGTATACATTCTAAAGGTGCGTTCAGGAAGTTGCACGAGCGCCGCGAACAGGTGCGGCGCGACCTGACGCAGCACAAATGGAACGAACCGAGGCGAATATTTAAATTCAAGTCTGAACGCAGCTTTAGTAGCGTCACCTCCAAATTCCCCAGAATTCCATAAGTTAAAGGGATAGTTCAGATTTTTTTTAACTTAAGCTGTATGAAATACTTGCCATTAATATAGTGGTTGCAACTGTATTAATTCAATTGATTGCCCGAGTCCCGCGGTGGGAGTTCTGCTCTGGTTTTGGTGAAATATTAAGTAGTTCCGGTCATTTTGTGGGGGGCACAGTGGGCCACGCATTAAAAGTAAATTAATCCACAAAACTAACGTAATTTGTATTGTTGACCTATTTCTTCGTTCATTTTTGACCCCTCTATCACACGGAACTATGTTTTTTGTGTCCATACCATATCACTAAGCCCAAAAAATAGTTCCATGTGATAGAGGGGTCAAAGTTGAACGAAAGTTAATAATAATAAAAATAATACCTGGGACTTATAT
Source organism: Protomyctophum parallelum (assembly GCF_964188405.1). Taxonomy (NCBI): domain Eukaryota; kingdom Metazoa; phylum Chordata; class Actinopteri; order Myctophiformes; family Myctophidae; genus Protomyctophum; species Protomyctophum parallelum. The sequence goes on from NC_139711.1 coordinate 7,481,263, forward strand.
AGCGCTTTTCTAATACCCAAAGACGCTTTACAATATTATACTAATATTTTCAGCTTAACTTTAAAAAATCTGAACTATCCCTTTAAGTCTACCTGAATTTATAAGCCTAATCAGCCACATTTTGTTCAAATTGTTGTAAGTATTATTACAATGAAAAGCAGGCACCAACACTAATACTGTATAATTACTGTCGTCCATTTTCCCCTGCTGTAGCCAAACTGAAAAAGAGTGTCTTAACACGAAGCCTGTCAATCAAATATCCAACCTGTTTATTTGCTGACAAGTGTACCCAGAAATATTATTGATTGATCAGTGATGTAAATAGGTTTTCAATGAGTCCTGGGATGCAGGGATGGTCTTTTAGATGAGTCTCAGGGACATTTTATGAGTCCCACTTCAATGATGTTAGGAGTCATATTATGCCATTTTTACAAATTGCAGCATTTTACTTTTAAAATGTAATTTTATATGTATAATGTGGTTATATTCATGTAGAAAACAGAAGAAGAAATGGTTATTATAACTAAAGCTAGCAAAATAAACTAGAATAAAAAATGGTACAGTAATAGTAGTGCATCCCGTGGATGCAGAGGTCGTTGTTGTATTGCGTCCCTTAACTATAAACTGCGTTTTGGGATGCAAAATGCACCCTATTTTAATCTCTGATTGATTGATTGAAATTTGATTGAAATATTTATTAACAGTTTGCAGAATTACAGTACATTTCAAGCACAACTCAATACAAAGACTGTTAACTGTGAGTGGACGACCCAATAAAGCATTACACGTGTTTACAAGAGGGTCCACTTTGTTCAATTCATCAAAACATTTAGAGACGTACAAATAGATACTTCTATATAGCCAAAGAACAGAACAGGAATTCATCATAAATTGGTAAGAAGGGGGGGGAAAGGGGTGGGATTCATTACAATATTGAAAGGCTTAGTTCACAACTCTAGGCCACAAACCATTCCAAGTAGCTCCTCCACAACAAAACTATTATGAATATGAAATAGTGTGGAGCTGGTCTTTCAGCTGGTGTCTCAAATAAACATTAGCAGTGATAGGGATTTTCAATTCTGATGAATTGAAAATGGAGACCCTGATGTAAACAAGTCATAGTGCTTTTCTAGCCCAAACATTTAGATTCTCGTAGAGATTCGTCAGAATCGAAAAAAACCCTCTACGAGAATCTAAATGTTTGGGCTAGTGCTTTTCATGGTTTCGTCCTCGTAGCAGTTTTTGTTGACTTGTGCTTTCGTTTGAAATGTACCCATTCTACATACTGAATAAATCAATCAATCGGAGGAATATCATGTTTCATTAAAACAGACTTCTGAACAATCGAGTCTGGACTTTATGGAAGGAAATCATGAGCTAGAGAAGATTTTTGGTGAATGTTTTAACATTGTTAAAAGGGTTTAAAGATACTTTTGATTTATCTCTATCTTAATGCTGTCGATTCATTTATTTAAACATAAATTAAATTATACAAGAATGGAGGCATCTATGTAACCTGCAGCCTTTCACCTTTCTTCCCTCTACGCAGCGGTCCTGACATACATTTGGGAAAAGGGCACATGCTTGCATCTGCATGACACAAAAGAAGACAATGCCATATATACATTGTTATGAAATATAACAGACATAACGATTTATCATACCTGTCAGTTAACTTGCACCTTCACGCCGTTATCAAAACCATACAGGGCGCAGCCATCTTGGATCTGAACAGTGGTACTGCTGGCTAGTATGCCCGCAATACTGCCACCAACTGGTCTGGAGGGGTAACAGTACTACCACTAAACAATTTCTAAAATGTTACTGTATAAAAGACCCATAAATAACGCACGAAGCCATATCCATCGTATGTGTGTGTGTGTGTGTGTGTGTGTGTGTGTGTGTGTGTGTGTGTGTGTGTGTGTGTGTGTGTGTGTGTGTGTGTGTGTGTGTGTGTGTGTGTGTGTGTGTGTGTGTGTGTGTGTGTGTGTGTGTGTGTTAATGCACACAACTGAGCCTCTTAGATGTGAAATAAACAACAAAAAATCCCATATAGGCCTACAGTTTACTCTCTTCGTATCAGAGTCACAATTTGATAGTCTTATAAAATAGATGTAGACTATTTATCTCATTGTGTAAAGCACAATATTTTGTTTCATTGTGTAAAGCAGTGCCAGTGAGCACAATGTTGTTGTTTTTTTGTAATAATGTAAAGCATTGTGTAAAAGTGCCATATGAGTTATTTACAAACTTCTCAGCATAATGCAGAAGCCAGAAATCACACACTGAGCTCAATGGCTCTGAAACACATAACCTCTCCAAAGAAACCCTAAAACCTAAAAATGTAAGTATTTTGCATATTTGGTTGTATAGTTATAATGCAATCTCTTCCATTCAGAAATGTCACATTTCTGAATGGAAGAGATTGCATATATAACATATAACCAAATATGCAAAATACTTACATTTTTAGGTTTTAGGGTTTCTTTGTGGTTTGCCTGAAGACATTGTGGGCTCCATCTTGCGCCACCCTTAAACCTTATCCCTAAACCTATTTGCCATATTTTACCATTTTGAAAATAATTTTAAAATAGTTCAACTAGCCGATCTACATATACACGTTGTGAGCTTATAGATGAGCTATTTGAACTATTTTAAAAGGTTTTTTTAAATAGTAAATAAAAATCACACCCGTGTGAACTGAGTGGTGCAACTCCCCCCCCCCCCCCCCCCCCCCTCCTCTCCTCTCTCTCTCTCATTAGCAGGCAACAGTGCAGCACCAATACTATCTCTCTCTCTCTCTCTCTGTTTCTGGCACAACAGCGCCCCTACTGGTACTCATAGTCATACTGGTGCTCATGGCCACATAGGTGGGTTAATGTCACATAGGTGAACACATAGGTAGGTGAACACGGACATTGCTGTTCCTTCAAAAAAGGCAAATAGGTTTAGGGATAAGGGTTAAGGGGTGGCGTAAGATATAGCCCCTTGTGTTTGAGGAGAGGAGCTATAGTCTATGGGTTTCTAATGTCAATGCTATCGATCCTGTGGAGCTACCAATTCATTCGCCCACAATGACTTGTTCCTTAAAGAAAATATGACTGATAAAAATCTTAAAATATAACGTTTTATTTGTTTTTTAAGTTTCTGTTTAGATTAAAGGACGACTTCACCACTTTTCAACTTATCTTCATATAATTGGTCCACACTCATGTTCATGATAAAATACCACAAATTCTTTCTGCTCGGTCTGTGTCTCATAGGAGGGCTGTGGGCAGTTCCGAAACCCGTCCACCAGTGACATCATCGTTAGGTTGATTCTTTTAAAAACATGATATCTTTTCAAATATATTTTAGATTTGTATTATCGTGAGAACGATGGCTTCCATTTTCCACTTTTCAGGAATATGCAGTTGAGCTTGGATTCCCCATCGATGATGTCACTGGTGGACGGGTTTCTGAACTGCCCACACAGACTGAGGAGGAAGAAATGGCGCTATTTTATCATGAACATTAGTGAGATCCAATTATATGAAGATAGGTTGAAAAGTCGTGAAGTGGTCCTTTAAGGAATCCAAGAGCAGTAAATGAATGTTTCTTTTACAACAACAAATCCTCAACTGAACTAATTCATTAAACTATCTCCCAATATAAAAGTGCTCAGAGTGAACAATTGAATTTACTTGACCACCTTATTCAAACACGTCCAGATGTGCAATGCAAACTGAATAGAAAACATATTGAGCTGAAAATAGCAGGTCTACAGGTAGATCTACTAGCGAGGCAATGCAAGCTTGTAGATCTGCTATTTCCTGCTGTACAACTAAGTATAAATCGTGATTAACTCTCTCCTAAGAGTTTGACAACAGAGGAATGTAAAGTCAGATTACATTTTAAAATGTTTATGATCTCCAAATCAACTAAATGAGGAATCACATTGTTTTTTTTTATTGTGTGGGCAAATACAATCTTTCTCCACATGGGCAATTTGCAATAACAAATTTAAACAGACTATACAGATACATAACAAAAAAATATCCTTCACAGCATCTGAGGTAAAAATGAAAGAATTCAAAAAGATATTTTATAGTAAAAGTAGACTAAGAAACAAATAAGGCACTCAGACATGTCTAATAAATATTTGGACATAAAATGTCTACAGTCCATCGGTGTTAAAGCTATAATCCAGAACTTATTTTAATGAATAAAATATTATTTTATTCTCCCCATTGTACTTATTTCTCCCTATTCTTCCATTGAGTAACTTACTGTTCAGACTGGCAGCCCAAATCCGAGTTGCGGCCTATCCAGATTGGAGTTGCATTGTTTTAATGCAGTCTGGAGTCGACTGGACAGCAAAATAAAACATGGGAACTGATTTTTAATAACCAGATTTCAGTCACATTCCATAGCCTTGTTCAGACTGCATAAAACCAAAACGACTCCAATATGGATTTGGGCTGCCATTCTGAACAGGGTCTTTAGACTCTGGTGTCGGGTAGAACACCTACCGGTCGAGTCGACAATGTCAAAGTTATAAGATTGGACCCTAGTTTGTATTGTAGTTCGGACTTCATTGCATGCAACAGACATAAAACTTACAGAAAGTATAGCTTTACAATTACAATATGCATGTTTTATGTCTCTACCGATGGAGCTACTTTCAACAATGTCGGAACTATAATAAAGATTGCAGAGCATCTAGTGTCAAATCTAATGCGCGTCTGCTTCAAATAACTTGTGATGGTGTCAACCAGTATTAGTAGGTTATCTGAGGATCAAAAGAGGCCACGCACATCCACATACCATTTAAAAGGCAGGTGCTGAACTTCAAAGGATGCAAAGATCAAAGAAAAATAAAAGTTTGCTTTCTCACAAAGCAAACCTTCAATGACTTTTTGCCAAAATGGGGAAAGTTGTGCCAAAATAAAATAATTGAAAGGAGCTACAGTGTGCAAACTTTAGCTTTTCTTTAATCAGTAGGTTTCCTAACTGATACCATGCTGCAAATGTATATACTAGTTATATGGTTTTACTCAAAGCGTAAAGGGGGGCAAAAATGACATAAAATTTGTTATAATAAGTCCCAGATTTTAGCTTTAATAAAAAAAACATAGTTCACCTGAGAGAACAATTTAAAATTCACATATCAACTGCTGCCATAGTCGTTCACTTTCTGTAGGGCCACGGCACTCACATCGAGGGCATCTTCATCGGGCAGAAATTCCCTCAGTAAGAAAGACAGGAGCATCTGTCAGGGAAAGGTATGAGTGAGCCAACACGACAGGAACATTTTTATATCATTCTTCTGAGGAAGTTGGTTTTGTGAGAGAAAATGTTGCAAATTGCATGCATGAGATACAATCAGGGAAAGTGACAGAATTACATCTGTATCTCACTCTATACAAGGATGGATACTCACAAACACCAGTCTCTTGTTTTCATCTCTGTCCTGAAACAGTCTGAAAACGGTCTCCATATCCGCCCTCTTCAAGATGAGGTAGTTGGAATCTAGGATAACAACACAGAAAACGGCATGGGCGAAGGATGCTTTCATGAATACATGTTTACAGTTTGATTCTATTAAACCAGGTGGTTTTCAAATGGGTGTGGCGACACGCAGGGGTCCTTGAGAGGTATTATTGCTATGTGTATAGCAACAGGATTTCTTTTCAATATTTTGAATACAAAATTGAAGACATTCTGAAAACGTAGGTTAGGATTTAGAAGGGGTTTTAGGCGCCTCAGGTCTAACAGACTTGAATTGACTAAAATACAAACACAGTTATAAGCAATTATACTAACAATAGGTTTCAATATCCCCAGTGCACATATATTTCTCGCCTACAATTGTGATATTTAGACCATTTAATTTAAATAGTGCCTAGGACAGAATCATGTGGTAGAAATGGTATGGAGCAATGTCAATAGCATGGTGCAATGCTGAAGAGTGGAGTGGACTTTTTGGCTACTGATGTGAGATAATTGCAGATGTGATTAACGAAGACATAGCAATTTTGCTAGTGGTGTACTGAAAACGGACCACAAGGATTTTCCATGTCTCCTAGCAACTAGCCTGGAACTCACCTATGCTTTCTATGGCATAGCTGGACATGAGACTAATTAAGTAGAGCGACAGAGAGGAGTGTGTGTGTGTGTGTGTGTGTGTGTACGGGTGTGCGCGCGTCAATTTAACAAAGGTGCAGACGATCAGAAATCAGCAGAGAGTGATCGATGTTTGCGCCACTCTATGCCAAATTGAAGTGGACTCGGACCCAGACTTTTTTTTCTCCCTGGAAATAAAAACGTCTGGGTTTCCGAGGTTACCTAGCAACAAAGGAATGTTGAAAGCATCTTCTTAAGACATGATGAGGGCTAGCGTACATTTAGAACAGATGAGCTGATGGGCTCTGTCCCTCGTCTCGTCTTTCTCCTCGTCGGTGCGGTGCTGCCTAGACGGCGCCGGTGAGCCACCAGGCCACTGCTTCTCGCGCAGGTTGTCGACATACGCAGCCATCTGTACCTCTGTTGGGTTCATCTTGCTTAGAAAGGAGTTCACCTTCCTAGTAAGAGGAATATATCTGTTATTGTATCAAAGGTTCTGGGATTAGGGAACCGTGAGAGAGATAAAAAATTACTTTAAAATAGCCTTACTTTTTCAAGATGGGCATAACGGGCTTCAAAATGGCATCAAATATGTTCATGAGGATGGAATTGCCTGGAAAACCGATAAAACAATGAGCATTTATTGAAACTTTACTGGATAATACTGTATGAAGACAACATTATGACTATTGTGACATCTGAATGCTGAACAAACCAGATATTTCCTTCAACAGGTCAAATATGGCTTTGGTGGCTTCCTGTTGCTCCCAGCTGGCCTGGCTCTTCGGCCCCCGTGGTTCGTCCCCTCTTAGCGGAGTCCCATGATCCTTCAACTTAGTCCTTTTCAAACACTTTCCACCCAAACTCCGCCATGACAGGCTGTCTGTGCTATCCATCAATGAGTCCCCATTTTGCGTGCGTTGGCATGTGATATCTGAATCGGTTTGGTCTTCATCGTGGCCGAGTTTTATTGAGGCCAGGGCCTCCTGCGATTTGGACCGGGATAATCCTTTTATTATCGTTTTCAGAAGAGAGGTTCTGGGATTTTCTAAATCCTCCGTCTCATCTTGAGAACAGCTTTCATTAGTTGAAGAGTCCAAGCCAACAATAGCTTGCGGTTCCTTATCGGCCTCTCCCACTGGCGGTTCTGAAGTAGGATCAGTTTGGGAGATAACAATAGCCGGGATTGCAGCATCGGTCACATCGAAGCACTTCTCATTTGAGGCCTCAGAGGATTCTGCTGGTGGAGTCGTAGTCTCTGGACACGAAGGGCCATCTAGATGAGAGCTGTGAGGCTGTAAAGAAAACAACACAGAAAAGTTACTTTGAGACATTCAATTCACAGCATAGCACAAACAACTTAACAATTAAATTTCCCCTATTGAATAACGTTTTCGTTGCAAATGAAACAAACTGTTGTGCCGGTGAGACAACTGTGATTGCCTACAACCTTTATTAAATAGCTGCGGTTGTTCCTTTAGATACTGCAGTTAAACCTTTTATTGATCCCTGTGGAGACAATCCAGGTGTCGTAACAGCAACACACACACACACAGTATGGTGTCTCCTCAAAATCACATGATAAAAGAAGAACCATGGCCGTGGTATACCTCGTCTTCCTCTTGTCCTGGAGTCAGCAGGTACGCCAAGCCGCTGAGAAGTCGCCACACGCCACTATGTCCTTCTTCTTCACTCAGCAGTTTGTCCAGCGGGCAGAGGAACTGAAAGACAGGCTGGCTGTGACCCATCACGCCATCAGCGACCACCGTCTGCACAGCAGACGGACAAAAGGTTATGAGATCTTCTGGTCAGTGGTGGAAACTAAGAACATTTATCTTCATCACATATCTTGAGGTACTTTTACTATGCAGTATTGCCATTTTATTTACTACTTTATGCTACGTAAATATACTTTTTACTCCACTACAATTATTTCACAGCTTTAGTTACTGGTTATTTTGCAGATTTAAATGATTACAAAACGCATTAATCGGACAATCTTCAATGAATACAAGGTTTCATGGGGTGAATAATTAATAGGATTTTTTTCCCCCTTTTTTATCCCACCCTTTAACCACTTAAGCCCTATTTTGTAGTTTAGCGATTCGAAAACAGGCAATCTACAAGCTTGTAGATCTGCTATTTTCTAAACATTTTAAAACATTTTGAAAAATATTAAAGAATATGGAAATTCTGCCATTCTGCACAATGCGTACTTTTACTGTGACACTACAAAGTATATTTTGACTTGTACCGGAAGTATGTCTTGAACACTGTCCATGTGTTGTGTGACAGCTAACCTAAACATGAGTCTTGTACTCATGGAAATGTTTACCTGAAGGAAGAGTTCCACTGAGGCTCTGACTTCCTCCTTGATTCCATCACTGACCGCCCCCTCTGTGCTTTTCGTCAGCTCTAATATCAAAGGAAGTTTGGCGGAGTCCTGAAAACGCAGCAAAGCATGACATTTAACATGCTGTGACACTGAATTATTTTTTCATACCATCTGTAATGGAAATTAAAAATGCAACATCCCATGTTGATCTAATTTATGACTGTTGGTATATATATATATATCACATTCCAAACGTGTTAAGCAAGTTTTGAGGCTTGTTTACACAACAGTGCTCTCTTGTGCACATCCCGGGATAGACGGTGAGGAAATACTCGACTTGGGAAATAAAACGGATAGCAAGAATGAAACCCTTTTTTGTGCATGTCCGTGCATGGTGTAGTTCGGACATATTTTACTACATAAGTTTACTGTAAGGTCATGATGAAATTCAAAACAGTTTACTACATTTTTATGATTTCTAACTACTGAATAGATCACTCATATTATAATGAAGTTGCTGAAAGATTCTAAACCCTGTTCTAAACACCCTGTCAGAAGTGGCTCCCAATACTGTGACTTAGCTGTGAAATAAAAAGTTGGAGCTCAATGATTAACTTAATGGAAACGTTATGAGCAGGAGGAGTATAGCCCATAACCGTTGCGGTACTGCCATCATACTTCACACTGAAAAATGGCCACGGGTGCAGATTTGCTGAGTTAATATTCTCACTGAATGTTGGGGTTTAGAGGGAGGCGGTGAGAGTGAAGGAGGGGGGGGGGTCGTTATTAGCCTACCAAATAAGCTCAGACAAATGACCAATCATCTACTTCCATTACTGGCGCTGCTGGGCAAAGGGTTATGGGTTGCTTTGAGCCATTCCTTATACACTTAGTTGTGCGTGGGTGTCAGGCACTGAAAATAGCAGATGTGCCATTTTCAGTGCGCAACACCCACATGCAAAAAAGTATAAATTAGTCATTACTTCCTCGTGACTCCAGGTCAATCACTAAGTAAAGATTTATTTCCACTCTCTCTGTGAGCACAAGGAAGTAAAATGCAACATTTGCATGTACATGTTTCAATTAAGGTTCTTCCCCTTTAGTTTTTCCTCCTTTCCCTCTGAGAGCCTGAGTGTGTCAGGCAATAAATGTTTTTGCATCAACAACAACAAAGTAAGATGTGTAATTGTGTGAACAGGTACAGTATGTAAATTTCATCGCCGTTAACAATGTGCAAATTTGCATTTGCAGTATTTAGGAAGTTTGAAAAAAGAAAAACAGAAAAAGAAAGAAAATTCACACTTTGGATTACATCTCCCAAGTTAACTGACTGAAAAGAAATGTTTCTATCCAAAAGTCTTCATCTCCGAAGATGCTGTCGGAATAGAAACGTTTTTTTTTAGTCAGTACATTGGGAGCTGCAGCCTTGTGAATTCTTATTCTGCACTTGGATGTGCACAAAGCCACTCTACTGTGCATAAGAATATGTTTCTTTATGCCATTATATACCTCAGTACTTGGAACAATGATCTAGTACCTGCCACAGTGGTTGGCTATGAACACTGTGTGTGTCGTCTCTAACCTGCCATCTGTTGCGGAAATATATAACATCCATATATGTCTTCTTGATGTCCCAATGAAGGTTCTCTGTGTTGTCCTGTTCCTCCAGGTGAGCAGTGAACACCAGCTCCTCATTCTGCCACTCCGCCTACAGTAAGGTACAGTAAGGTACAGTAAGGCACAACAGAGGCAGTGGTGGGAAAAGTACTATGTTTCTTTAATCCATTTTGACCTGAGATCAGATTCTATAAATGTCTTCTGCATCCTGACAGTTTTCTGAAAAAGCTATGTTTCTATGTCAGTCGTTCTTTGATTTAAAAAAATAGCAGACCTACAAGCTCATAGCGCGCCACCGAGTGGCGCGCTATGAGCTTGTAGGTCTGCTATTTTTCAATAGCTAAAGCATAACATAATGCTAAACACCAAAAGGGGTTCCCGCCCAAAATGGGTTAATCAAGTAAAAGTATCAATATCACATTTAAAGTAATGTATAATTCAGAATAGCCGATCTACAAGCTCACCATGTGTCGCATCGTGGCGCATTATGAGCTTGTAGATCGGCTATTTTCAAATGGCAAAAATTTATATACGGCTAAAGTGGTTAATGTATGTTTGGTAATAGTAATCAAGCGTGAGGAACGTCTCACGGCCGAAATGTTGCTCTCCTAAATAAAAAAGTTATCTTGAACCAGCAAGTGGCAGTGTGCGGGTCTATTCTCTCCTACCTATATTGTAAACAGAAAGTAAAACAGAAAACTGGAAATACTCAAGTACACTACAAATACCGTACAGTACTTAAGTAATACTGTCCACCACTGAGCAGAGGGACAGACAGACAGACAGACAGACACGCTATCTCAGGCTCACACATTCACACAACATCCAGGAACGTTGCTGGCTGCTGCAGCGGGTCCCCAGCTGCATTAACGAGCACTCGGGACATTCCACACCTGTCACAGTGATTCGCGACTCACATGAGGGATGCTGAGAGCCCAGCGGCCGACACGCCACATTTCATACGACAGCTTGAATTCCAGCATGTCCTCCTGAACGCTGGTCAGGTACTCCTCCAGGTCACTGTCGTCCTAATGAAAATCAAGAGCCAGGTCTGTCACGTTTCATTAATCACCACATTAACATTCATGAAATTTGAAAACTGGTAAATTAAATTCAAGGCCAGGGTCAATGTTTCCGTCCGGCTGGCCTGCTGTTGTTGTCAGAGGCTATTATTATTATCTAGTGGAATAAATGTCTATAGATAATTACTACATTAAATATGATAGATATATTGTAATTAATAATTTGAAAAAGTAATACAAATATTCTTATATTATATATTTATACAGTGTAATATATTATGAATACATTTCAATTAGCCTTTTAACAATGGCCTTTTAGCAATTTAACAAAGAAACCATCTTAATAAATTAAAGTAAACTTCAAGTAGACATGTACAACATGAATGTCCACCAATGAATTCTGTGGTGGTGTGCAGTACAGCACACCAGTCTATATCTTCTGTAGTTGTTAATTGATATAAATGGCTTCTCTATACTGAAACAAACATTCCTGGTCATATTATTAACCGGTTGTGCAACTGTGTAAACACGCCATCTTTCATGCCCTAGATGTGCCTCAATGGTGCCCCCTACTGGTAGAAATCTCCAGCCATGTGTACCTCATGTGCACAGATGTGTTTGCTCGCAAGGAAACGTTACGTCATCACTCAGTGTCCAAAATGTTCACTTCAACTCTATGCTTATGAAGGTCACTAAAGTCCCTCTGGCCTCTTCCTCATATATTAGTAAAGTCAGTCAAGGGCAAGAGTTTTTTGTTTTGTTTTTTGAACCACTGACCAACCACAAAGCACACTCTCAAGTTGTTTGTTAGGTAAGCCAACACACTAAATATAATTATTCCAGTAAGTGTACAAATGAAGCCATAACAGAAGAATAATTGGGGTATTTTAGTAAAACAGATTTGGAACTGTGACGGACATTGTTTGTTTAACTGTATGTAATGTGTTTTATTTTTAGTTTTGTCATTATTATTTATTTATTTTTGTTCTTTATTTATTGTTGTCAAAACATTTCGTGATAAGATTTTGTTTGTATTTGTGCTGCCATGGGGATGTGGGGGGGGGGGGAAATATATGTAAATTGTTTTGAAAATACTTCTTTGTAAAGAAGTATTTTTTTTTTGTTTAGAAAAAGAAAAACAGATTTGGAAATAGTTCAAAGGGGGTACAGATGTGTGTGTGTGTGTGTGTGTGTGTGTGTGGGGGGGGGGGGGTTATGGGTTTCCACAATTAACTGCTGAGCCCTTTGGAAGGGTACTACTGGGCCCAAATCAGCCAGACATCTGTGATAAGACTTTTAGACCCCTTTGGAACCATCTGTCACAGCCAGCCCCCTTCTGCCTCTGAGAGCTAATCTAATATTTAATCCATGTTACTGCACATCACAGCGCATCCTGTTTACTGTTAAAGAGGGCATCTTGGAAAACGTTGAATTAGATGTTTAGTTATTTATTTATTCCTTCCAATTACGTTTTGTTGTTATGATGATAATAATAGCTTCCTTGGATCTGGTGTGTTTCTACTCTGGTCTGCTCTGGAATACAGCACACGTTGAAATGACCATGAATTTGAGTGTTTATATATAATGTTTTCTATAACAGCGCTAGTCTGGAATCTTAGAACCTCTAAGTGAAGTTGCAATGCTTTCCCTTGCCAGATTCCCATTGTTTTCCCCCAAACGATTTACTATATGTCTATGTACGCAGAAGATAATGTCTGTGGTGTTTGTCCACAAACCGAAGAGAGTTTACCGTTTTGTCCAACAACATTTCAACAACTACTGTATTCAGTAAAATGACTCCACTTAATACAGTATCTCAACCATGAATTATCATGCCGCCATTAGCCGTCTACTGTAAGTAGCACTACTGTCACTCGTTTTTTAAATGAATATATACAATCTGTATAGTAGATTATGGTAATACAATAATTTATACAATTGGAGTCGTTGTATTTTGTCTCTCTGCTCTGCTATTGGGACCTTTAGATCGTACCAAAGGTCATGTCTCACCTATAGACACAGGATCAAGAGTTTTCTAAGATTAAATGTATCCCCTGAGCAAGCAAACTCTACAATACATAGTGCAGTTTTAATATGAATTGCATGTGGTTCAAACACTGTCTTGTGAGCCTATTTTCATTGATCCAAAACCGCAGTGCAGTAATTCCTTATTATGCCGTAGTAGGATCCCATGGTGGAAGCAATAAGCCTAACGTACACTCAATGCATTGCATCATCTAGGTTAGAAAAATCATCATCACGAGAACTTTCCCACAGCATGGGAGTACCACTGAATACAAATAAAAAACGTCCCGAATTGTATGGGTTTTTCTTTCTTCTTGCAATTCCAACTTCAGACCTGTTGTGCATTATGAGCTTTAAAGCTGCAATCCGTAACTTTTAGGTCCTACTCGGGATTCAAACCCGGGTCTCCCGCATGAGAGATCTCCTCAATCCCCACTTGGCCAGGGGAGACATTGGCCCTCATTTATCAATCGAGTGTAAAATCTGCCACAGATTCGAGTGCAGGTTTCGTAGTACACCCACGTCGCCACGGCATTTATAAAGTGATCGCAAACAGCTGATCCTTCCTTAATTTCGTTCTGACGTTAATAATAAATGTGACGGCAGAAATCTATCTGGCACGCCCTATGAAATCAAGCCTCGCCCTCGTTTTTGCGACTGAACACATGACATACGACCTGTGTGAACCATGGAAACCATGGAAAAAAAGTTTCTCCCGTGCCTTGCTGCCCGCCTCACCCACCTCTCTCATACACACACACACACACACACACACAGAAGCACACGCAACTTGCAAGCCCAACTAACTGGTGTCTTGTTAAATAAATAAAGAACGAACACCTGCATGAATTAAATAAAGTTGTAGGCCTAACCTGTCTGTTTCCCTCTCACCTCGCTTGCCTTGCTGTCATGTCCACGCACGCACGCACCTACATGACACGTACATCGACATCGCATCGCCATGAATGGAATTAGTTTGTAGGCTGGCCTATATACATTTTACCCATTCGTGCACAGTGCACGGCGAAGGCGTGATACTGCGCACTGCTGTGATATTAAAGTCCTGTGGGTGACTCAGTGATGCCTGCATGAGAGATAGGCTATCATGTCGTCAAGGCAGTCATAATCAACGTTTATGTAGTGATTTGATCATTGATGAACGAATCATAAACATATGGATGAAGGCTTGCTTGCATGTGTGCTGGTATGTGTTGGCGACGCACGCCGCGGTCCTGTCCTCCCGACCCCCGAAAATGATCTCGCTTTTATCTGAACTGTCTGTCAAAACCTGTCTAAGCACTTATTTAAATGGTGAATGATTAAGCCCCTTACGCCTATAGCCTGCTAGTACTTACTACAAATAGGCAAGCTGTATGCTTGTCATTGTCACTTGGAAATAAAGGGGTGCAGTCCATTTATGCCTTCTTTTTTTTTTATATCATAATCACATATGCCGCATCATCACATGCACTCCAAAATCATCTCACAAGTGCGCTCGCATAACAAGGCCAGTAAAGCACCGTTTGATTAAGCACAAACTAATACATTGTAAACATGTTATATTGTTTTTAATTGCGCGATTTTAATTACTAGAGTTGGAAATCTCTCTTTTGTTTTTTACATACACATACCGTTTTATATTAACATTTTAGCAGTGAAAACATATGTTTAGATGCCTGTGACAGCGTGTCAGCAGTTCAGACAAGGTTGTTTCTGCTTGTGTACGACAGAAAAACAGCCAAGGACAAAGCGTAAGACAGCTCCCGACCAGACGTGACTTTTTGTCCTACTCAAGTTCAATTTCAAGCTTTGCCGGAAATGGTAAATGTCGAAAATGCTTTCCCTCGCCAGATTCCCAATGTTTTTCCCCCAAACGATTTACTATAGTCTATGTACGCAGAAGATAATGTCTGTGGTGTTTGTCCACAAACCTAAGAGAGTTTACCGTTTTGTCCAACAACATTTCAACAACTACTGTATTCAGTAAAATGACTCCACTTAATACAGTATCTCAACCATGAATTATCATGCCGCCATTAGCCGTCTACTGTAAGTAGCACTACTGTCACTCGTTTTTTAAATGAATATATACAATCTGTATAGTAGATTATGGTAATACAATAATTTATACAATTGGAGTCGTTGTATTTTGTCTCTCTGCTCTGCTATTGGGACCTTTAGATCGTACCAAAGGTCATGTCTCACCTATAGACACAGGATCAAGAGTTTTCTAAGATTAAATGTATCCCCTGAGCAAGCAAACTCTACAATACATAGTGCAGTTTTAATATGAATTGCATGTGGTTCAAACACTGTCTTGTGAGCCTATTTTCATTGATCCAAAACCGCAGTGCAGTAATTCCTTATTATGCCGTAGTAGGATCCCATGGTGGAAGCAATAAGCCTAACGTACACTCAATGCATTGCATCATCTAGGTTAGAAAAATCATCATCACGAGAACTTTCCCACAGCATGGGAGTACCACTGAATACAAATAAAAAACGTCCCGAATTGTATGGGTTTTTCTTTCTTCTTGCAATTCCAACTTCAGACCTGTTGTGCATTATGAGCTTTAAAGCTGCAATCCGTAACTTTTAGGTCCTACTCGGGATTCAAACCCGGGTCTCCCGCATGAGAGATCTCCTCAATCCCCACTTGGCCAGGGGAGACATTGGCCCTCATTTATCAATCGAGTGTAAAATCTCGAGTGCAGGTTTCGTAGTACACCCACGTCGGCACGGCATTTATAAAGTGATCGCAAACAGCTGATCCTTCCTTAATTTCGTTCTGACGTTAATAATAAATGTGACGGCAGAAATCTATCTGGCACGCCCTATGAAATCAAGCCTCGCCCTCGTTTTTGTGACTGAACACATGAAATACGACCTGTGTGAACCATGGAAACCATGGAAAAAAAGTTTCTCCCGTGCCTTGCTGCCCGCCTCACCCACCTCTCTCATACACACACACACACACACACACACACACACACACAGAAGCACACGCAACTTGCAAGCCCAACTAACTGGTGTCTTGTTAAATAAATAAAGAACGAACACCTGCATGAATTAAATAAAGTTGTAGGCCTACCCTGTCTGTTTCCCTCTCACCTCGCTTGCCTTGCTGTCATGTCCTACATGACACGTACATCGACATCGCATCGCCATGAATGGAATTAGTTTGTAGGCTGGCCTATATACATTTTACCCATTCGTGCACAGTGCACGGCGAAGGCGTGATACTGCGCACTGCTGTGATATTAAAGTCCTGTGGGTGACTCAGTGATGCCTGCATGAGAGATAGGCTATCATGTCGTCAAGGCAGTCATAATCAACGTTTATGTAGTGATTTGATCATTGATGAACGAATCATATGGATGAAGGCTTGCTTGCATGTGTGCTGGTATGTGTTGGCGACACACGCCGCGGTCCCGTCCTCCCGACCCCCGAAAATGATCTCGCTTTTATCTGAACTGTCAAAACTGTCAAAACCTGTCTAAGCACTTATTTAAATGGTGAATGATTAAGCCCCTTACGCCTATAGCCTGCTAGTACTTACTACAAATAGGCAAGCTGTATGCTTGTCATTGTCACTTGGAAATAAAGGCGTGCAGTCCATTTATGCCTTTTCTTTTAGAATATCATAATCACATATGCCGCATCACCGCATGCGCTCCAAAATCATCTCACAAGTGCGCTCGCATAACAAGGCCAGTAAAGTCAAAATCAAGTTTGCCGATGTCGAAATCGAACAAGTACAAGACAGTAAATTTCTAGGAATTATAATTGACAACAAACTTAACTGGCATACACACTAAACTCTAAAACTATTGCAATACTGTATAAGATGAAACCCATTTTGGACCAGAAATCACTATACTTACTGTATTGCTCCCTCGTACTTCCGCACATCAGTTATTGTGTGGAAGTATGGGGGAGCAACTATAAAACAAACATCAACTCCATATTTCTTCTCCAAAAGAAAGCAATCCGAATTATAAATCACGCTGATTATTACACACCAACAAATCCACTTTTTATTCAGTCACACACCCTAAAATTGCATGATCTGGTAGACCTCTCAACAGCAGTTATAATGTATAAAGCACATAACAGACTGCTTCCGCCCTGTGTCCAGGAGTTGTTCGAGGCTCGAGAGAGCAGGTACAATCTCAGGGGATTCGGCATATTCAGGGGGACTAAGGCAAGAACCAACAAAAAGGCGAGATGTATAAGCGTAAGAGGTGTGAAACTATGGAACGGCTTAGACAATGAATTGAAAAAGTGCGGCTCAATTAGTACATTTAAAAGAATGTATAAATCTAAAACTATAGATAAGTATAGAACATTATAAACCTAGTATTGTTACAAAATCATATTAGTATGACAAAGTAATATAATAACTATATAATAATCATATAACATTCTTCTCATGTGCGACTCTGGATTCTGTGTGATCAAATCTGTCTTCTCCTGTGTATCTTTCTGTTTTACTTTTCCTCGTGTTCTCTTTTGTGTTTGGTTTTGTTTTTGTTTTTTTTGTTTTCTCTCTCTTCTGTTTTTTTCTCTGTCTGATTTATGTCCCCCCCCCCCCCCCCCCCTAAACCCTTTTGGTCTAAAAAATAAATAATAATAATAATACATGTAATGTAATGTCTTTGCTTTTTGACCAAAATAAAACTGAACTGAACTGAACTGAACTGAAAGCACTGTTTGATTAAGCACAAACTAACATGTTATATTGTTTTTAATTGCGCGATTTTAATTACTAGAGTTGGAAATCTCTCTTTTGTTTTTTACATACGTACACATACCGTTTTATATTAACATTTTAGGAGTGAAAACATATGTTTAGATGCCTGTGACAGCGTGTCAGCAGTTAAGACAAGGCTGCTCCGCTTGTGTACGACAGAAAAACAGGGACAAAGCGTAAGACAGCTCCCGACCAGACGTGACTTTTTGTCCTACTCAAGTTCAATTTCAAGCTTTGCCGGAAATGGTAAATGTCGAAAATGTCGGTAATTTCGGCGTGCACCCATATTTTGGCGTACGCACGGTTGATAAATGAGGGCCATTGTGCTTATAAGCTTGAGGCAGTTCTATTGTACTCACCAGTAGGTGTCCTACCCTACCCAACACCAAAATGTCTCTATGGAAGAGTAGAGACTGAGAGGTAACAGGTACCGTCGCCCATAATCCATCTTGCCCTCATTTATTTTCCACCGACCTTACGCCGACCACTCGGTGTGGCGGTTCTTGTATTCTTTATTTTATTTTACTGAGAATAAGGTTAGAAATAGGTTTAGATAGGCACTGTTTTACTGAGGTTAAGGTTAGGAATATGTTTAGGTTTAACCATTTAAGCATAGTTCATTTAGGTTAATTTAGGAAAACCAGGCTGAGCAGTTCCGCCGGCTTATATGCCTGGCGTGAGTTGGTAAAAGGGCGACTTTGTTGGTATTGGACTGAGAGACCACCTCCTCTAACCACGGCAGACAGATGTGCAGCTAGTTACATTGTACTAACATTATCTACCAATGCCATACAGTTTGGTTATGCCATTAAGACCTGGGGCCAATTCTACAAATGCCTTAAAAATATTTGTAGTTCTGAAACTTTTTCGTAATTCGTAATGTTACTTTCAAGATTTTTCAAAGAATTCAAAAATAGCAGATGTACAAGCTCACATATCTGCTATTTTTGAATAGCCAACACTAACCTAAATCTAATCTAAAATGACAGATGTTTTCCTGGTTTTAATGGGTTAAAGTATCATTTTACTCATTAAAAAAGGTTCCGGATTGGAGCTTTAATCTTGCAGTTTATAGTTATATGTTATTTTTATTTTTTTCTCACAAATGTGAGATACATTCATGACATGATGATTGATGAATGAGAAATGAAACCCTCAGGATTGTGTTATCTTTTGTCAGTTGAGAAAATGTGCTTCCACAGTTACCTGCTAAACATTCTGACTGAAAAACAAAGAAAGATGTTCCTACGTCATCGGAATCCAGATCCAGGACAGAACCTTCTCGATCTTCTCGGCTACATGCGTCGGACTCCACACCGGCCAAAGCCCGCATCATTAACTCCTGCTCCACCTTCTTCATCTTCTTCTTCTTTGCTCTCTTGGACTTCATCTTATCCACAATTTTTGACCATCCTTCCTTCAGCTTGTTGGCTGAAATTAAAGCACGCCACATGCCCAGACGTGCACACGTTATATATACTGTGTATATGTCAATATCTTCGCCAGGCTAAAAGCAAACAGGGAGAATATGTTGGATCGGCCATCCGCTATGGATCAGACTAACATCAGAGACTGGCCTCACTTCTAGTGGAGATATCTCCATGACACTCTCTAGTTTTTTATTTTGTATATATTTATTTATAATGTAGTAGTAAACACTACTATATTTATCTTATTACTGTTGGGAATGTTTAAGATCATTTTATTCCACCTTTAGCTCCTTGGGAGTATGGTTTGTTTTTATGTTGTTTCATGTTATTGTATTTCTTTGTTGCAAATACAAACTTCCAAAAACAAATTGCGAGATTAATAAAGTAATTTGAAGGGCTGCTCCTACGCACAGAGGTAAGCTAATAAAGCTAGAGTCACAATAGCTTCACAACAACCCGTTCAACACTCATCAGATTACTGTGCAACTTTGCATGCTTGCTCAGCTATCCATTCTTAGAATCCCATTGAACCATTTCTCAAACCATGCTAAATTGTGCTGACTCAACAATGATTGCAGAGATTGGTCTGCATTAAACCAGGCTGAGTTTAGATGCAGTATGGTCCCAGCTTTATCTACCGTCCCACAAGGTTTCAAAATTAAATCCACTGTTATATTAGTCTGTGTAAATAAAACAAAGACACACCTTTCTTGCTGGGTTTCCTCTTTTTGCAGGTGGAAACCTCGCTCTCTGCATACCTAAAAAGAACCCAAACATAAGACAGGCACAGGCTTGTCTTTTAGGACAAAAGACGGTTGTTACAAACAAGTGCAATGTTAAAAGCATTGCTTGTTAGTATTATTGCAGGCAGACAGCAGATTGTAGATGGATGACAGCCACTCACGCTCCACTGCTCTCCTCTTCCTCATCTTCCTCCTGCGAGGACTCAGAGAGTGGCTCTGGCCCGGCGCCGCAGAGCTCTTCCACAGAGCCTTTGGAGGTCACGCTGTCGAGTTGACTCAACACCAGCTGGTTCAGATTGTCCGGTTCAGACAGCCATGAAACCAGCAGGTCCAGAGCTGAGGACAACAAATACGCAAATAAATGACAACAACATGACATATCCCAGTTGTAAGCTAGATACATTCACATTTATCTCTGCCTGACATGGCAGGAGAACAGTAATAATAGCACATGATGTCAAGGTTTACTATTTAATCATTTAGCAGACGCTCTTATACAGGGCGACAAAGTACAAGGTCAGACAAGTATGTTACAAATAAATAACATTTGAACATCTTCAAGATGTTGGCCTGTGTATTGAGAACAGTCCAATTTTGAATTTAAAAATCAGCACATACTTATGCCAGTAAGGGACATTTTTAACAATGTCAGAATCAGTTAACAAATCAGTGTGTACATTTGGTCTGGCTCTGGATAATAAAAAATAACTGAAACGGAGTACACTCGTACTGTGTGCATTGTAAATCTCTAGCACCAAGCTGAAAGTACAAAACACTGTTGCTGGGTCACCAAAACAAAGGACTGTCCAGCTGGTATGAATGTTAATGTTTTAACCACAAGCATTTAAATGAAGTTGTAAAACCTGTTCCATGGTACAACATTCCCAGAAAAAGGTATGTTTCATTTTTCAGCAAAGAATTACAATAAAAGACTACAATAGATAAGAACCATAATGTAAAACCAGGATACGTGCTCTAAGCCCGGACAATAATTTACAAAAGAATAATGTAAGTCATGGCAGTTAAGAGTACATTTTTCCACTGTGACGGACATTGTGCATTTGTTTGTTTAACTGTATGTAATGTGTTTTATTTTCGTTTTAGTTTTAGTTTTGTCATTATTTATTTATTTTTATTCTGTATTTATTGTTGTCAAAACATTTCGTGATAAGATTTTGTTTGTATTTGTGCTGCCATGGGGATGTGGGGGGGGAATATATGTCAATTGTTTTGAAAATACTTCTTTGTACTGTAAAGAAAATCAATAAACAAAAAAAAAGAAAAAGAGTAAATTTTTCCTCCCAAACTTCCTGAATTACACAATTCAGTGATTTACTGTAATTTGTGTATGTCTTTATTTAAGTTTAAACAACAGGTGTGCAATGTGGCAAAAGAACATCAATAGAGAAATGTTTCTGGTCGTACTTGCACTTACAATGTTGAAGGATACAATGAAAGTAAGTTTGTTGAAATAAATGTATCACACTGGTGAAGTTGACATTCTAGTGCTCGCTTACCCTTTAAGGCAACGATCTCATTCAAGGCACAGCGGTTGACATCTTGTCCCCGTAGAGACTCTGGGAAAAGGTTACGTACCAATGCCTCAGAAAAAGTCCTCAGAACAGCCACCTCTTCTGCCCTGGAGCTGAACAGAGGCTCTCTAAAGATAACACACAACCCCCCCAAAAGAAATCAACGTATTAATTCACAATTCCCTATTAATCTTTCATTTGAATCCCGTCTTTCAATTTTGTTTCTCTTCGGGAATTGTTGTCAGATTTCCACTCATGATAGAAAGATAGGATTCAGGTAGAGAAAGAAATAAGCAAAATTGCCCATTAATGAAATGTATGATGAAATAAAATGCATTGTCAACATTTGCATCTAAGGGTAGACTTTTATTAAGCCCACGGAGTCATTCGTCTGTTAGTGTCTGGCTATCAGACAGCAAACTGTCTCTCCATCTCTGCAAAACTGAGTCCATTCTTTTTGGGTCTAATCCCAAACTGAAGAAGTCTCCTGGGTTTACAATAGTGGTAGGTGACTTTGAAGTTACAGCCAAGGGATCCATTACTTACCTGGCAGGGTATATTTAGGATAACAAGCCTTCAGGCACAAAAAGTAGTTTCAAAAGTAAGTCAAAGAACACACTTTCTACCTCAGAATATCCAGCCTTTTAGATAAAAACACCCTAAAAATCCTGGCTGGGGCTCTGGTACAATGTAACTTTGACTATACATCATATAGTATAGACTATACTATATACTATACTATACATTTGACTTGTACATCTTCGTATACTGGCATTTATATGAGCCTCAGGTAGAAACTTCAGACCTCCCAAAATAAATTGGTTAAAGTGATCCTAATGTTGCATCCTAGAACTCATCTTCTCCCTGCCCACTTCACCGGTGGCTTAGTGGAGGAGAGAGATTCAATCCCAATTCAACAGGATCGTTGGCCGATAACATGACCTAATTTTAACCAATGTACTGACCTTTTAGAGTAGAATAGACAAAAAACTAAAAAATCACTTTTCTTTTTCTTGTCTCCTGCCCCCTTTCCCCAAAAGGAAGGGGGGCAGGGCAAAATACAAAGGTATTTAGTTTTTTGTCTGTGTTTTGTAGTGTTATTCCCTGTCCCCTTTCCCCAAAAGGACCACAATGGAAACAAGCCTGCCAGCTTTCTAGTGTCTGTATCCTTTTGAATACATTTTCAATAGTGTTCAATCAATCAACCCAGTTTCACCCAGCTGGTGGCCGCTCAGATGATCATGAGTGCTCGGAGCAGGGACCTGCTACTAGGGGTTAGGTGTCTTGCTCAGGGACACTTCGACCGGGGTTTGAACCGGGAGGCCTCTAAGCCTTTCAGTGCGTTTTAACAGCGGGCGAGCATCGGCCGACACATTGCCTAATCGCCCAGTATCGCCCGAAAAGATGAATTATTTTATATATCGCCGGTGACTAATAATGCACTTCCGGAAAATTTGTAAAACGTACTGTGAGTTTAACTCTAACAGATTGCATCTCAAAAACTACTGGCCGGATTGTCAGTCTGCACAAAAACAGTATTTTAATTATTTTTACTCCACATTCCACAATAGGGCACGGTGTGCTATAAGGATGGGAGTTTGGTCAGTTCAAACCGTTTATGGTCAGTTGGATATAAGGAGCAGCACAGCCCCTAGACTTTATTTTATTGGACTACGTTATTGTGATGTCCTTCCACGTGAAGAATACACACACAATACCCACCAAGGACAATGTCATTGTGTTATTGCTTGCTTTTGTCCAAGGGCCTTTCTATGATTTAGTTGTCATGTAATTTTATTAGTATTTTTTTTATCTAAAGCACTTTTGTAAAAAAAAAATCGATAAGAGCTCTATAAATAAAGTCTATCATCATTATTATTATATGATGACTCACACATTCAAACGCTTAGAATGTAATCAGCCATTAGTATTTCAGTGTGTGCCGTAGGTCAAAAGATACAAGCCAATAAAAGAGTCCTTACAGTAAGTGAATGATTCATAGAAGATGATAAAAAGAAAACAATAAGGGGTTTATAGAGTCGAGCACAGTAGTCCGAGGCTCCGAGCCCAGAGTGCCTCCAGCATCTGCCTGATCTCAGTGGTGGAAGGAGTACCCCGATATCTTACTTAAAAGTAGCAATAGCACTATGTAGAAATACTCTTGTTACAAGTAAAAGTCCTGTATTCAAACTTTTAAAATACAAAAGTCAAATCAAAATATACTTGGAAGTACTAAAAGTAAAAGTAAGAATGTCCCATTTCACAAGTGTTCGTCAAAATCTTTCGAAAATAGCAGAACTGCAAGCTTTAAGCATAAGCTTACATTGTGACACATTGTGAGTTTGTAGATCAGCTATTTCCTTCTTCTTCAGGCCGGAAGAAGGTCAGTAGACCGAAAGCTTGCTAAATAAATACATTGATTGTGCGCAGATCTGAGTGTGCGAATGGATGAAGAATAAAATGGGGGATGCATGTTTTGTAATAATGATATGAATCTACAAAGTAACATTTAAATAAGGAATTCAAATAATTGTACTGAAGTAAAAAGTGCCTCTGAGACATAACGGAGCATTGTAGAAAAGAAAGTGTACGTTTAAGTACAGTACTTAGTAGTAATAGTAACATTCCACCAATGGGCTCACCTGTCAGACTGCTTGGCATTGTGCAAGTGCTGCGTCAAGATACGAATGCAACCAACGGAGGCCTCACAGACATCCAGGTCTTTGGCCCTGAAGATGACTCGATCTATGACAAAGTCAAACTCTCTGCTCAGCACCTGGTGCAGGGGCTGGTCCTCACGGAGTTCAGGGACACAGTACCATGGGAGAACGAGCTGGGTGTATGCGCACTCAATCACTGGTGGGGAAAGACGACAAACCAAATTCAACACAGTTCATGACTTCATATAGAATAACAGACTTGGATTCAACCTTTTTAGTTTCAAGGACCCCCCAGTTTGATATGAATTAGGTCATGGACCCCCCATTTTATACGTTTTTAAGTGGTGCAAAGCACTTCCTTAATAAGTGAGTATGTGTGTGGGTGGGTTGCTGGCTTGCTGGCTGGGTATGAGCATGAAAACACCATGGTTGTTTTTCACCACCTGTGCGCAACCTAACACACACACAAACACACACGCACATATTAACTGTATATATGGTGATTTCAGGTGTTCCAGTACAGTACAGTGACAGTACAGTACAGTACAGTACGGTAGAGGGTACAGTAGAGGGACCCCCACACGGTAACTCTGTCATTTCTCAACCACTACGGACGCAGGGCAGAATCGGGCCGGCACCCTGGGTGCGTTCCTGTGGGTCTGGACCCCCCCCCCGGGATCCCCACACGGAGTTGCACCACTTACTTCACATGGGTGTGATTTTTATCTTGGGGAACAAGGGATTTTACGTTGTAAAATCCTCAGTACAGTTACAAACCCATAAGGGTCACTTTGGTCCCATGGTGATCCCAGGACCCGACATGAACAGTGGTTTAGACTGTAGTCTTTGGAGCCTTTTAGGAAATGACTGTTATCCAAATCATCAAATGTAGTAATCTACCTCAATAAAGGAAAAAAATACATATAGCAATAGAAAAGTTTCTAAATTATAGACTTAATTAAACTGAAACTCCAAAGATATATCAACACTCCAATAAAAATCTCAGACACAAATCAGTGTAAATGACGTGACTGCAGGCTCAGCGCCAAAGGGAGAGCTATTAGGATAAACACACTCAACCACTGGAGTAACAAACACTCAACCACTGGAGTAACAGCATTGTTTATGTACAGGCTTCAACCGTTGTAAATAATCATCAGAGGTGATTCCTTCCTGGAACAAAACAGTCTAACCGTCTAGCTTTTTCTCAAGTGTGAAACAAACGAAACCACTGAGCCTTGTCAGATACGCAAACTGCCCTAGATGGTTTATATTTCCTGTTCTGCACAACTGCACAGCAAAAACCCAGAGTGAAACTCTCCTATAGATGGGGTGGGGCTTTTTCTCCCCAGATGATGTAATATGATCTCTGTGTGCAGCTGCCTCTATAGTCTATACAGCATACGACCCCGCTCAAATTTGTCAACTCTAAACAACAAAGATTGCTGACAAAACGAAACAACCAAAGAAAACACTTCCTCATGTCACTTCTTGTCGTTTTTCATAGATGCTAGTTGTTACCATATATTGTAATCTATGTCGGTTACTTTATGTTTTGTTATTTTGCTTGACCACGAATGCCAAGAATGTTATTTGGGTAGCATATGGTTTAAAAAAAGACAGATTCTAAGTGTGATTGATGTTTATGTGACATATAAATTACATTTTTGCAGCACTTGATGTTTTCTTTGCACTCTAGTTGAAGTAACAATTCATCGTTGTTTGTTGACTAGGATCAGATTTCTTGTTTACTGTGCACACCAGATAATGCATGGCAAATCAATGTGTAGGTCAAAAAACAAACTTCTAAAAGCTGCTGCTTAGTCCCACCTTGCTGAAGAGACTCCTTAACATGAGGATACTGCAGTTCCATTGATGTTTCAGTCAATGTACTTGTATTTGTGGGCTCTCCGTCACGGACATCAAAACCCTGACCCTCCACACTGTTCGCCTATAAAGGAGAGAGAGATAAAGCTATAAAACAATTCAATTAGAGCGCACCCATGCACACAACATGACATCAGCTTGTGACTGCAACTTCCTGTTCGCAGATGACTCGGCACTGCTAGTCTCGGACAGGAACAAACTGCAGGTAGAATCTGCACCTGGCTCGCTGATAACACACTATCTTTATACCTGGGAAAAACTGAATCCATTCTCTTTGGATCTAATAGTAATCTCAGCAAGGCAAATGGCTTCTTGGTTAGAGTGGGTGACAATGTTATCACACGTTAAGATGAAATTACCTACCTAGGTTCCATCCTGGAGGCCAAACTTTCCGGTGATAAAATGGCCACCAACGTAATCAAAAAAGTCAACCAAAGAACAAGATTCCTTTACAGGAACTCCTCACTGGTCAACAAAAACACCTTGAAGACCTTAACAGGAGCCCTCGTACAAGGTTTCTTTGACTATGCATGCACCTCCTGGTACCACAGCACCTCAAAGGCCCTTAAAACTAGGCTCCAGACTTCCCAAAACAAACTGGTCAGGCTCCTACTTGGCTCCTACTTGGCCTCACCCCTGCCCACTTTGACAGGCTGGAATGGCTTAGGGTCGACGACAGAGCATCTTGCAATGGGTCTGGTGACTCTGGTCCACAAGATTCGATACACCACCAAGATGTCCACAAGCACAACACCAGAGGGAGTGCAACGAACCATGTACAACCCAGATTCAGCACAAACAAGGGACTAAATTATTTTCGCTCCTATGCCACCAAAATGTGGAACGTCTTACCAACAGTCATTAAGACATGCAAACCTACGGACGGCTGCAATTCGAAACTGGCCCCCGTAAAATCTGAATACCCCCCCACCGCCCACCCCTTTTTCCCCTCACTGTATATGTTTCTTTTCCCTTTTTACCTCCTTTATGATGAATTCCTGTTCTGTTCTTTGACTATATAGAAGTGGCTATTTGTACGTCTCTAAATGTGTTGATGAATTGAACAAGGTGGACCCTCTTGTAAACAAGTGTAATGCTTAATTGGGTCGTCCACTCACAGTCTTTGTATTGAGTTTGTGCTTGAAATGCACTGTAATTCTGCAAACTTTTAATACATATTTCAATCAATCAATCAAAACGATTACTGGGCATGTCAAGATTCTGGGCATGTCATAATAGGTACACATTCTGCAAAAATAGCCAATCTACAAGCTCACAATTGTGCACTTTTCTGTCAAAGATATTTGGTGTAGACAGAAAAGTCAAACACTCTACTCTGTAGAGGGATATAATGGAGGGGAGGGGACAAAGTACAGAACCCTGCACCCCATCATGTAACTTTGGGGCTTTAAATGGTCGATTGTTTTGATCTAAAGTCGACCAAGTTTTTGTTAATGCACAGTTCTCTATAACCCTTTACCGCCAGTCTACTTTCAATAGCCATGTTAAACCATGTTTAAAGTCCTATGATGACTATTAATCACCAAGGAAGTTCTTCAGTTGAGGTAGTTCTGTGAAAGAAATCCAGCCTGAGGCAGTTTTTTTTTTTTTTTTAAGAAACAGATGTTTAAGTTAAGAAAATGCACCTCAGGCTAATATTGACACGGTCATACCATCATAACTCTCCTGCAGTGTGTGAACAACATGTAGGCCTACAGTATAGTTAACATGTATGTAGTGTGTGCCATGTATCATGGTAGTCAATATTGTTGTGGTAATAGACAATGCATTTGTTCACAAAACCATGGAGATGACAAATCAACATAGGCTATTTTGCCTATTTAGCCTATGTTTTGTAGATTGTAAAGTAGGCTAACAACATGTAGGCCAGTTAAGTATAGTCTATCAAAAGTAATGCCATAGGCTACTGATATTGAATGCATAGCTAAACTGACTGATATATGATATTCCATACTTTGCATAGCTAATGCAATGTAGGCTATAGAATGCAGCCATTCTGGGCTAACTTGCAAATCATCGTACAGTAACATGCAGTTTCATTACCTGGAGTGATTTTTCATCAACCACATCGTCAGTTTGGGTGCTGCTATTCTCCCGACAGCTGTTTTGGAATATCAGTGGAGTTGAAATGCAACACAAAATGCACAGCAAGTACTGGGTCAATATTCGTCCGCAGTCTGTCAAATAACAACACAGTATACCCAGAATGATGGCCAAAAAACTCCATCGCCATATGTACATCTTCTTTGTCCGCTTTATAAAACACACGGTTTACAGAAATCATCTCAGGAAATACCAAGCGCCTTCGTAGATCCACATTTTGGGTGAAAAGATAAGATCTCGGTTTATTCTCGAACAAGCAAACTCCAAAACACCGAGAGAAAAAAGGAGGGGAACGTAATGTGGATGAGGAGTTGTGATTGGCTGTGAACTGTCTGCTATTGATAATAATACTGTGCCATCTGCAGGTTGTAGTGAGTTGACACAATCCTGAAATACAGGAATGTCATTTGGATGGGGGGGGGGGGGTAATGAGTTGACACAAAGCTGAAATACAGGAATGTCAAATTGGGGGAGAGTTGTGGTGACAAAATATGTAGCCTACAGATATAAACAGTTCAAGAATAACAAATAATAAAACTTGTCTTTACACGGGGAGTGTCGTGTCGTGTGTGTGTGTGTGTGTGTGTGTGTGTGTGTGTGTGTGTGTGGGGGGGGGGGGGGGGTCGACTTTATTTGAGGGCATTTTGGAGAATGAGAGATTGGGGCATCTTTGCGCTTTGGGAGTACATTCTAATCTAAAGGGAGAGGGCAGCAACAACAAAAATGCCCTGTCACCCAGGTCTGGCATCACTGAGTAAGCAGGAGTGGACATAATGATGGAGGAGCTCCTATAGATGCCAGGTTTGTAGAAAAAAAAGGAAGAAATAAAGAAATAAAAATGGCCTATAGGCTATTATATACAGTATCTAGATAGATAGATAGATAGATAGATAGATAGATAGATAGATAGATAGATAGATAGATAGATAGATAGATAGATAGATAGATAGATAGATAGATAGATAGATAGATAGATAGATAGATAGATAGATAGATAGATAGATAGATAGATAGATAGATAGATAGATAGATAGCACAATAAACTAAAATGCACAGATCAAGAGAAATGACAAAAATGGAAACATGCTTTGCATATTATTTTTTATTGTGTATGGTTTATTTGTATTTACTTCTTTAATGTAATGCACATTTTAGCAATGCATGTTTGAAACCAACATTTACTAAATATATAACTGCTAAAGAGAAAGAGAGAGAGAGAGAGAGAGAGAGAGAGAGAGAGAGAGAGAGAGAGAGAGAGAGAGAGAGAGAGAGAGAGAGAGAGAGAGAGAGAGAGAAAATATGGTTGCACATTAATGCCCTTTACAAATGTTTCATTATGGAACTTCCACAAAGAGCATTTTGAGATGAAGGTACTGTTTTCTTTTAGCCTATTGGTATAGTTTGTAAATAGAAATTCAGTTAATATGACATGTTCTTGATTGTTTAGTACTCACTACCACAACACAGATGCTGGGATGACACTTTGTCAAGAGGCAAATTTGCAGAACAGAACATTTAGCATAGCCTATTATTTCCCCGGGCTTTGTGTGTGCATAGCCTACTGATACTGTATATTTTGTTTAAACATTGTGGATACATGTGAGGGACATTTGTATAGGCCTATTAATAATATCTGGAGATCTAGCCTATATGCTAGCCAGTAGCCAGAATGTTATGTCTAAAAGAATATTTTTAGGTAATTTTCATAATATAATTTCTAACTTATCCCCCGTTATTTCTGTGTGTGTATATAGCCTTCTTTTGGAAACTCGTTGTGATGTGATGCAAACTAAGCGAGAGTGCGGAGTCTGCAGACTAGCCAACACCAACTCGGGACGGCCTGGCCACCACTCCCTCTCCCTCTAGCATCACTGGAATACCAGCAGGTATATATAGGGTCTTGAGCTTTGCAGTGTCTCTGCTGTCACACCGGTGTCTACATAGGCGGTGTGCCTCTTTCTCCTCGTAGCTACAGTATAGCTTGTGTTGGCTCCCAGTGTCAGTTTGCTTGTGCTTGCTACCATGCAGTTCTGGGTGCTTAACACGTGTGCATGGCATAACCAGCCTCATCCTTCTCTCTCTGACCTTGTCTGTGGCCCGCGGAAGGTCTCCATACGGGTCCATCGCGTTTCAGTCGTACATGTGACCTCAAGTGCCATTCGTAGCATTCTTGTGTAGACACATCATGCAGGACTGCTGTACTGTGAGCGCCAATATGTTTACTCAAACATGGCTTGTTAGGATCAAGCCAGAAGGGACGAAGACCCCTATTGTTTCCGTACTTCAAAGAATTATTATGCTACTTTTCGCAGTTTTGGCAGTTCTGTGCTGTCATTTTCCATGAAATTCAGTGATATGGTAGAGGTTCATGGGAATCGGTCAAGAACTGAAGAACTGAGGTCTCCAAAGGACCTCTGACATTTAGATATCCCAATGAATTAATTATATGATCTGCTCTATCCACTTTTGACGTCAAAAATGCAACGTCAACGATTTCCGTAGCCTGGTTAACCACTTCCCCTTGAAATCGCATTTCCATTCATTTGTGTGGAGTCTGGTAGTATAGGCCTACAGCGTGACAGACAACCCCTGACGTCATCTCCAGTCTCCAATCAATGAACGACACAAGCCCCGAACATGGACTCTAATTGGGTCCAAAATCTGCATCCTGCTAATGTATGGTTGATTTGTGGGCGTAACAAAAAAGTGACATCATCTCCAGTCTCCAACACACGACTCTTCTCCTCTCCAACCTAATTTGGAAGAGTATGACGTCACTCCTCTCTATATAATATGAATTGTTAGTTCAGTTTGGGAACCCCTGCATTAGGGGTTCCCAAACTGCAAATTCCCTCAAGGGGGTGCGTGATATGAAAAGGGTAATGGCGGTTTTATGGTATTATTTAAGGCCCAAACCACACCAGCTGCAACTCCTTACAACTACTCGCAACTCCTTGCAACAAAACAAACCACACCAATGCAACCCCTTGCAACTGCCATTTGGAATAATGGTTGCAAGTATGTTGCAAGGAGTTACATGGCGACCCTCTGGTGTGGTTATAGCCAAACGGCAAAATCCGGTAAAAACTGTTGTAAGGAGATGTATAGAGCAGCTGCGGGAGTAGGCTATACAGCAGCTGCATGTCTCTCAGTGCAGTGACATTCTTTGATTATTTGCCATAATCATATTAAAAGAATTATCATTTTCGGCCAAATACAACGAGAGTGTTGGGGGGGTGCGTCAGCTAGGCCAGGAGGTAACAGGGGGTGGTGCACCCGTAAAATGTTTGTGGACCGCTGTCCTAATGCATTCATTGTTTCTATGGCTCATTGTGCATATTGCGTATAGCTTTTCTCTTTTATGGCTTTGACCCGTCTTATCGCTGCTTGCAGCTATATTTTCTTCTCCTTCTTCTTACCGTATTTTTAGACTTAAATCTCAAGCGACATTAAAGATGGCTAAAGATTCCATCTTTATAATCGTATCACATTATTAGCCTTTAAGTCCAGGGGGCCAGGGCTGGATTATTGTGTCCAGGGCTATACGATCAGGTACAGCATCGTGGTTGGGTCAGGGGTTTGGTGTCCTGGACTGCAGCCTATATGCGTTAATCCAGCCATGGTCCTATAGTGTCTCAGAGGAAGAGTAGGAAGACCACCAACCACTGCAGTCTGCAGATGTGCTATTACATGGTTGAATAGTTGAATGGTTGATTGTGATAGGTCAAATGCAATCTGTGGTTTATTATTACATAATGCATTTAATTTATAAATCACTTTACATTCTTGCGAATCTCAGTGTTACAGCCTGTACAGGACACAAAAAAGGCCCAAGAAAGTATTTGTTAATAAAAAAGTTGGTTTTTAGTCCATTTTTAAAGGCATCAGTGGCCTGTGATGCTCTCAGGTGTCATTTAATAATGTTTAAATCATTCAAAATAAAACCTGTGATTCTGTCCCACATCCCCCTATATGGATTTCTTTCTCAATAATGTCCACATCAAGGTTCATTGTCACTTTATCTGTTACTTAACATATATTCATGATATACTAACATATTATTGTAGGTGAATACACACACTCAACTCCCTATTAGTATGTGTAGTGATGTAATGCCACCATTTCGCCAGGCGGGTGCACTGTTTTACCTGCAATGCATACTCAAACCAGTGGCTAACCCCAACTTGATAAACCATAGAGATTTCTTTGGAACGGTTCAGGTCATGATCAATACCATTGTCCAGTGTTGTAATAAATCATGAAGACAGGTTTGTATCCCCCCTCACTTCTACTTCAAGTCATAACAGGAGATGCCTCATTGAGATGATGTATCTGTTTGCACTGCAGTTTCAAGGACAGCAGTCCCGACTGATAAAAGAGAAATAAAAAAAAACCTTTAAAGTAAATCTAGTGTGGCTATCTTGGAGTTGGAAGCAGTACATATGTACTTGTTGCATGCTCCTATCCATAGAAAGAAATGAACCAGTAAGGAGCGTACTGGTCATATAGTCATCAGTCAATGTTTTTATGAGTTCATGTTTGTATAATAAACAGCCCTATACCTTTTCTTTTTTTCTTTTTACTATTTTCAAAAACATATTAAAATTGATCAACTAGCCAATCTACGTCAACATGTTGTGAGTGTGTAGATAGGCTATTTGAACTATTCAAAAGTGTTTTTAAAAAGGCAAAGAAGTATATGGATAAGGGGTTTAGCACTGATGAAAATAGGGCCACTAATCTCCAAACGTTGAATGCTGGTTGTCGGATTAATTTAGTAATTTTAATTTTTTGTATGTGACAGCTGAGCCATACATTAAATTATATATTCTGTTTGCTGTTCTATGGGAGAAAATATTAATTACTCAGGTACAGTAGGCTACTTTCGTAGGACGTTGAGGCCAGACTGCAACAAAACTTGTCGCAACACCTTGTATTGCAACATAACAGTTTTAAGGCCATTCAACACCAATGCAACTCCTTCCAACTGCCATTGAGGATGATGGTTGCATCATGTTTTGCGAGGTGTTGCAAGGAGTTGCATTGGTGATGTTGGACTGGCCTAAAAAGATACTAGTAGGAAGGCTACTTTAGTAGTAAGTTTAAGGTACTTGAAATTTACTTGAGTATTTACATTTCATCCTACGTATATATATCTTCACTGAAGATATACAACACACATATACTTAAACTAAAGCATGTGCACGCCTGTAGGCAGCCACCATATCGACAACAGCAAAGTGAGGCCTCCGTCCACAACACCCCCACACAGCCTTCCGCCTCCCCTGCAGTCAAATTAAAAGGAAGCAGCACCCTGCCTCTTTAACTCCACTAACAAAGGCTGCTGGGAGAATGTGAGAATGATCCATTACCAGACTGACGCCCCCCGGCTCTGCATCGCTCCCTTCTCTCTCCAACCCCCACCACAACCACATGACACAGATGGGTAGTTTGATAAATCTCCTTAACTTCCATTAAAACATCTCACTAAAAACCTATATCCTCTTCATACATGATTAGTTGCCACGCCATTGCATCCAACACTTGAGAACTGCCATAAATATAAGACCAAACCAACTTAACTTGCACTGGAACCTGTAAGGCGAGTTGTGTATGTCAGGCCTACAGTGTATAGTTATTTTGCCTTTGGATCTTAACATTGGCAACGCATCAACAAGTTGTTGTTCTTGGGTTTTTATTTTATTTTATATCTCGACTTGAAGTTGAATAAAGATATTTATTGGCTAAAAACATTCACATTCATCCGTTAAGCTGCGTCATATACTCATATTATGTTAGACGCCACTGTGTTGAGAACAGAGCTGACAGTCTGTATTGTTTTGAGGTTCCAGTGAGCTGTTGGACACTGGGAGGGACGATGGGGTCAGCCAGACGTCATAAGAGCATACTGTTTGATGAGATATCTCACAGAGTATGTTTGCGTTTGAGAAAAAGAAAACACTGTTGCTGAGGGAAGCGATGAATAGATTTCTATATAGAAGTAGAACCTATAATAGTGTGTGTGTGTGTGTGTGTGTGGGCGGCCCGAGAGGGCATGGAGAGAGGGGCTGAATTAATTTCTTTGCCAGCCTTGTTTAACATTAGCATTTCCATGTCCAAATTATGAATACGAATTAGTCTGTGCACAATCCGCTAAGTGCCATTACTTGTGCATTTACAATTCCTACCCTTGGATACAAATGTGGAAATTAAATATAAATGGTTTATCTCGGGAGCGCAAATGGAACGTGTTGCAGAGTTTCGGTTTTAATGAACGGCGTGCGCCCGTTATTGCGTTTGTCAGTGTGTCGTCACAGCTGGAGGGACCTGTGGACTCCCTACAGGCCTTTATCCATCACTACTGCTGCCGACTCCAGCCACACACACACACACACACACACACACACACACACACACACACACACCCAGTCTATTTGTTTGTTTTTTTATTTTTTTGCCATGGCACATTTGATAAAAAGCATCCCTTTATCATTCAGTGTCACATTAAACCAAGCTTACAGATCGTTACAAAAATATAAAAACATGGGGAGTGAAATGTTTGGTTTTTTAAACTCCAAATAGACAAAAGTACAGAACAACTATAGTTAGCGCTCAATGGAAATGGCTGCAATATGCAACATATTCACTGACCAATTTCATATGGAATCCATTTCTAACAGTGTGGCTTTGTAGGAGCTTAACAGTCCATAACAGGGTCCATCTTTGTCCGAAGCTAAATCTCACTACTACTGGACCGATCATGTCCAAGTTCCATGTGCATAGTGCCAGTATAGGCAGTGTTTTATTCTATTTACATTTTGTTATGGAATTCATTGTCGGTTGGATCGAACTGAAACTTAACCGAAACTTTCCCCTGATGCGTCATAGATGACGTCACCAGGGTGGCCGAATGTAGTCTGAGATCCACATGGAAGCCGCTTCATAGTCATTAGATCCCTTCTTGGTTCTCTTAAATCATACTCTCACTGCCCTTCTCACACACACACACACATGTGGCATAATAGCAAAATGGCCATCATGTGAATATGGTCAATTGTGTTCAGAGCACACTGTCCTCTGGCAGAAAGCAAGTTACAGCAAATCACACGGTTTTCAAAGAAATAACTTATAAAAGATTAACCAGTGGTGTACAAGACAGTGATGGCAAATGAGGGTTATATAAACAAGAATATAAACACACAAAAAAATACATATTGCACCTTTGAGACCTCAGGAAGAAGTTGCCCTTATGAGCAGTGAGGGAACCACAACTTGAATTCTAAAAAAACAAAATCTAGCGTTGATCAACATAATCCATCATAACAGGTAAAGCTTAAACTTAAAACTAAGAATGCACTAAAAAAAATAAAAGGAATGTAGAAACATAACAAAACTGTACAACAAACCAAAGGCATAGTGTCTTAATTTATGCAAATGTCCATGAACATACTTACAGTGGTAGAAAAAAAACATACAGAAGTTTGGGTAAGAACAGTTTTGGTGATTCCTGACATATGCAAGTATGCGGATCTGAGGGGTTCCGGTGTCAGTCTGTGATCTGTATTAGTCAGTATTGTAATAGAAGATTACAGTGTCATCCTCAGCAGGTTTCATACAGTGTTAACTGGCGCACGATTAAAGTGTCCAACGCTAGTGTCATTACTGATGGCATAGCCAGCCTCAGGGTTTCAGGGGTCAAGGCACTAATATGGTAGGAACTGAAGTCCACAGGAACCTTACGCGTTGAAGAATAAGGCCAGAATGTTGACATTCCAGCAGATCACAGTTTGGGTGAGCGGTTTAGGTACCATCCAACAAGTAATGGTAAAGTTTCCATTGTTTGGTCCAAAAAAGTAGCTCGCCGGTTTCCAAAGCATAGAGCTGCAAGTGGGGTCATTCCAGTCTCAAATAAAAACAATAAAAGGTATATATATCTTTTTTGTTTTGTTTTTACAAAGTCAGGTTCCACCACTGTTTTTTCTTAATGTTATCGCCAAGGTAACCGGCAGCCACCCCTGCAACCAGCGCTGGGAATCTGGTTGTGTTTATACATTGACAGGAAGTGGAAGATTGGGAATTGCAGCGTTAGAAATCTGGGAAGCAATTACTGAGGAGCGACTACAGATGTCTGCGTTGTTCACCACAAGGCCATTCCACTATGATACAAATAGACTGTTCAGTTTCTTTGTTGTTTCTCTTCTGCTAAGCAGTAAGTCACTGAGCAGCAAATGGTCCTGTTGATGAGGAGGAGACATGCCAGACCCCATGGCTGTCATATTAGTATCCCCCTTAAAGCACTCTCAATAAGATAGAGTAATGAGAAGGCTGTTGGATTCGCATTAAGACCTGAGCTTGAATACACAACAGTTGGTTGCGTAAGATTCAGAGATGAATGGAAACATTTCTATTTAGTCATGGTGTATTTCTACCGTGGTATAAAAAACAAAAACCCTGCCTAAACTATGTAAATGAAAAATGAATACAAAAAAAGGTATCATAAATAAAAGCTACGGCACGTTTCAATGGCATTATATTCAAGTAATCTTGTTCAAGTCCCTGATACTTCACGGTTCCTGTAAACATTGGAGTCATTCGACACAGACAAAGAACCAAGAGTCCATTTAGAACCGAGAGCTCATTAGAACCAAGAGTTCATAAAAAGGCAGCAGCAATTCATATGTACACAACCAATGGTGACATCTCCCTCAGCACAGCCGTCCAATCACAGCCTGATACCACAGCTGTCCAATCACAGCCTTTTTTACATGTTTGAGGGGTGGTGGAGACAATAAAATCAAAGCTTTAGTTTGACAAGGCCTGTGGTCACGCACGCGCGCGCGCAGCCGCGCACACACACACACACACACACACACACACACACACACACACACACACACACACACACACACACACACACACACACACACACACACACACACACACACACACACACACACACACACACACACACACTTTGGAGATGGGAGAGGAAAACAAAGGTGAGGAGGAAGAATGAAAATTTAAACATGGCAGGTACGTCAGAATGGTGGATGTCCCCCTGCTGTGACCACAACAATGAATTCTTTGCCCCCCTCTGAGGGCTTCTATGGCGGAGGAATTTCCAGAGGCCCGTGCAGCTCCGACAGAGACAAGAGGCATTAGCTCCATGTTTGTTGACATGCAGGTGGTATAACTTTGCATTCACTCGCATTGAAGTGACATAGCCTCTTTGTTCACTAGCAAGTCAGCTTAAAAAAAAGAAGGGAAAAAAATCTTGTCTTTCAGCTTGAACCCCTCTCAAAACGGAGGTTTAATAATCATCGTTTATTGGCTAGTCTCTTGTGTCACGTGTATGATTTCAGTAAGAGACATCTTGATCACAGACACTGGATGGTTCCTATGTGTGCTCTACGATCACAGTGATAGCGGTATTGTATCCCAGACACAGAACCCAGTTAAGAAAGCATGACGCATTAATGTCTGTGTAACGTCTCTGTGGTTCGAACTGACAATGTTCTTATTAGATAGGATTTTTTGTCACGTGAGCGTGATGACTTCAACCGGGTCCACGTTGCCTTTGGACCTCTGCTTGCGTTTGAGGTGTCTGTGTGAGAGAGAAGCATGTTTGGTCACTGGGGGCGGAGGCAGGGAGCCAACGGAGAGAGAGAGAAAGTCCGAGAGCCAATGAGGCTGAGGAGGAGGAGGAGGAGGAAAGTGGGACGGAAACAAGGCAGTGCGCTCCCGCTGAGGTTTGCTCTCCCTCTCCCCCCCCTGGCGTCACCTGTCGAAGCACCCCGCCGTGAAGCCGTGGTGCGACCCCAGGTACGCCCCGCTGTACGCCATGGTCAGGCAGTGGCGGGGCTCGGCCGCGAGGGCCATCTGCACGGAGATGGGACCCTGCAGCGGCAGCGCTCCGGCACCGGGCCCGAGGCCGGAACCCAGGCCCGGGTAGGGGCCGGGCAACGTCCCCCCGGGAGTCATGGAGGCGGTGCCGTTGAGCAGGCCCATTCTGTGGCTCTGGAGGAAGTCCTGAGGCATGCTCACCACAGGCCCCAAAGCCTGGGATTCGGCTAGCACGTGGAAATGGGACAGCGAGGGGGAATGCTGGGAGAGATGTGGGAAGGTGTCCGGCTGGAAGAGCAGCTGCTGGGGGGTGGACGCGGTCGACGAGGAGGCAGATCTCTGGAGGTCGGCCGGGGAGAGGTGAGGGGTCAGGAGTTGCTGAGCGGAAGGCCGGGTCAGAGTGCTGGACTTGGGTTTGTTGGCCTCCTTCACATCGTTGTCATGAGCACTGTGGACGGGAGGAGAGTGACAGTTTAGTAATTATACAGCAACGTTTCATGTTCACACGCATAATGAGGATGAACCATTTCCACTTGAATTTCTGTTTGTATGTGGCCTGAACGCAGTAACCTGTTGAAGATTGTTCATTTATATTTAACAATTCCATGTAATCCCACTTCTGCACATGCAAGGAATGGCATTTTAGCACAAAGTTACCATAACAACGAAAGGCAGTTATGGCCAGTGCTGTGTAGACTCTAACCTTGTTCCCCAAATTAAACATGTAAACAAGGAAGTGCTGTATATAGGCTATGGTAGTCAGCAGTTTATAGCCCAGCTAATTCTTTTAAATGCATTTGCTGAATGTTAAATGGTGAGCAGAAAAGTTGTCATGTAGTAATGACAGCGTGACGCAAATCAACATGGCGAAAGCACGCAAACATAGAGATTGTGAAATCAGTTACAGCACTATAAGGTTGGGATATATTGGCAATCGGCAATTGGATGAATCCAATCGTCGGGTGTCAACTTTTCAAATATAGCCAAATTAAATGTAAAAGCATGATACAAAGCATGCACAAAAATAGGAATCAACTTGGGCCATTCTAATAATGACTCTTTTCCAGTTGCACTGATTTCCGACGA
Organism: Protomyctophum parallelum; assembly: GCF_964188405.1. Classification (NCBI taxonomy): domain Eukaryota; kingdom Metazoa; phylum Chordata; class Actinopteri; order Myctophiformes; family Myctophidae; genus Protomyctophum; species Protomyctophum parallelum. The sequence continues at coordinate 7,520,425 of NC_139711.1, forward strand.
GTCTAGGCTACAAAACACAGCCCCGTCCCCGGTAGCCTACTGAATGGAGCAGAGCAAAGAGGGAATAGCTTTTGCTTTCTTAGTTGTCCATTTATCAGTAGAAATGTGATTTTTAGCTGTATTTATATGGTGAAAGACTAGCTGTAAAAATGAAACTAACTTTAGTTCATTGTGAAGCTTGTGTATATATATATGCTATTTCCGCATGCACGCGTGTGTGCGTGAGGAGGGGCGTGATGAAATGTGTGTTCCTCTTACAGCAACATGAGTTCAATGCACTGGCTGAGATGGTCCCAGGTGTATCCCGTAAGGAGGTGCAGAGTCGTGGTCCAGCTCGGAGTAATCTGGAGACAAATGCGAGACGCTGCCACGCACGCCGCTGCCACCTGAGACGGCCGGAATGTGAGGAAGGCGTGATCTGGAGCACAGGCAAAAAAGACAAGGATGGATTATTTAAACCGAGGCCTGAAGAGACATTGAATTTGAGGAATACATTCATGGTTTGATTTTCTACTATAATTAGTGTGTGTGCGTGTGTATGTCATATACAGTATGCCAGTATGTTGGGATAGGATTATAGGCACACACACGCGTGCCCATATAAACCTCAACAGTGACAGCTCATAGTTACAACAAGCACAAAACGCATAAAAAAAGGTGAAGGTACAACATTGTACATATTTTAAGAATTTAGGAACTACTTCTCGCATGAGCCATTGCGAATATCTTTCCAAAACTTCCAGACAAAATTATTGTTTAGAAGCCCGATTCATAATAGTACACAGTCACAGATGCTCTCTCTCGCTACTAGTCGCTAGCTATAACCTCCGCTGTCTCTCAACCAACAAGACACATTTTCTTGCTATATAACCCAGTAAACCCACGCATCAAAACCACCATGTAAACACAGACAGACACACTCGCTTTCTAACTATATGTCCAATATTCTCCGACAGTCTTGACTCAACCTCAACTTGCACACACACATCTTTCCCTCTCCACCAGAATGCAATACAAGAAGTTATTTTTCCCAGTGAAACTCTACTACACCATCATTGTTTTTATGAAACATTTTGTTTATAGAACAAGTTTTCTCATAGATCTCTAGCATATCTTATGTAAGCAGTGTCATGACGCATTAGTTGGGGTGACGTGATATGGCCGGTATACATTCGGCACACATTCACACAACGATGCACAACATTAAATGTACCAGTAAGTTGCTAGCATTTCAAGCAAACGTTAAAGGATTTTAATTTACAGCTAGACAGCTGCAAAGCCACGCCCGTACAAATTCCCAGTCATCTAGAGCTCCCCAAAAGATCTCAAGATTCTGAGCTCAACACACACTTCACATTGGTTCTCTCTGACCCACCTTGCAAAGAAACCTCGAGGAAGTAGTGTGTGTATTTGTCCATGAAAGCCTTGGTCTTGGAGAGGGTGGAGATGGGCCAGCCATTGTAAAGGTCGCCCTCCTGCACGGAGGCGTGGAGGTAGTAGTCAATGAAGTGGGCCGGCGTGGGCATGCACAGGTTCCAGCCAAACGTCTCCAGCAGCAGCAGTTCCATCTTGATCAGTTCCCTCTTGTTGAGCACCAGGTTCAACGTACACATGAACCCCAGGGAGTTGAGCTGCTCCAGTTTAGGCACACGGTCTTCCTTCTCCTCAAATTTACCTGGACAAGACAAAGCAATGGAACAGGTTAGCGTTAGATATTCAAACGTGCCGTTTGGAGCTATACTCTATACTTGCTATAACCTGTTGGGACTTGGGATTAATGGGCCGTCTTGACTAATTAAGCCATTTTGGGGCGGGAACCCCTTTTGGTGTTAGCATTATGCTATGCTTTAGCTATTGAAAAATAGAAGATCTACAAGCTCATAGCGTGCCACCGAGTGGCGCGCTACGAGCTTGTAGGTCTGACATAGAGTAGTACCTACTACATTAGTCATTAAGCAGACTGATTACTCAGTATGAAGTATAAAGCCAACTGCAGAGATTCGTTCGCGAATTTACGTCAGACAGATATTTTGTGAAGCCAATAAGGAAATCGGGATTTCCTGAAAGCACTGTTGTGGTGCTGTCATTGGGCCCAAAAAAACCCATAGCCCCATAGAAGTCCATGTATTTGGGCCCAACTTCACCTAGACTGTATTACCTTAATAAACATGGTCATGAATACTTTCTGCTTCCAGTCACTAGTTTAAAGTCTAATTTCTAATGTCATAATATTCTTTTTGGAAAATTATTGTCCCATTTATTAAAATAATTACCATAAAGTCGCGTATGTTCTGAGGGGCGTGGCTACCGTTACAGTCTATGATCGGGATTCCCCACCCACTCGAGTCAAAATAAAAACCAACTAAGAAGAAGGGGGGAAGTTCCGCCTCGTTGTCTGGGCCAGCCAATGGCTCAGCTGGGCCCAAACGGATCTAGAAAGATGGCGATTTACAATTCAAGGACTGACAGGCTTCATTTTACGTTCATGTTAGACCCGGGGAACGCTTTGTCCATATTTTTTACAGTCTATGGTCGGGACGGATTTCTGCCGTCTCTTGCCAGTCGGCAGAATGTCGATAGATAATCTTGACGTTATCGACGACGAGGCTCGTGAGAAACCCAACATGTTTGGTCGAGGGGTGAGGGGTGGGCTGGGGGTGAGGGGTAAAGGCTCTGTAGAGCACCATCATTGGTGAGAGGTGGGTTTGTTAGTGTCTGTAGTATTGTAGTAGGCTACTGTTGCCTTCGAGAAGTTATTACGGGTTATTACGATAACAAACATATGCATAGGCTACTAAATGACTGCTGTTTACATGCAGACTCGCAGAGGGTGGACAGAACTATGCATGTGTGCGTTTTGTACACATATAGACCTATTATAGGTTACCTATTCAGCTAGTTATTTTGTTTGGTCAAGTCGGTGCAGTTGTTTCCGGCTGGGCACCGCACAGCAGACTACTGCCACCTTCTGGTATGGAAAGTTATTGCACGGGATTTGCTCATCGGCGGTCGGTCGATAGTGCTCAGTCTGCTGCAGTCCGTTTGCAGTCTTGACAGTTTTAACTAGTTTTTGACTAGTCTGGAGTCTCTGGACAAGTCTGCTCGGTCTGGAGCCCCCTTAGACCAATACTTCACAATATTGGTTTAGACCAGCTTAACATGGTAAAGACAAAGAACTCATCGACCTGAGCACTCCGACCCCTCCACTCACAGTGACAAAACGCCATGTCATTACCTCTACTCCCCTCCTCATCCCAACACATTCTCCCTTCCATAGCAACAGCCCTGAGGCCTCATGGCTCCATGTGACCAATGAACAGAAGCGACTGTGCCTTTAATCCACAGGTCCACAGGCCTCTTTACTCGCACTTTTTAAGAGGAGTCAAATTACACATGCACATGTTCCCCCAAAACACCCTGTAAAACAGCTCCCTTTGGACTACAAATAACTTTCAGCGGGAAAAGACAGGCACACACGTGACGAGACTCCGTTCGAAACCGATATGGGAACATGCTCATGTTTCTATCGCCTTTTTCAAATGTCTGCTGTGCGAAACTACTTTTTTAGTATCATTCAAAAAGAACACAAAAAGCAAAACAGGAAATAATGCTCTCTCAAAAGAACTGAAAGATAAACATTAGGAGCACAGATGGGTTCATATGCAAACGGCCTCAGCCAACTCCCACTCCATACATATAAATGAGCAAATGATTTGTGCACAACACAAACAAGAAACTCACTGCAGAATTACTAGACCCGCATCAGCTACAATCATGTTGTTATGGAAACACTTCGCCAAACGTTACACCCTGAGAGCACTCTAAAAAAAAGGTATACAGCTCCTAGCCTCTTCAAATCTCAACCCTTCATAACTGAAATGGGATTAAACTTGTTCTAGGGCCTATGTTGCTTTGACTGAGAGGAGAACATTGTAGCCCGAGAGGTTTGTCTGGCTATTATAAATTGTCGGGATTAAAGCTACAATCCGTAGATTTTTACGTGTTGCGCGACAGAGAGAAGCAATTACAATATAACAACATCCAAACTACAATAAAGATGTGCATAAAGATATAAGTTTACTGACATCGTCAACCGGTAGGTGTTCAACTCGACACCTTTCAATGGAATCGTATGGAGAATGCAGATGTGCTAGTTATATTGTATTGACATACCATTGAATCACACAAATTGGTTACATTTAGCCTTTTATTCATTAAAATAAGTCCCAGATGGTTTCAAATAAGTCTTGGAGTGTAGCTTTTAAGAGGTATACCGGTATGTAGTACATCTTTGTGAGGCTTCATAGGGAGTGCAAAAAAATGTCTGCCTCCCATAAAGCTGTGTGAGAGTGAGAGAGAAAGAGTGAGAGTGAGAGTGAGAGTGTGTGTGTGTGTGTGTGTGTGTGTGTGTGTGTGTGTGTGTGTGTGTGTGTGTGTGTGTGTGTGTGTGTGTGTGTGTGGGGGGGGGGGGGGGGGGGGGGGGGGAGGTGGACCTGCAGCCTCACAGACCAGAGGGGTAATTAGCACACAGGCTATAATGGCGTCTCCACACCAAAACAGGAAGTGCTGTGAAGTGGGGCCGTTGGGGCCCCCGGTGGGGCGGGCCCCCAGCTCAGTCTACACATGCCCCATTCTGTCACCCTCATATCCTCCAGGCCATGTGCTTCTGTCTGCTCTGCTGGCAAGAGACTGCTCTGTGTCCACACAGACACCGCCATAAACAACCGTCAACACCCCCCAATCTCTACACTGCCCCCCTTTTTACAGTCTTTGATCTCAGCGGAGAGTCAATCTACTCATTGTGTTCCATATGACTCCCTCTGTAGGTTTACTGCTGTGGGACTCTTACCACACCGGAGTGGCATGATTCAGTGATTCCACCACGTCACTTTAATTCAAAAAAACAATGTTCCCGCTGTGACTATTCCAGTGAGCTGCTTTGCCTGGGTGAGAAAACAGTGCATTCCTCTCTGGTGAGAGTCTACCTGGAATGCAGGTTGATAAACGATCCTATCAGGAGTCAGTAGGTGAGTGAGCGAGAGAAAGAGAGAGAGAGGGAGAATTGTTTCACTGCTCCGTTTACACATATCCTATTGTAATAGGGCTAAATCCTTGTCTGTACATTTGCCGTTGGTTTTATTTACAAACGTACATTTCCCAAGCCAATAAATCCACTATGATTCTTCCAGAGTGCACATCAGTTTACATTCTCCGTGAATGAAACGGAAAGTGTTGTGATTGGTCAAAAATATATCGTATCCGGGGGGGGTTTCCTTTTGACGGATGTTCCGGATCGACACTTCCGGCTATGCACTCTCTGCCTTATTATTGTGAACGGGCTCTTCTCTTTGCAGATGAGCAAGCCAAGTTGGGACCGAGGCCAAGTGCTCCTATGCCTATCTGATTGGTTGATTGAAATCAGGTGGTCCTATCTTCGCCCATCTGATTGGTTGATTGAAATCAGGTGGTCCACAATGACGCAGCCACCTTAGAGGAAGTGATCAGCGTTTTGCCTGATGATGAGAGGGGGTCACATTAGCACTCAGAGAAGGGTCAAAGGCCAGGGGTCGGGAAGAGTTAAGGCCAGGATGTAAAGCCTCCGCCCAGGTGTGCTGCTGGGCTTATAGGGGGCCATTAGGAAACCTGAGGAAACCTGAGAGCAGTGTTCTCACAGAGAGAGAGAGAGAGAGAGAGAGACCACTGTTTCCGTTTGTCTCCATTTTGCAGACATCCTGTAATTCTAGTCCGTATCGCTTGACGGCAAAATTGCACATCCCTACCTTTTGAAACTTGAGGGAACCACAAGACAAAACAAGAAGGTTTTGATGATCCAAAAGGCAAAATACTGTCCAATGCTAACACCAGAGAGGACTGAACACAATCTCCTTGTTTCTTAATAGTTACGCTCATCGCAGCTGTGGAGGAATGTCGATGTCCATTGCTCTTTTAAACTCCCTTTAAATTTGCTCACTGCGACTTTCACTGGGTGTGTGAAATCAGTCACAGCTCGAGGACAGGGTCAGGGTCTCCTGAGGACAGGGACCCACACAATGTAGGCCCGGAGTGATCTTTGACCCTCACCGCGAACGCTTGGGTGACCAGGAAGAATCTTAATAATCTAGTCCCCTATAGGCCTCAAGGGGCTGCAGGATGAAGAGTATCTTGCCGTTTAGAAGATATGAGAAATGACCCCAGCCAGCCCCCCTGGCTCAGCTACCTTTAGATGTCAAGCGAAGAAAAAAAACTAAAAATAAATGGTAAATACATTCTACATTATTTACTGAGGAAACATGGTTTGTTGGTTTGTGACGATAATATTATCAGACCTCCCTTGAAACAAAGAGAGAGATAATGCGGTTATTCCACCACTTAATTGAGTTAATTATGGGGCCCCCATGCAGATAATAATTCCCTCCAGTGTGGAGTGGGGGGCGGGTGTGGGTTCTTCCTTAATCTACATATCAGGACATCCTGGTGAGCTGGTTCACTTTAAAACGTGTCCCACTTCTGCCTGCTCCCCATCCCTTCTACCCTGTTTAACATCAGCAACGGACCTGCTGCAAGCCTTTGAAGCACCTCCCCCCCCCCCCGACCCCCCAGGGATAAAGGCTGATTTTACTGCCTCCCACCCCTTCCCCTCCCTCATTCAGGACTGGTTGAGCCTCCCTGGTCGTGACAAGGTGAGAGGGACGCAGAGGGAACAGAGGTAGGTACTATAGCAATGCAGTGGAATGGAGGGGGAAACGGCTCTCTCTCTGGTACACCTCACTTCTGCAGTGCGGAACACTATAGTACACACCACAGGTTCTGTCACTCTGATCTGATGGGACCGATCCTCACATGTTGAAACCTTCTCACCACCAGGCAGTCAAAAACGCTCTGACGGGGCTTATGGTGGAGGGTGTCGCCAAGACGTGCTCATTTAGCATTAATGGCTTGCAGGCAGTGAAGTCTCTTTTTAAACCACACACACACACACACGCACACTCCTGATCTTTTCTCCCCTCCCCCACTCAGGGAAGGCTGGCTGGCCTGCATGCGTAGAGGGAGCTTTTGTTTGAGGCCTGACTCGGAGAGCATATGGCAGGTGCCCCTCAACACACAGGTCCTCCCCACCCCCCAGGGCCTCCAGGCCTGCGTGTGCGCATGCGCGCGCGCGTGTGTGTGTGCAGTCTGTAGTCAATATGACTGCATGAGCATGTGTGATTGACTGACTCCAAACCTTTCACCTTATCAGTTCCACTGGCCACGTCTGTCTTGACATTGTGGGAAAAGAGTAAAGACACATGAAAGTGGGGGAAGAAAAACACAGGCAGGCAGGCGCACGTGTGTGCGTGTATACACACACACACACACACACACACACACACACACTGTGCCTGTGCCATCTCTCCATCACCTAAAGAAATTCAGGGTAGGTCGTCGCATCCTCACGGTGTTCTACGGCAACACAACCGAGAGCATCCTGGTGTGTTGCGTCACACAACTGGTATGAGAATTGCACCGCCCTCGCCTCGACCAGATAGCGGCCTGACACAGACGTTGGTGCATCTTTGGAGGAGAGTCGAACCTCCCTCCCGGGAATATGAGAAGCAGTGTGCATGTCAAAGCTGAGCGAATCAAGGACACTCACCACCCCAGCCACAATTCGCTCATGCCGAGAGCGCCTCTTTTCAGGGTGTTTCGCCTCAGGGTGACAGATGGGCATGGTTTTAAGGTGAGGTTTAGGCATAGTTTCTGTGAAGTTATGGTTAGTTAGTGTAAAATGTGAAATTTCACTGACAGAATAGCAGAGACAACAAGGTCAGCAAGGCCTGTAATTCGTTATCCTTGTTAAATTAACCACTGTTAATCAGGGCTGATGATGTTTGTTTTCCCCTCAGTCAAAAAAAAGGTCAGGGAAGGGCACATTGTGACTGATAATGACCCAATCAGGAAGTAAACATTGGCGACTGACTGTGTCATCCGTTTTCAAAAGATTCCACTTCTCAATGGAAACACAGACAGTGGTAATGCAATGATAAGACTCACTCGTAGAGAAAAGAAGATTACAGCAAAGAGAGAAAGCCCACAGGGTCACAATGTGAGTCACACATAACAGCCATGATGTCACCGACCGTGACAAACGGCCGCTCATGACGTCGGGGACAGTGATCAGCCAGGATGACTGATGTTATGTAGTCACTACATGGCTCAGTGGAAAGCCAACACAATGGAAACTCAATGTTCTGGGGGTGGTGGGGGGGGGGGGGGGGGTGGTGGTGGAGGGGGAGGAGGATTTTATGATGACATTATATTGTTTATACATGAACAATAGCTGCTGAGATTACATTCCACTATCCAAGGATAGCTGTTCCTTTGAGAAAAAGGCTTTAACTTGGAGAGTTTTAATTGCGATTGACTCGCAGCAAAGTCAGACAATGTTAGATCCACATCCTTAATACTAGCGTATGAGGGCGAGTTCACCCCTACATAAAAATAAACCCTGCGCGCGCACACGCACACACACGCGCACACACACACACACACACACACACACAAACTGATAGGCTAACAGGATTAAGAGGTGCCTGTTGAGAGGCATGAAAGAGTTAGTGATTAATTAACAGAGCGAAGAACTTAAACAAAAGACAAGAATGCGTGCGTCTGTCAAAGAGCAGCCATCGAAAAATACCCAGCGGGACCCCGGGGGGGGGGCAGTTCAATAACTAGGCCAGATTCCAAAGCACCTCAGGAGTCAGATAAAACAAACCGGGGACAACTTTGTATCAAACACCCTTTCAAGCATTCATCTGTGAAGGCAGAGACTAGTCCCCAGAGTCCTGGAGGAGTAAGACGTAAGAGCGATGCAGGAGAAGACCCCCCGCTACTCTCTTCCTACTGAACACCACAATCAAAAAGATGCAATCAAGACTTGAATTTGTTTATTAAAGGATGATCCTGTGACGGGGTTAGGCTGGTGCAATTTTCATCACTATACACATGAGTGAATTGTCAAAGCTATTCTTGGGAGTCTCATGATATTGCCTTTAAAAATAGGACCTCTTTCATGTCTCATTCAAATCTATCCGACCACAGAGGCTGGTTTGCATGTTAAGTCTGTGTGTGTGTGTGTGTGTGTGCGACTGCATGCTATGCTCCCAAGTGAGCAGGCCCCAACCCAGACTCCCACTTTGACGGCATCATTAGTTTAATTACCCATGATGCCATGGGCTGCATTAATGTAGCGGCAGCCTATAGAAAGCCCCAATGTGTATTAATCACCCCCCCCACACACACACACACACACACACACACACACACTAATAACCACACAACCTACACCCAGTAACAGCAGGGCCATGCTGAAATTAAGACCGCAGCCTAGATTTAGAGGAACCATACGTGCACAGATCCAACCGTAAATACCACGTTGTCTGGGAGTAGAGAAGTCGTATTGGCTGCCTACTACCACTACAGTACAGGATGGCTCCACACTCTCACACAGAACAGAGAGTTTAAGAAAGGAGTGGCTGCGAGCTCGGGAGAAAGAACGACTTCTATGTGTATTAGCTCGTTTTATTCAGAAAGCAATTCATTGAGAAAAGGTTAGACTTATGGCCGTACGTACGTACGTACGTACGTAGAGCCACAGCTGCTGGACCCCAGAGCTGAAGAAGGATTTGTATGCGGGTATCAAGAGACCCGCTGGCCTTCACACTGAAGCCACGTGGTCTCAACTACAACACAAAACAAGAACAGAGGACGTTTCGACCTTGCCAGGTGCCATGTTGGGACAGTCAGTGGGACAACCGACGACTGTCGGACTCGAACAACAACAACAGCCTCAGACATGTTATCAACGTCAGGATCAAAGATACGCGCATGAAGATCTGCAGACCAGTGTTGTTTTTTGGCAGCACGTTTTGATTTTAGTTTTAGTCCTAGTCTTTTGAATAGTTTTCACTTCGTTTCGACTAAATGTCATACGATTTTAGTCGACTAAATCTACAGTTGATTTAGTCGACTAAAATGTGTTTTGACAGGCCTTGATGTCGTTGTAATGACATATTTTACACTTTGGTTGCATGGTGAAAATAGCAGATATACAATCTCACAACGCGATTGCATATCTGCTATTTTCAGCATGCAACCCAGCATAAAACTGGATCTCTTGTCCACTAGTCCCTTCCTAACATTTCAGTCTAGTTTTTATTTCTTGACGAAATTGTATTTTTGTATATTTAGTCTTAGTTTTAGTCTCCATAGCTTAGTTTTCATTTAGTTTCTATTTAGTTTTCGTCAGTGAAAAAAGGTAGTCGACAAACATTTTCGTCTTAGTTTTAGTCGACGAAAACAACACTGCTGCAGACACAGGCATAATCCCACACAGACAGACGAGGTTTCTCCCCAAACAATGGCACAGTCACAGACTCACCGCAGAAGGTGATCTAGTTTTTCCTAACCTTCATCTTGAGGCTAACGCAAAACGGTAAACTGTCATTATACCGACTAGATCCTGACAGCGGGGTTGGGAAACCCCACCACGGTCTCTTGAGCTGTGCACAGAACTATTACAGTTCACCTTGCTCCCTCTGTGCAAACAACAACACAGTTGCAGCGGCAGTACATCCGTTAGCTTACAGCACTTGTTTTCAGGGCAGACAGGTTAAGCACAAACGCATACCAATAGCCGCACCAAAGAATGGACTGTTCAATATGCGACTCAGTAGTTCTTACACCAGTTGGCCATGCACTCCCCCGCAGCAGCCACAGTAGACCACCTCCCAGGTGGATAGTCTGGTGACACTGACGGAGGTTAATTACTCCGTGGTGGGAAATAATAATATTGCCGATATTAAAGTATAGTTTTAGACCAAATAGTTTGTTTCGATGTCTCTTTCTTTCTTTGGTTGTTTTCGTCTTTCTTGATTTCCTTTTGTCTTTTTTCCGGTCAGCAATGTGTATGTTTGCGTTTAAATTTCAGTACTTACAGAATATTTAGCAATATTATACGGCTATAATCTTTGCATGAGCAAACTTTCAAGTCTTACTGTAGCGATTACAACTTCATTCCTTTGCGCTTTAGCACGCTCAGCGGTCAATATAGAGAATTAGAGATCGTCCATAAATAATCTCACTAAAGCCTTCACCTACACTGGAGATATGGTGGTTTAAACCCTGACTAATACTGACAGGCACTAACGCCGATTCAAACACATGTTCTCAAAAACACAACTCAGGTCCACGGTCTGCAAAAAGACAGCAAATGAGGTTTCTGATGAAACAGGTATGCATAATCAATAAGCACTCAACAGAGTCAGAGAGACATACAATTGTTGTGTTTTATTGTTCACTTATGGAGAACAGTTTAACTTATACTTTTTAATGTGGTACTAGTCATCCCTGTCAATGAGCAATATAAACCCAAACAGGATTTCACATGCAATAGAGTTTGGATTTGAACATACAGTGCAAGCGACTACAACACTGTGCTTAATGTGCGTAAGCTTGTGCTATAGGGTGCCTTCCTTGACTTGAACCAATCATGTTTGCATATTATGATGTTTATTCAGAGTACTGCTGAGTAAGCTGTAAATAAAAGCATCCTAGTGGAGTCCCTGAAAATATAATACAATAGAAATAATAGTAGACAAATGGGCTACAATAGTACCCTCTTTTTGTCTTCTACTGAATAATGTTTCAGGGCTGGGGTCTATTGGTATTGAATAATCTGATAGTAGTAGTAGATATTAGTAGTAGATGTAGTATGACAAGATTCATTTCCTAAAAATGGGTGTGTGAAGTGAGGTGTATTCGGCCACATGACGTCTTACATCGTCACGTAGTGCCATAAACAAACATTAAATTCCATAGACTTGGCTGGCAAACGATTTACATCACAAGTGCTCTAAACAAACATTAAAAGGTCCATGACGTAATCTTCAAAAGCCAAAAAATGATATAAAGCAATGGGCAGAAACTGGTTACTGAACATGGCTTAACCCATTTTGGGCGGGGACCCCTTTTGTGGTTTTAAACATTATGTTATAATTTAGCTATTGAAAAATAGCAGATCTACAAGCTCATAGCGCGCCACCGAGTGGCACGCTATGAGCTTGTAGGTCTGCTATTTTTGACTATCACTGACATAGAAACATGAGGTATTTCAGAAAACTTGCTTGCCGTCAAGAATGACCTGCTTTGGAGGAGCGACAGCGGCATGCATTAGGCCACTAGCTCTTGGTCCGTGAGTTGTTACAGGTCTTGTAACCAAAATGCACCCTTATGGGTCCACATAGTTCCATTTGCACACTCGCAAAGTTAACAAGAGGATATCACAGTATAGATTGGGATCCCAGGGTCCCATAGATAAAAGTCAAAGCCGTGGTCGGTGGCCTAACGAACATCAAAGTCCTCAAGATCCTTGAAATCAAAAAGTAAAAGGGCTAAAAGAAAAAGACTCACTGGCAAGGAGGAGGCAGGACAGGGCGATGACGTAGAGCTGCTTGACGGCCACGTCGTAGTGATCCATGAACAGGTCCAGCAGGTAGACGGCCAGGTGGCGTGCCGTGGGACACAGATGGTAGCGGTTGCTCAGGATGGCCAGCAGGTCGGCAAAGTATCGACGCATGCCGATCTGGGGCGAGTGCGCTCGGTAGGCCGGTAACTTCAGCTCCTGGGGGGGGGGGGGGGGGTTGAAAGTAAAACAGGGTTGGAAAATGGGTTTGTGTGGAGGGGGTAATGGATGGGGGGGGGGGGGGTCAGGAAGTAGTGGGTGAGACACAGAGGGTGTTGAAAAGAAGGCTATACAATGTATACATTCACATTCAAACAAACCAAGTCTGAGTGATTGTTTTGGTCAGATAGTGTGAAATGACGTTTTTTTTTTAACAAATCGATTGAACACCTAGGTGGTTGGCATTATGTATGGCAGGGGGTGCCATACATAATGCTAAATACAATAATCAGCCATGCACATCCCCTGTGGACTACAGAGGTTTTGCCGCCATCAGCAGATACTTTGTCACAATACTGAATAGCACCCCAACATGTTTCAATAAACATTCTTGATTAAGCCCGAGCCACGGTTCAATCACATTTCATTGTGTACCGTTTCAGAGGAGAGATGCTAATTTAGGTCAATGCAGGGGTCTCCGAGCATGGGTTGGGGGGGGGGGGGGGGGGGCTGAGCAGATAGGATTAGGTTTCACCCCAAGCACATCTCCTATTCATGTTCAATTAGCTGCCAGTGTTTCAAAGCGGAGAGGAAGACACTTGAGGGCATCTTCTCCATTGAATAAGCTGTAGTCTCTTCTAAGTCAGCCAGATAGAGAGAACATCATGCTGCCAGTAACAACAGCCAGTAAACCCTTTTCACCACAAGTTTGACCTTGGTGCAGATTCTTTCAGCATATATTAAATACAGTTAGATTTGTTGTGTGTGTGTTACAACAACCATAACGGGTTATGTTGCTGCCTAAATAATATCCCCGGCCTAAAGTAACAAAAGGCGAATTTTAACTGGCTGAACATACTGATGAAGAACATCCAGACAAAAATATGTGGCTGTATGGACATAGCATAAGATGGACAATTAAAACAGGTAAACAACATAGGTTTTCTGAGTGCGACCTTCTCTTTTCATTCACTCTTTTGTTTGAGGATAAAATTTACCGTTGGAGGTAGAGTTACAAACAGGTAACCGTTTGTTGTGAGTGAAGCTAAGACAATAGTAACTCTGACACTTCCAGTGAAATCCATATATAAACAGCAGCACTACCTCTCTCATTTCCCCCATGCCCCGCCCCCCCCCCCCCCCCCCCCCCCCCCCCCCCCCCCCCCCCATCACCATGCGACAGCCCACCCCCACTGGCTGCAAGCCTCCATGCCGCTCTGGTCCATCTGTCTGTCTGGGGGGTGGAGGGCTGCTGCAGATACTGAAGGTTACAGGGGACTGCTCGTGAGTCGGAGGGCTGGGGGGGGGGGGGTGAGAGGTTGCTTTGTGATGGGGGGCATCGTAATTAAGGATTCCACAGCTGCCTCCACCTGATTTGCATGTCTGATAATTCACCACATGCTATGTACCGCTGTTATCATCTCCACACATCAGGGCAGTCTTTTACTGCAGCAAACACCATTGAAGACTGGATGTCTGTTGGGAGGCCAGCAGAGCCATGCTGAGAGACTATAGAGATGAACTGAGAGCCTTAAATAAAGCTTGGTAACTTACATTATAGATAGTGACCAATCTGGCATGTTAGAATTGTGTGTTGGAATGCACAAACTCCTTTTCCGAAGCCATTTCCTATGTGCCCGCGTGTGTGTGCAACTGTGCATATCGCTGCTGTCCGGAAGAAACCTCATAACTCAGGAAATGGAAAATATACGTTTTTAAGGAAATGAATAAAACCTTATATTTTTTTAAACGATGCAATACTGCCTCATCAAAGTTGGTGTTGTGACGTTAGATATTGTGAATTACTTGCATGAGAGAGGTGGTGGAGTTAGCTGTTTTAGCAGACAGTTTGAGGGTCCAAAGAGGTTTAGGAGGTTTTGTCCAATGCGGTTTTTACTCAATATTTTCGAAACAACACACAGGGTGTTCAGTAGCACTGATTTATGGAATAAAATCAAAAACCTCACAAATGTAGTTATGAGGTTTCCTCCGGACAGCAACGAATACCTCAGGTACATGCCTTTTCACTTAAACTACGCACTAAGACATACATTTATATATTTTTCTTTCCTCTTTTAATTACAATTCTTAGCCTTCGGTGCGCACACTAATCTGAGTGACAGACACCTCACTCTGACTCAGACCCGAGCAGACATGAGTAAACCAAATCAAATATAGTGTGTAAGTGAATGACTCATAATAAGGCTCGGCTATTCTCAGAGACACAGACAGCTGCTCTCCCACAATCTCCTGTGCAAACAGCTCTCCTGGAACCTTCAACTCGAACCTGATTCTGTTCCCTCACAAACGCACAGTCACATGCACAAGTGAGCAAGGAATCCAGCTTCTAATTTGTAGCCTACATACCAGTCAAGTGACAGATGCCTCCATTCAAGCGACACATGGGAAGAAATATGATCAAGCTTGGAGGTTAATTAAGACATTTACCAATTAATGAGCCTTAACCCCTTAGTGTGTAATCTAAATTAGATCATGTTTGAATTGACGCCATGACTGCAACATTAGAATTCTGACATTGCTGCTATACCCGTCAACAAAGACCAACCGAGGCCCTTCAGATATGCACCTTTTTTTTTTACTTGTTTTATCATTGTGTAGTTATTATTACACAATGATAGATATATAATAGAGTAGATAAATACAATATATGATTTATCTACCACTTTTGTTAGTTTTCCAAGATGATGATGGATTTGCAAGATAGCTAAAGCTTTGTAGGCCACTGTTGATATACTGCTTTGCTATTTAATTCTAACAATGTGCATCTCACATTAGAAAGAGACAGTTAAGAGACAAAATGGTTGTCAAATTAAAGGTTCAGTGAGTGATTTTAGGTAAATAGGTTTATATTCTGAAAACAATCACTATGCCTACTATAAGTGTTTGATTCAATAACAAGGAAGGGCCCCCCTTACTCTCCAGCTCTAGTAAACAGAAAATGCATTTTCAGGTCAGGTTACTTTTACCCAATCAGAAGAGAGAACTCGTACAGGATACAAAAGTGAAACTGGAAAACGATTACATTGAAGCTGATAAATGAGTATTCTCTCCAGACTGGCTGAAAATGGCAACAGAGTGAATGGACCCAACATTTTATTTTCTTGATTTTCTGTTTATAAAAGAGCTGGGGAGACAGAGATCTCTAGAGCAGTAATTTGTTCACACAAAAAAAACGTTTTTGTTTAATCTTAAAAAACTTAGGCTATAGTCTACACTCTACACTGCCTTTACTGTCATGGAGGACATTATAATAATCAACAGTTTTGGCATCACACGTGGGGAGAGATGAAAGACAACAGATAATCGTGATGACATGATGTGTACAACATTAAAACAAGCTGACCTTGATGCGGAGGGACTGATGGATGTCTGCCGCTAGCTGTCCCTTCCACCATTGCAACTCCCTTTCCATTTTTCCCATCCAGAGGAAGCTTTAAAGCGTCAAGTTTTACCTGCTGACACAAAGTGGTTTCAACTTAACGGCAGGAGTGATTAAATAATGACGATCAAGCGACTTTGAAAGTGTCAATTAATAGAAAGGAAGTGTAAATGAATTGTAGAAGAAAAAAAACAATGACCAATGACTAGGACACATTTCTTTACATGATTATTTCCACCATAAATGATTTTTGTATGTTAAATAGACAATAAAAAAAACCCAGCCCTACAAGTGAAGAGTGTAAACTGATATCGATCTCACAAAACATGTTGGGTTGAACTTTTGAAGATTTTCTTTGCGTGCTATAGAGACTATTTTCTATGCATGCATGCTTGCATGGGGACTTTAAACGGGGTTGTTAAATGCCCGCTCCAAAGATCTGCTGGTTAATTCATTCTAGTCAAATAACCTAGAAAGCAAACAGACCAAAAAACATCCTCATTATTATTATGTAGTAAAGCACGAATAAACGTATTCATTCATGCGCGTATTCTCAACCACCAGACAGTAAGTAAATTGTAGTTGGTTAAGTTCGGTTGCTCAAGAGACAAGAGGCATATTTTTCCCCCACCCATGCCATGATAGAGGCCAAAACATTCAAGCCAAATAAAGTTTTTTTCAACAGTGATGGTCCAGTTTTCTGATAAAGAGTACGTTTTAAAGAAAGGCCAATCTATTCCATGTGCCACTCACCACTCCGACGGGAATAACCCCAGAACCCCTTTGTCTCAGTCCGACATCCTGAATGGGAACAATTCCTCTTCGGTGAAGTTACCAGTCTTCTTTTATAGGGGAAAATTTCCACCGTAATCCTCTGCCAGGCTGACAAAAGGATCCCACCAAGCGAAACCGGGAACAGGCTTTTAATTCCGTTGCTTTGCCAAACTGTTTACACTTTTTTTGCCTACCGATTTCTCCTCGGCCGTTTTCCAGTGGAGCTGCGTTTCAACAAAGTGGCCTCCTCGTCTCCTCGGCTCAGGCTGCCTGCCTGCACCAGCTGCTGCGGCGTGAGAGTCCACCCGGACCTGGATGTTGGGATCTGTAGTCCTATACAGGGCCATAACTGTAGTCCTATACTCGGACCTGACGCGTGTAAAACTATTATTCATCAAAGTGAACTATGCTATTATTTATTACTATTGTATTATTCTTTGTGATAGGATTCTTTACAAAAACAAAATTAAATAAATGTTTTATTTTTTTGCATTTGTCAAACCGAGGTGAATTGTATACTGTTCCAGTTACAATATATTTTATTGTTGTTAGTAGTTAGTTTGTTTCATCACTTCTTTATTTACACCCCCTTTAAGTGTATCAACAAAATGTGTAAAAACATATGGGATTTCGTATTCTCAGGAGAACATTATTCTGCAACACCAATATTACACCTTTTTATTTGTTCATTCAGTTCCAGAGACACAACACAGATGATAGCTGACTGCCACCTGGTGTCAGAACTTGTTACACACAGTTATGCTGGACATGTACGTTTGTGTCAAAATGTATCTACTATACATTTTGTTTCTTAAATAAAAAATAAAAACAATACCCCCAAAAAGTTGAAAGCTATGTTTAATTAATTTATTATGTATTTTTTCCACTTCCCCCAACTGTACTTATTGCCAATTCCCATCCGGTCCTCTGTGATGGAGTGTGAGTGTTTCCTCTATAGTCTTCACTACCTGGGAGGCTGTAACTGGCTGTAACTAAACTCAATTTTAAAGTTACTCACTGGTAGCTTTAGTATTCACTTTTCTATCCGCCCCATTGAGATAGTCCTGATCTGCATAGATAAGGAAACCAGTGAAGGTGCTGTCTGTCCAGAACGGGTCGAAGAAAAGGCCATTCTGTTCCGCGTAGAAGATCTGAAGCCAGACCTGATCTCCGCTCTGCAGGCGGAGAATGGTGGAACCGGACGACACATCTTGGTTCCCTGTGTTACCGTCAAACGTCTTGATCTTGTACTGCCCGTTGTGGACTAGTCCGATGGCCAGGTGCTTTTTGGCCAGTGTGACATCATAGGTGAAGTAATACACCCCAGGAAATTCACAGGCAAACTTCCCAGTGCTGGAGTTGTAGTGGTTCCCTTCATTCAGCAGGATGCGGGTGAACCGAATGGGCAGACGTTCTTTGGGGTAACTCTTTGTTATCGCCACTGAGAAGGCCGAGCGGGCTCTGTTACCACAGTCACAGCCTCCCGGAGCACCTTGCTCACCCCCGTCGCCTGTCTCTCCCTTCTTGCCCCCAATTCCGGACCCCCCCGGGGTCCCATGAGGCCCTTTTAGACCCCTGGGTCCTGCCCTGCCAATAATCCCCTCACGTCCCTCAACACCTGGCTTGCCCTGGTTCCCAGGCCTCCCCGGCTCACCTGTGGACATACAGTGACAACAGTATGCTATACAGTAAAAACACAACTACATAATAACAACGAACAAAAACAATACATCTGCCCTTGACATGAAGTAGCTTCCTTAACATGTGCAACCACCAAAGCAAGAATCCAGTTAACGTATGTAAAATAAGTACCATGGTCTCCCTTTCCTCCTTTCTCTCCATCCTTTCCATCCAGGCCGTCCTTCCCCGGGGCCCCCATGGGGCCCATGGTCCCGGGAGTTCCTGGAAACCCAGGGTTTCCTGGTGGCCCCTGTGGCCCCGGCAGACTGCAGACAAGCTGGGATGAGTGGATTGTGATGTTGCGTCCTTTATAGATGCCGGAGGAGTATATCGACTGGGAGGAGGTGATGGACAGCAAACAGAACAGCAGGCATATGTGGAGCATGATGGACCCTTATAGGAGACATGGGTGCCCGTATGATTCTTTGCTAGTATCTCTGGACTGGCAAAACGTCTGTTTACGAAATAATATTATATAATATTCCTATTGATACATATTATGTATGAATATGTTCATGATACAGGGAGTGAGTCCATAAAGTGGCTACTGCAGGCTAGGCTACACACATATTGCCTAAACACAACAAAGAATGCCTTGTAGATAAAGTATAAACAGCCAACTGAATCACATGATTAGTTTCACACTATGACTCCATTCTACACAGATTCATTTCTATTTAATGTATAGCATGCATCAGATTGTAGTAGGCCCGGGCCTGCCCTGCTGACAGCTTGTTCTTGTAAAGAGAACATTCTGGAGATTTGTAACGATCAAGGTACTCACCACCAGCTGATAAGTTATAGGCTGTGGGCATTCTTCTTCGCAACTGCACAGCTTCTTTTTCCACATGGGAACACACACAAAAGTTGCCTACATGGTTTTCCAATATTCAGACCACATAGCACTCGTGAGTAGTGAAGCATAAATAGAAGTAGAAATCTGGTTTGGGCTGAATCACACAATCCATAACATCCGCCCTTGTTTAGGCGAGCACACTCTGCCCAGGAATGCCTTCACAATGATGTAATTACATTACACTTAACCCAGTGCAACAGTATTGCACAACTGAGGCTGACACATAATCATTTGTTCCTATGAAAAGCATGAGATGTAATCATAGCTTCAATTTTTCCCCCCCGTTATAATTGATTTAAAAGACAAACTTGATCTACTTCTAATATGCTATATTTTATCTTTAGACTATATTAAATTGTAGATTTATTTTTAAAGTTCAGCATTGGTAAATAGGCCCAATAAACAAACAGAATTTCCGTAGAGTGATTTAATAAACGTTGAGTTGTTTATTTTTTTATGCTTCAAATAGCTGATTTGGGTGAAAATGCTTTATGGGGTTATACCAGATGTGTGTCTGATCAATTCTGAGATGCAGAACCAAGACCAATAAAAGCAGCCCAGCTGTCGGGCGAGGCAGTGCTTTGCATTAAAAAACATTCTACAGCATTTGGCTGGAACTTTAAACATTAAACACATGCAAACACAGACAAACTGCATAAACTGTTTTCTTTGTGTGTGTTCCATTAATGAGACACAAAGGGGTCGATTTAGGACTTCTATGTTACTTACTTCTATATTACTAATCTAATTACAGTATTATGATCTGGGGGCGTGTAGTATGTCATATTGCAATTTTGGGCATGTTAAGAAGCGCTTTTGACACCCCGCGGAGTGCGCAAAACGGCCTTGAATTAGTCATGGGTGTGTTTAAGGCGTGTTTGAGACGTACCCAATCAACATGTCCGTACTATTCTCTTTACCAGTCAGCTGATGTCACATACGGAATGCGCACTTTGGGGGTCGTGGTATGACATTTCTTCAGGCTGGCACCATAGAAGACATGACATGCCTTTGTCACATTTGGGTTAATTATTCCTATTGCACTGCATGCTGTCACCTTTATGCCTCAAAAGAACAGACCCACCTTTCAGATCGGAATGGAATTGCGAGTAGATAGCAGCATATTGGCAAATTGCCAATCCATGCGTAATTAATTAATTCGATAACGATAGAACCATGTACCATACAGCGAATGAAAGCAAGATTCATAAGGAATATGGAGATTTTTACATTTAATAAAACGGTTGAGAAATGAGAGAACCATGAGTGTTTATAGGCTAATATCAACGTTTTTTTATGAAAGACCAAACGGGCTGTGAACTTGAAGAGCTCAATCACCATCCCGACACGGAAGAAATATAGCCTAGTGCATGCATGTATATGCACTGTTGCACTTGCACACAGTAGCCTACACACGCTCTTTATTTGTTTCTATTGAAAAATAACGTTTATTATATTTTATTTCATTCAAGTCACGACGAAGGAATGAGTTGAATGCGTGCTGCGTAATGCTGTGGCCCCGATGGTATGGTCTTCGCTGAGTTCGCTCGTAGCATTTTATTGAAGAAGACTTGAATCGGGTGTGATACAGCATATGAAAGCACATTTCCCACGGATTATGGAGATGTTTTTATTTATTTTTAAGGTTGAGAAATGAAAGAATTATGGCCGTTTCTAATCTCAACATTTCTTTTAAAATGACGCAAAACTGCCATGTCTCATAGAAACAAGTAAATAGGTCTATAAAAATAAGCGCATATAACAGGGGTCTGTAACCTATTTTAAATGAAGTGCCATGTTTTTATTTTCTAAATAGTGAGTCTGCCATATCCAGATTAATTTGAATGACACCACATTAAAATAAAAAAACATATTTTGATTGTCCACAAATATAAAGTTCTTCCTTCTTTTTAAATATGTTCTTGCACATTGTTATAATGATCATTATATATCCCCCTGCAGTCAGAGTTCATAGTTTTAATGAATGAATGTGATGCATTGTGAGCTGGTATAGATCTGCTATTTTCAAAAGTAATCTTTTTATTTAATTTTTGGATTAGCTGTCCTTAGTTGGGCAAATGCATTCATCTGGGGATCCTTGACATGGGAATGTGCTGTGTGACGATCACTGGTTTAAACAACATTAGGAGAAAAGCCCAAATAACCACTTTAGAAACAAGAAAAGCAACCACACAAAGCAACTTTACAGAAAAATAAGCCGCTTATAATAAACAGACATGGCAACACTCTACCAGCCTTCCAGAGCCGCTCAAGTGTCAAATCAAACAGTGCTTTTTGCGTTTATGAGGTGGTCAGACCCACGTCTAATCGTTATGCGCTGAGTGTCTTTAGGTCAAGGGGCTTAATAGCAAATTGCGCAAAGCGAGAATAATTAACATATGGACACTCCCACAATGCTAAAATATTCAGTGTGCGTTCAACACGGGCCGAGTGCGTTCAACACGGGCCGATATGCCTTTCATAATACGAATGTGCGCAGAGCGAGGCCAATTTATGTATCACGACCTGGTAAACTGCACCTTCAAAATCGACCTGAAAGTCGAGAGATACCCAATTACCCATGAAATGATTTTCGCCTATAATTTGTGACTTATTGGCTTGTTTTAATGGAGAATCTGGCAACTTCACTTTCATAAAATATTTATTCAGATTATCAGATATTTATCTGTGTGATCTCAAGTAGCATACATGTAAACAGATGCGCTTGTATATACTCATCTAGCTCTAGCCTGCATTGGCATCTGTGCATGCATGGTAAACAGGTAAACGCTGTGGTCAGTTCCAGCTTTTATCAGCTGAGGCTGCTTGCCAAAATCAAGTCTGTCCTTTCTTTTAACGATTCTGAACGTGTCATTTATGCTTTTATCTCCACTCATTTGGACTGTATGTCGGCTTAATCAGGCCTCCATGGCACGTCTACAGCTTGTCCAAAAAACTGGAACCCGCAGGCGTGACCATAACACCTGTCCTGGCCTCTCTTCACTGGCTCCCCATTAGTTTTAGACCTGATTTTAAGATTGTATTGTTTGTTTTCAAATCACTGAATGGGCTGGCACCGCATATTTCTCTGTGATCTTGTAGAGGTTTATATACCCCCTCAAGGTCATTGCGGTCTGCAGGCCTGTTGAATCTTAAAGTCACAAAAAACTGAAAAAGGCACGTCTAAAGACCAGAGGTGACCGAGCTTTTGCTGCCGTTGCCCCCAAACTGTGGATTGACCTCCCCTCCCATGTCAAACTGGCCCCCACCATCAAGACTTTTAAATCTCGCCTTAAGACCCACCTTTACACCTTGGCTTTTAATTCCGTTTGAGTTCTCTGGGTTTTTGTTTGGCTTTGTTATGTGTGTGTTTTTGCTGTTTTTCTGTGTTAGCTTTACAGTATAGGCTATTTAGCTTTCTGTACAGCACCCTGAGTTGTGAAATGTGCTATATAAATAAAGTAGAATGGATTGGATTGCATTTTGTTTACTTATCTAGTAGCCTCGGAAACCCAGACGTTTTTTATTTACCTACTGTACCTGTCTTTGTATTAATACACATTTTTACAGTATGTTAGCATTTCCTGTGTTTTCACAGTGATGATTGGATGATAATGTTAAACACAATTTTCCTTAAAAACAATCCATAAAAGGATCCTGACTGGCCAGGGTATTATTCTGTCTGTCTTCTGCAGAGATGGGTGGTTCAGATTGAAATGTATAGTCAGTTACTGATTACAAATTTCATGGCAATTTTTGTAATGGATTACAACCTCAATGATTACAACATGGGGAGGGGGGGGGGGTTAGAGGTCCAGAGGATGAATTTTGGATTCGGGGCCTGTATTGAGAAAGGGGAACCACGAACCGGACTGTCCTGCTCTTGCTAGACTTTAGAGTGCCAAGGCAGGTTATTGCCCTGTCAACAGACACACAGCATTTGGGAACCACATGCCAGCCTGGAAAGTTTGTGAAGTTTGGTTCTAGAACCCTACAGCCATCAAGGGCTTCAGCGAGCTCATAACAAGGGGATCCGACATACAATGTGTGTTCTTGGGATGTTCATTCCCAACTCCTATTTTCAATTATTCTCAGTAATGGTTTTTCAAATGTGCAGTCATGTAGAATATAAATTAATTTGAAAGCAGCTTTTCAGTCGATTTCAATTCTCTTTTTTTTTAAATTCTTATCCCACGATTTTGTAACCCAGTTTTCTTTTCACCCAGTGCCAATTATCTAATGTAATCCTGGGCGCTACACTTCCTCTGCCAACCTGGGGGGGGGCAGCGGACTGACCTCATGCCTCCTTCTATGCATGAGGAGTCCAAGCTGCTTCTTTTCACCTGACAGAGGGGAATTTCCCCGGCCGGACGTAGCGCGTGGAAGGGACACGTTATTCCGACCAGTTCCTTTCCCCTCCATCAGGCGCCCCGGCTGGCCAGGGGGAGGTAGTTTTAGAGACCAGGATTACGGCATGTTTTTGTGAGGGTATCTACCCTAGGGGACACGGGGAGAACATGCAAACTCCACACAGAAAGGCCCTATCGCCAACCCCCGCCTCGGGTATGGGCACTGATGACGCGGAGGAGGGAACACGCCGCCAGTGCCCACAGCGTCCTCAGCGGGAATCGAACCCAGGACCTTCTAGCTGTGAGGCGACAGCACTACCAACTGTGCCACCGTGCCCCCTGATTTCAATTCTCAATCACTTGTTTCAAATGTTATGTTAATCAGTACATTTGTAATAATGTTTGTAGGCCTATGTATATATTGTATATCAGCAGGTATATAGTTAGTTATTTTCGTTTTCCATATTAGTCTAGTGGCTAGCCCGCTAGTCCATAGAGCCCCATGTGAACCCAGACATGTTGAGTACACCAAGGTTTTATGTTAGAAATGTTGAGTATGGGTCCCCAGCATGTAGAAACTGCTGGATGCTAACTTGCATATGTTGAGCAATTTTCATAATTGGCATAATATGTGACCATACCATTAACAACCTATAGAAGGCAAAATATAAAAAATTATGTAGCATGCGATGTGTCAAACTAGGGGGTTTTCATGATGCTGAATCCATTTCAAACATTAGTTTTGCAAAAAAACACTCATTGGGCTTAAAACGGCCAATGCCGTCATCACGAATGTGATGATGTCAGAAGTGGGCATGGCCGTTTTAAGCCCAATGAGTGTTTTCTTTTGTTTTTATAAAACAAACACTTGCTAATTGAATGAGGATAATTCAAGCTTTTCATACAGCTGGAATGTTTGGTGAGTTTGAAGTCGTTTAATACAATCAGATAGGACTTCTCTGTTTGGATGTATGGGCTCCTGGGCTGTCAATGGGAAATTGCAGCTAGTTAATTACCACCTTGCTGGCAAGATGGGCCTGCCTTTCCAGTTTCCACCCTCGAAAAGGCTAATTGTGTTCAGGGACCACCCGATTCAAACCCCATGTTACACAACAGGACGGAGATAACTGAAATGCTGACCTCGCCAGCAAAGACAACTTTTCCCTGTATGTCTTCACAAAGCTTTAGGACATCTGAGCCCTTATCTGATGTCTTTGGTCCAGTGGGTGACAAAGAAATTCATAGGATCTGGGACCTCCGAATTAAACGGAAAGAAATAAGGTTACATTGATTGTAAGCAAATAGAAACCGTTTGCATGTGAGTGAATGCAGGTAAATGCTAAGGAAAGTTGCAGCCCCAAATCCTCAGTCAACTTGCATTATTTCAATGAATGTCTGGATCACTCAAATGTTTTATAGAGGTCAAGGATTTCAATTTCCTAAAAAGCAAATTAATAGATACCTCCTGGTCAAGGACTCTCCAACATATCAACAATATATCTAAAAATCTAATAAATAATGTATTAAATAATTGATTTGGAGCTGAAAAAGGCTCACCACTTTTTTAACACTGTCGTACGATACAGTATAATTAGACAGGTTCATAATTATTAACAGATTGAAAAGAAATCTATTTGAAATCAATTTATCAGAAAAGTAATAGAAAATCGATAGTTACGGTCAATTATTCCTATTTTCTACACTGACCAGTATAGTGCTAATAGTGATGAAATCTAATTTCTTCTCTCATAGCTTAAGTCTTGGGTAATATTAGCCGTTCTTAACCCATTCTGACCTGAGATCAGATTCTAAAAATGTCTTCTACATCCTGACAGTTTTCTGAAAAAGCTATGTTTCCATGTCAGTCGTTCTTCGATTTTTCAAAAATAGCAGACCTACAAGCTCGTAGCGCGCCACTCGGTGGCGTGCTAGGAGCTTGTAGATCTCACTCAGCTTATCAGGTAAAAACCTTCAAATCTGTGGATCCATATCGTAGAAGACACCAAACATCTCACCATCATCCCTTTCTTGTCAGGGCTAGGGAGGATGTGACCAAAATAGTCTGTTCCTTGGATCTTGTCCCAGAATCTGTATGGAAGCTGCAGAGCGATCTGCAGGATGTTTTAAAACAATGTTTCATTTATTAAGTGACAAAGACATGGCAGGAAATTCACTGTGGTACAGTATATCTCAGAAGATCTGAAAAAGAAAAACAATAATCTGCTTCTGTCAGTGCTTTATCAAGCAACAGGATTTATACAATACAGCAAGTTTGAGGTTATGGCCACAGTTACCAGTCACAGATTACAACGTTTTGGATTATAGCTGGTGGTAGTCTACAGCCAGTAAAAATCTAAATTATTACTACTCACCTTTTCTATGATCCCTGCTCCAAGACTAGGAATTGCCTTCAGCTTTCTTTCGGGAAGTGGAGGATTGAACTGAATCAATTTATTTGGGGGGGGGGGGGGTTCCTTATACCCGTTTAGGTTCCGGTTGATATTGTATTAACCCATTTTGGGTGGGAACCCCTTTTGGTGTTATCATTATGTTATGCTTTTAGCTATTGAAAAATTGCAGATCTACAAGCTCATAGCGCGGCTATTTTTGAAAAATCAAAGAACAACTGACATAGAAACAGCTTTTTCAGGATTTAGAAGACATTTTTAGAATCTGATCAGGTCTTAGATCTAGTATATTGACTTTGCAGAACACTACTCAGTCTGACCTTGATGTGTCTTTAAGGCTCCTTCGAGGATTTATGTCTTGGTCTTCCGTTCGTATATGTCGAATCTTTAAAGGGACACTTCAAAAAATAATGTTAATGACGTTTAGAAGAACACTTTCCTGGGGTCTTTATGTGTAATATGTTGTTTTAGACATTTTAGATTTTAGCAGGGCTCACTTACTTTCTGTTGTCCAGGAAGGAAGGAAGCCCAGTGTCCATGACATCATGGACTGACGATTAACCACTTAGCAGAGGTGATTTATCTATAAACAATGACCACTCAGCCATACATTATCCCGCTTATTACACGGCTATTTTAATACATAAATTAATAAATTGACCCAAAGCGCAACAAAACGAGGTATTTCCTGTGTCGCGCTGGCCGGCGTCTGCCCAGCTTCAGCACAGTCGGAAAACAAGGAAGTGAGTTGATCAAATAGAATCCATGTTCGGGTACTGCATCGTCTATTCCTTGCTCAAATGTTTTCAAAAACATTTTGGAGAGCAATGTAAATGACATTGTGTGTGTGTGTCATGTTGGAAATAGCAGTAAATCAGCGGGGCACAGCAGGTGCTCAGAGGGTTTGATTACCGCTGAATTTTCGACCAAGTATAATGTAAATTAATGAATTTGTCGTTGTGTTCAGGGATTTACCCTTATAATCTGATACATTAGCTTGTTTAATAATTAATCTTTCAGCATGTTTTTGTCAAAGTGTCAATGTAATCAGTTTGTTGGTGGAATCTGTTAAGTCAATATTTCTTTTCCGAGCAATGTCTCCTGATTCTCTTGTGAATTCAATCATCTCGTCGCAGTTTGTACATAATACAAATTGTGTCAACAATTGTCTGTTCTTTCATATTTCGCAAATCAGCAATATTACCGAAACTAAATTGTGATTGGTTAGAGCCAATCAGAGCGTAGAATGGCAGACCGTCCAGCAAATCACAACTACCTCTCCATTTCTTCTGCCCAGAGCCGCAGAAGAGTCACGACACGCTTTGATTTCGCCGCAAAGCGGGGTGCTATGGGCTATAGTTCCAAACATTGGAACTATCCCATTGAGATAGAATGGGCACTTCCGCATTCCATCGTTACAATGGGAGTCAACGCTAGTGTCGTCACTCTCATACTAGATCACGCTGCTTCTGCCGTCCTCATTTTTGCGGTCACTATTCCATTCAATCTATACCACTATACACAGCCTTCCCCTTTATGCGGTAGCCGTTTTGGTCGGGGATATTTATACTTATTTGCCCTCATATGATTGGACAATATACGGTGACATCACAATATGGATTTATATTGGCTATATTATTAATTGTTTAAGATAAGTTGGGGGCTTTTTTGCCTTTGATAGATGTACAGTAGAGTACAGTACAGGTAGAGAGAGAGAAGACACGCAGCAAAGGTCGTCGGGATCGGGACTCAAACCCGCGGCACGCCATCAGGCTGGATAACCAGCCTAGGTGCCCGGACCACTAGGCCGGCTATATTATATAGGCAACCACAAACCCCAGGATTACCTTGTCAATACCCGTATTCAAATTCCAACAATTGTTCCAGCCACCGTCACATGATCGGAGAATAGGACAGCTTGTTGTGACACATCATTCTGACCATGAACACACATGAAACTACGATAAAGATACGAAGGACTTAACAGTGATGTCACGGTTATGTAATACGGAAGTAAACCACAGTGACATCACAGACAAACTCTTGGTATTGGCGTCGGTATCATGCAAGTGCGACAGAGTCAACTTCTCTCCACTGGAAGGTCAAAGATTACCGGCCAGGAAACTGAATTCCTGACCGCCTTCTTGTGTACCCGTGGTTGGGAACCCCTGCTATAGTAGTTTAAAGAGATGGATTCCGGTCTTGAGTCTGCTTTTTAATGGAAATAAATGGTATTCAATATTTACATTAACATTTTCATACCTAGTTAGGTATAAACACAAAAAACATGCAGCTCACTTTTCATACAAAAGTATACGTGATGTCATACCAGCTACAAAAACAAGCCGTTATTTAAAAGTCGGGGGGGGGGGGGAATCCTACTGACAGATTCGAGTTCAACTGGGTGCGGCGGTGGGAAGGAAATCATCATCCGATAATCAACAGCTCTAAAAGCAGAGATGAAGGAAAAGAATACGGGAAGTGGATGCAGAAGGCCCAGGACGGTCACTGCCTCAGGAAGGCGGCCATGGGGTCGTCCTCCCGGCAGCGTTTCATTCGGAACGCCTCCAGCTCCTCCTCGGTGGGCTCCTTCACCTCATGGAGGCTGCTGTAGGGCCTCTTCCTCTCGTCCAGCTGCATGAGGGCCTCCACCTCCTTTATCCTCCTGTCCTCTGCGCTGAGGGCCTGGGGAGACAAGAGAGAGAATGAGAGTGAGACAAACCTCTTAACCCATTCTGACCCGAGATCAGATTCTAAAAAAATGTCTTCTACATCCTGACAGTTTTCTGAAAAAGCTATGTTTCTATGTCAGTCGTTCTTCGATTTTTCAAAAATAGCAGACCTACAAGCTCGTAGCGCGCCACTCGGTGGCGCGCTACGAGCTTGTCCAGGCTTGCAGACCTGGACTCATTGGATTGTATTGCCACCACCTCAGCCTGTGTCCCCTATTCATTCTACACGGATTTCTAAAACAAAAAGGAAGAGGGATGTAAATGTGTGTTTGCCATTTAGATATGGCTGTCATTTGTCAAACTTGCACACCGTCAGCCTAATAATGCAGTTGACAGCCAAATCAGGAAAATCACATGCACTGCAACAGTTCAGGCTCATAGTTACAATGTTGGGAGTGCATGGAGTTACAAATGGAGAAAGACGTTTATACCACACGCATTCATACAAATTGTATTTATAACTTCCAACCTTTTGGGAAAACATAACATTTATACTGTGTTAACCCATTCTGACCGGGCACCCATTTTGGTGTCAGCATCATGTTATGCTTTAGCTATTTAAAAATAGCAGATCTACAAGCTCATATCGCGCCACCGAGTGGCGCGATACGAGCTTGTAGGTCTGCTATTTTTGAAAAATCGAAGAGCGACTGACATTTCTAGAATCTGATCTCAGGTCAGAATGGGTTCATCAGACCCAGTGTTTGTCCGGCGGAAACCTCGTATGAATCTGATCTCAGGTCAGAATGGGTTAAGATGAGACTGTTGTCAGTTGGTAGATATGTATTGAATATAACACACACACACACACACACACCTTCTTCAGCTTTTCCTTCTTCTTCTCTTCATCCTCAGAGTCACTGCTGTCCGAGTTGCGTTTCTTCTTGTTCTTCTTGCTCTTTTTCTTCTTCTTCTTGTCTTTCATCTTCTCTAGATGCATCTAGTGATCAGAAAACATTTTGACTGTTATATTGATGACATCATCAGGAAATGTTTATTCAAAGCTGGAACGACTGCCTTAAGAGGATGAAAACACAAATGAAGAATATTTATGCATTGATTCTTTTATCACATATTGTATGCATCCCCAGCTTTTCTGGTCATTTCCGGTTGATGCATTTAGTTGCTGTACTTTTTAAGAGAGATGACTTCCGCAGCTGCGGACTTTGAAATCACACCTCAGTACAGTATTTTTTGGATGTCTCTGTCTCCAGTATTAACCTATTTTTCTACCCATGTTGCTGCTTGCCAGGTAATCGGATCTCCTCTGACTAGATGATGATCTCATCTGCCCACCAGACGTCTAATAAAGATCTTATCTGTACAGACGAGATGTCTCATCTCATTTCATCTGACCAGACCAGACATCTCATCCCATTTCATCTGACTAGACCAGACGTGAATGATCATCTCCAGGTGTCTTCTTACCTCCAGCAGAGTCCTTGGCTGTTCTTCCTCCTGTGGTTCCTCCATTCCCTCCTCAAATGGAACACAAGCGGAGGTGCTCTATAGACAGATCATCAATGATTAACCATTAAGTAATCATATATATTAAATGGACCAGAATGTCTCGTTTCAAGTTATGTAAATCAACTCACCGCCGTTCTGATCCCCGCCTCTCCTGTGCAGTAACTCAGTTTGACCATCGAGTGGCAGCACTTGTATCCCCAAAAGCCATCTCTCCAGAACGAACCCCAAATGAACTGCAGAATGAAAGCAAAGAATAACTTCACTGCCAGGCATGAGATTCCCTCTACTCCTTAAAGGTCCGCTGACACGCCCCGAAATTAATATGGGTGGTACAGCACATCACGTGGTCTGACTGAAAACAGTTTGAAATTGTTTGAGACAGGGCTACGGCGCGCCGCGCTAGCAACAAGTGGCTGCTAGCTAGCTCAGGCTAGCGTTTTTGACGGTACATTTAGGTCATTTTGGCTATAAATGAAATTGAAAAAAAATATTTTTTCGCTCTAAAATATTCGTTACAATGACATTGAGTTGACGTGTAAGTTTGAGGGGATACTATTGCATACTCGCAATATCGCGTGATGAGTTCCAGAGAGCTGGGATGCAGCTCTCTGTAACCCCGCTAACATGGCCTCAAATTCAGCCTTGTGCAGAGCCCTGTTCACAGGTTCACTGCCTGTCTATAGCAGCATTGCACCGGGCTAAAACACGTCAACTCAATGTCATTCTAACGAATATTTTAGAGCGAAAAAATAATTTTTTTCAATTACATTTATAGGAAATATGACTCTAAATGTGACACCAAAATAGTAGCATAAGTTGCTATGCTACTACGGCCACCAAGCCCGGCGAGCCCGCATAGAAGTCGATGGAGAAAGCTTGTCACAGTCTGACGTCACAATCATGATAGCATTGTTTGATATCCTTTATTAGCTCCCGAGGGGCGTGTCAGCGGGCCTTTAAAACCCGCCATAAAAGAGCACCTGTCTGCCATTTGGGACTGGACCTAGACAGGTCTTCCAGCTTGCTAAAAATAAATGACCCCTCCCCCCCACTGCTCATAGTATTGGTGGTTTCTTATAGAATTATTATTAATAAATACAAATTAAAAAAAAAAAAAAATAATAATAATAATAATAAAAAAATAATAATAATGAAACACAGGCAATGACTTCAAACACCAGCAGCAGACACCGCACATGCCGTACTAGTACTACAGAGAGCATGCGTACAAATGGAGCAGAAATCAATGCCATCAAAACCACACTGCTGGTGAAGAGACTATGCAGTACCATGTGGTTGTTGACGACGACGTCCTCCTCGTACTTGGAGCGAGCGACGGCCTTCTCCTGCCCCTTCAGCACGGCGCCGTGTCGGGAGTACTCCACGTAGTCCTCGGTCTGGGCCAACAGCAGCTCCCGAGGAGGAGCGTCCAGATGCTCCTCGCCTCCGTACTGGTCAACACACACACACACAGACATCATATCAGCACCACAGGACTGGGTCTCAGTGTTGTTTTCGTCGACTAAAACTAAGACGAAAGATGTTCGTCGACTACCTTTTTTCACTGACGAAAACTAAATAAAAACGAATCTATGATGACTAAAACTAAGACTAAATATACTGACAATTTCGTCAACAAATAAAAACTAGACTGAAATGTTAGGAAGGGACTAGTGGACAAGAGATCCAGTTTTATGCTGGGTTGCATGCAACCAAAGTGTAAAATATGTCATTACAACGACATCAAGGCCTGTCAAAACACATTTTAGTCGACTAAATCAACTGTAGATTTAGTCGACTAAAATCGTATGACATTTAGTCGACTAAAACTAGACTAAACACTAGAACCTGTGCCTGTCGATACGTGGAACTTAAAAGTACCAAACAGGACCTTGGGAGAAGGATTAACCGTAGTGCAGGGGTGCCCAAAAAGGTAGATCGCGATCTACCGTGTAGATCACAAAGGCTGTGCAGGTAGATCACATGACCCTAAAGAATATTACATTTAAGTATAAAAACATTTTTTTGGCATCTGCCTCTTGAATTACCGGTAAGTTGACTTGATTGATTGACTGACATTAAAAAAAAGTGCCCGTCAGCTCAAACCCATAATGCAATACTTTGTTTTCAAGAGTGTTGCATGCGCAAAAATGTCGGTAGGCCTATATTGCAAATGAAATGCAAAAACACCTCTACCTATTCCATTTCTCCACTTTCCCATTCCATGTGCTTTTGTCTTAAATATACTGATGGTGAAATGACCTGGCTGTGAGTATGTGTGACTATACCGCGTGAGGAACTAAAGTAAGGTGTAGGGTGTAGGAGGTGTAGGGTGTACCCTTTCCAAGATGGTCTCCTTCTGTTTCTCTTTGAAGTCCTCCTTTTTGACTTTAAAGGACTGGTGCAGCAGCTCCAGCTTGGTGGGGTCGGCTTGCAGATGCACCTCAGAGCCTTTCTCATAGGCCTCCCAGGCAAACACTAACACACAGGAGGAAGAGAGGCAAGGGAACATTAACCTCAGAGCCTTTCTCATAGGCCTCCCAGGCAAACACTAACACACAGGAGGAAGATTAATGTGATCAACCGACATGCCATGACTGAATCATTTCGGTCCGAACAGAACTTGTGTGATGTTCTATCCAGACTCAAACACACATATTATCAATATCATATTATTAGTTACAAAACAAGCGGTGGGTAACCCTGACAATGATATAACAAATATCATCTGGAGAAAGAAAAAAAAAAACTACCTATTAGGAACATCTGGAAAACATGTGAAAGGAGAGAGGTGACGGTTATCTTGCAGAGTACTTACATTGTGTCTGAGCCATGGTAATCGTGTCCCCGGAGTAGCGCACAAAGTTGTCTCCAGCAAATCCCACCCTGTCAAATGTTGACAGTTGTCAAAAGGTTAGGATAAAAATGAATACATGAAAAGGTGTTGATTTATGATGTTTGGTAGTAACAGTAACCTACTCATCATCTGCCATGCCAGTATTAGAATAAGGGTTCTCCCTCATAGCTCTCGTCTTGGGATCATAATAGGCAGAATTGGGATCCAGGTTCCTCAGGTACTAGAAGACAAAAGACACCACAGGTTAACTTTAGGACTAGTGGGCATCTTTAACAGTTTAGGGGGCAATAACGTAGATGTCCGTCATGGTACTTAGTAAGGCCATGTGCCAGAGACGGAGATTGATTCATCTCCGTCAAATTAGTGATATCAGAACCGGTAACATCGCTCTAAAGCCTGGGAGTGCTTGTTGTGCGCAACCCTCTGTGTTGCGCAACGGTGACACGTCATCGAAAAGGTTCCCTTGCCTGTTTAGCCGACGACAACAAAAATCTTAAAACGTTAATAACTCGCGATCTAAATTCTAAGAAAAGAATATGTGTTTGACGGGCCCCTGCCGTTCCTTCAGCTTGAATGCATTATACTGTAGGCCGGCCTACTGTAGGCACAATTGGTCAAACATGCATACATAAGCTTGTTTAATATATCTCCAGGCTGAATGCCTGCACCAGTGAATATAGAGACTCAAATAATTATAACAAACATAAAGTTTCAAGATGTTCCCCTTCTGCTAATAATGGGCCTAAATTGGTTAGGATTTTTACCATTTATGTTCTCATTTAGATAACATGATAAGACTACATAAAACGACAACAGAAACTATAGCTTTCTTACCTTCGCAATGTCTTCTCTGATACGCAGATTTCTGACTGTGATTCGTCTCTTGGAGTCAAAGTTCTGGCCGGGCATGTCGATGTCATCGGCATATTTATCATCGTCCTCATCCTCACTGTTGTGTTCCTCCTGCACAGGAAGGATGAGAAGTACAATCAAAATGTCACCCCATTCTGACCTGAGATCAGATTCTAAAAATGTCTTCTACATCCTGACAGTTTTCCATTCTGACCTGAGATCAGATTCTAAAAATGTCTTCTATGTCAGTCGCTCTTCGATTTTCCCCCCAAAAAATAGCAGACCTACAAGCTCGTAGCGCGCCACTCGGTGGTGCGCTATGAGCTTGTAGATCTGCTATTTTTCAATAGCTAAAGCACGACATGATGCTAACACCAAAATGGGCCACATCCACAGGTCATGGAATAATAGGTCAGGTCATGGAATAATAAAATATTTTGAGTGGTGCAACCACTCCTATAACCAGCAATGTCTGTCCCCGTCCGTGCGTGTACCTACCTAAGCATGTATGTTTAGGGTGCTGTGGCACCACTCACTTCAGACAGGTCTGATTTTTATTAACCCATTTTGACCTGAGATCAGATTCTAAAAAGGTCTTCCACATCCTGACAGTTTTCTTCGATTTTTCAAAAATAGCTCGTAGATCTGCTATTTTTCAATCGCTAAAGCATAACATAATGCTATAACACCAAAATGGGTTCCCGCCCAAAATGGGTTGATAAGAGACATTCTAGAGTGAAGACTTACAGCTTGGTCCAGTTTCCCTGAAGCCAACTCATCCTGCAACTTCTGGGCCTTCAATGTCCGTTTGGCCTGAAACGAGAAAAGAAACAAAATGTCAGTCAAGTACCGAATCTGAAAAAGGCATCCGACTAGGGATGTAGTGTATATGATAAAAAAAGATGATCAATTATTCTTCATTCACATTGATCAAGCGCTACGCTCAATATAAACAATACATTTGGTTTCAGGTCACCTACATTCATGTTGCAATCGTAAACGCAATGAGAGTAACTGAAAGGAATTGGACAGCCAACTAGTGCTGCATGATTCTTGCTCAAATTTAGAAATAAGATCTCATAGGTGAATCTAGCTTGCGATCTTTTTTCGATTAATTGGGCAGCACTATATCAGGGTTCTCAATTTTCTAAACCACGGCCCCATTTTAAGAGGGAAATCTTTTGGTAACTCTAGACATTTATAGTGCAGTTTCAAATTCAAAGTGGGAATTCGTAAAATAAAAGCATAAATTGTCGACCTTGAATATGAATATTTATAATAGAAAATGCAGGCAACCAAATGGATTTGATTCTATTAATACACTGAGTTACAAGTAAAGAGCCACCCGCTCATTACTATTGAACATAATAGTAATTTATAATAAAAAATAAGTCAATGTGCGACCCCACTGTCACCTTCCCAATATACTTGAATGACTATTGATTAATCATTTAACATTAATAATCATGCCATGGATCAAAATTATTCATTTAATCTGCATGCCTATAGAGCATCGCAGTCCCTCCCCCTTTCAGAACAACGAGTGGCCCAGGAAATGGTTCTCCATTCATTTTCACCATAGGCGATTCCTAAATTATTTATTTAAAGACGGTTACGCCGCGGACAAAGCCAACTCGGATCGTGACAAATCATGACAATGGCTACGTTTACATGAAGGGCGATCATTCCGAATAAATACTTCCGAATAAAATACATCCGATGTAATATTTTTTGCCGCGAGTTTACATGGGAAATGGTCATTCCGAATGAGTGTTTATATGGAGAAGTGATAGAAGACATGATACATGTTAATTCACGTGAAACTACGCCATCTGTTGGACACATAAAATATAGGCAGTTCATTCATTGTGACTTTCAGACGAAAGACGACACTTTGAAATCCCATCATTTCATTCCGCAGTAGTTTTGAGGCTGCTGCTTGGATAGGGACGGACATACATGTTTACCGTCTTTTTTTCCCCACCTGCTCCGCTGGGAAGGTGATCATCTCGTTTTTATGTGTAGCCTACTTTATTATCTACAGCACGGCCAGGGCACGCAACACACTGATTATTATTGTATCGGGTCGCTCGTTATTTTTGAGAGAGAGAGAGAGAGAGAGTGTGAGAGAGAGACCGTTGAACACACACACACACACACAAAATGCACGAAATAACGCGCTCTATGTGCAAACTCCTCGGCGCGCCTTGGATATGAGGCTTATGAGCGCCTTGGAGTTGGAGCGCAATGGAAATGAGCATGCTCAGAAAGACCAGAATGAATTTACATCCGAAGCAGTGTATACATGAGTCCAAT
The DNA here is from genome assembly GCF_964188405.1 of Protomyctophum parallelum. Classification (NCBI taxonomy): domain Eukaryota; kingdom Metazoa; phylum Chordata; class Actinopteri; order Myctophiformes; family Myctophidae; genus Protomyctophum; species Protomyctophum parallelum. Next base: position 7,556,777 of record NC_139711.1, read on the forward strand.
TTTCTTTCAATCGCATTGAAAATCGGAGTAATCCGGCCAGTGACATCGGAATGGTTTTTAGATCGCATCGAGCGTTTTCATTCGGATGTAAGTTTTTGTAGGTGTTTACATAACAACGTTTAATAGGATTGAACTTCTATTCGGAATGAAAAGGGGATTTAACTGCTCATGTAAACGTAGCCAATGAACACAATGTTTTGGGCCGATCAAATAATTTATAAAAAGAAAAACAACAAAAAAAGTGTTTTTTTCTACTTTCTAATTATTTGTTTGGCCCAAAACATTGTGTAAACATGTCATCCCGGCCGCTTCACTCATATGGATATGAAGAATCAACTGACTGAGAGAAAATGCCATTGTTACTGCTACTGAATTAGTTACATTTTCGCTAGAAGCAGACTGTATCACATATGAGTGACTGACTGTTGCAAACGATACAGAGACACCTCCCTGACAATAACGCAGAGACAGCTTGTTTATTTTTGGACCACAACGATATTAAGATCACCCCATGTTATTCTCCATAGAGAAATTACTTCCGCGAACCAGGGGAATCGACGGGATGAGCGAGTTACATCAGGACTTCGGTGCTCTATATCTGACCCATTAGAATTAACCATCTCGCGATGGCTAATTTGAGAGTAGATGAAGATCCTTATCCTATATCCTTATTAATATTTTCACTGATATGTTTGCCCCAGAATAGGGACACTAGGGTTTGTGTGATGTGACTAGAAGGTTTGGTGAGAACTTTGCTTACCAGATCTACTTTGGCATACTCTTCCACAATGCGCTCGTGGTCTTCAGGGTCGTATCCGTTCCAACGATCCCTCTTCCCGTCGTAGTCCAAGTCCAATATGAGCTGAGAGTGCTCGTCTGGAGCCATTCCAAAACCCGTGTACTTTGCTCCGACTTTTCTGGGCCTCTGACGGAGACAAATGCAGAAATTGGTGGCAAAAGATTTTCCCACTATTTGATATAGTTCAATTAGGTTCAATTATTCTACTGCATTAAAAGATAAACGTCGTTATAATTGTTTCAACATTTTTACCTCTAAGCAGTCTTTCTTCTTATGAGTCATTGCGCCGCAGTTTTCACACGAACCCTTCCGGAACTTTGTGCTGGTTGGTTTCTGTTGAAAGGCAAGAACTCAAGTTCAAATGCTATTTCTAATACACCACTGGATTATCCCATTTTGGGCGGGAACCCCTTTTTGTGTTTTAAACATTATGCTATAATTTAGCTATTGAAAAATAGCAGATCTACAAGCTCATAGCGCGCCACCGAGTGGCGCGCTACGAGCTTGTAGGTCTGCTATTTTGGAAAGATCGGCGCAAATCTTTGAATATATATTCTTTCAAAGTGAATGTTTTTAACTCTGGTCTAAATGGGTTATTTAGCCGAGTCACTGTGGCCCCTTTTCCACCGGTTGGTTCCCAGTGGGAACCGGTTCAGTTCTTTTTGGTTTTTAGTCCATGAGCCAGAGCTCCAAAATTGAAACGTTAATTATGAATTGAGTGGACAAAACCATACCTATATTAGATTGTTATCACCATGAAACCTCCACAATTGAGTACTTACACGAAGACAATTATTTATTGTATTACAATTTTTACATTTTTAAATATGCAAATGAGGCATTATGTAGGAAAATATGCAAAATAATCGAAAATATGAAAAAGCTACTACTGTGGAAGGGTTATCATGTATTTATTTACTTGTATTGATCCTATAAACAATTTAATATAGGGTATAGTTCGTCCACAAATGTTGGAGCTCTGGCTCATGGACTAAAAACCAAAAAGAACTGAACCGGTTCCCATTGGGAACCAACTGGTGGAAAAGGGGTCTGTGTGCAAAGTTACCTCCTGCGTCCCTCTCTTGTACCACTCTCCAATGGTGGAGTACTGTTCATGGAGCTCTTCTTGTGGCCTTTGATGCTTCAGGGTGGGCCGCTTGGAAGGGTCGATGTACCACGGCACTGAACTGATATACTGTGGAATGTGAGGGTTAATATCCCTGGGAAAATAGAACAGGAGACGCGTGTTTTTAGTGACATTGCAGCAGAACACTTAACCCATTTAGGCCCGACATCGACATTTAAAAAATGTCTTCGAAATCCTGACCGTTTTCTGAAAAACCTTGTTTCTGTATCAGTGGTTCTCAAAAAAAGGCACATTTTCACGATTTTTCAAAAAAAGTTCATAGCGCGGCACTCTGTGCAATGCTCATCATTGTACCCATGGCTACTGTACAAGGCGATACCAAACTGACGACGTATCGTCACATATGGCAAAGCGTGATGTCGGCTTGTATATTATTATTATTATAAACTGCAGCACTGGCAGTTAATGTCCGCTTTGTACAGCGACATGTACATCGCTTTGTACATTCTACAAAGTAACTAAGGTTTTCAAATAATTGTAGTGAGTAAAAAGTACAATATTTGTCTCTGAGATGAATATTGGAAATACTTTAGTAAAGTAAAGGTACCTCAAAATTGTACTTGACTTTACCTTACAGTGTAAGGTAAAGTCAAGTACAATTTTGAGGTGGCTTACACCACTACTGAGAAGCAGAGACAACTTGTCTCAGAGTCATAGCACTTACTTTCCCTCCTCGTCCACCTCAGCTGGAGCATTTCCAAGTTTTCTCTGTTCCTCGAGTTCCTTCTTCTTCCTCCAGTCCTCTCTGGTCATCTTTTTAGGTTCATCATTCACGGCCACGGTGCCATCGGAGGGGCCTGCAGTGACCGCTTCCTCCTCCATGACGACTGGTACCTGCGACAGTTACTCGTGTTAAACTAGATTAACCCAATACCACTGTACTGTATATGACTGTTAGTACGTATATATGACTGTTAGTACGTCGGACCGAGCCCCCGTTTGCCAACAGTTAAGTAATTAGCAAAATAACAACAATAGCAACACCACCGAACAAATACATTTTAAGCGTATTTAATTTAAATATACATTATCCTCTTAGCAGACCTGTATTTTCGTTGAACTGTACCCATTCTACAAACTGTTGACACAATTTTCAATCAGCTAGCGCTAGCATAGCATTAAGGACTTCTTAACGTATGGACCAGAGCTAAGCTAGTCTTAGAAAGAATGGCTGTGATGTTACATAGCCATAGGTCTACTAAATTCCAAATAGTATTTGAAATGCATTCATTCACAAATTCCACATAAATGTACGTAATAACATCTCAGCCATTCTAGGGCTAAAGTAGAGCTAAACACCATACATTATTCATTCTCTATCACCACCACGTTATGAGACCATAGAGGCTAATGTTACCTTACCATGGCTTTTCTTTGGTTTGTTTAATGTATATACAGCTATGTAATGTTCAACTCGAACACGCCGTGTTTTTGTTTACCTTGATCCACAAATGGAAACGCTGGAACTTGTATCACTATCTTCTTAGTAGTAGTCTCCGTCTACTGTGTTTACAAGAAGAAGCTCACACAGTCAGCCAGTATTTTTTTGCAGGGCAGCGTCTAGTGAGCTAATCTAGTGAGCTAATTTAAGACTTCCGGTGGACGATCTCTTCAAAATAAGAGTACCCTCTAGAGTATTGAAAAAAAGTTTAATTTGCACATTAAAACTACAAATTAAGCATTTAAATGATGCTATATGATGCTATAAGACACACATTATGTTTCTGTGTAAGAATAAGTAATTAAATCCTTATAATAATAATAATAAAGTTATCTAAATGGATAAATGCTATTCACTGGAGTGCATGGACTTTATAAAGTGGACACTGGACAAAAGACGGCTCCGCAAGGCAACTATCTGGACATACCCACGCGTTCGGGGAGATGTCCTATACCACACCCCACTCTCCGCTAAGCGGGAGAGGTGTAAAATTCACAGCAGCAGACCTTCTACTGGGGTCAAGGCTGACAAAAAGTACCGTTTCCGGACCCAGAATGGACACTGGACAAAAGACGGCTCCGCGAGGCAACTATCTGGACATACCCACGCGTTCGGGGAGATGTCCTGTACCACACCCCACTCTCCGCTAAGCGGGAGAGGTGTAAAATTCACAGCAGCAGACCTTCTACTGTGGTCAACGCTGAAAAAAGTACCGTTTCCGGACCCAGAATGGACACTGGACAAAGAGGCCTCCGCGAGGCAACTATCTGGACATACCCACACGTTCGGGGAGATGTCCTCTACCACACCACACTCTCCGCTAAGCGGGAGAGGTGTAAAATTCACAGCAGCAGACCTTCTACTGGGGTCAATGCTGACAAAAAGTACCGTTTCCGGACCCAGAATGGACACTGGACAAAGAGGCCTCCGCGAGGCAACTATCTGGACATACCCACACGTTCGGGGAGATGTCCTCTACCACACCACACTCTCCGCTAAGCGGGAGAGGTGTAAAATTCACAGCAGCAGACCTTCTACTGGGGTTAAGGCTGACAAAAAGTACCGTTTCCGGACCCAGAATGGACACTGGACAAAAGACGGCTCCGCGAGGCAACTATCTGGACATACCCACGCGTTCGGGGAGATGTCCTGTACCACACCCCACTCTCCGCTAAGCGGGAGAGGTGTAAAATTCACAGCAGCAGACCTTCTACTGTGGTCAACGCTGAAAAAAGTACCGTTTCCGGACCCAGAATGGACACTGGACAAAGAGGCCTCCGCGAGGCAACTATCTGGACATACCCACACGTTCGGGGAGATGTCCTCTACCACACCACACTCTCCGCTAAGCGGGAGAGGTGTAAAATTCACAGCAGCAGACCTTCTACTGTGGTCAACGCTGAAAAAAGTACCGTTTCCGGACCCAGAATGGACACTGGACAAAGAGGCCTCCGCGAGGCAACTATCTGGACATACCCACACGTTCGGGGAGATGTCCTCTACCACACCACACTCTCCGCTAAGCGGGAGAGGTGTAAAATTCACAGCAGCAGACCTTCTACTGGGGTCAATGCTGACAAAAAGTACCGTTTCCGGACCCAGAATGGACACTGGACAAAGAGGCCTCCGCGAGGCAACTATCTGGACATACCCACACGTTCGGGGAGATGTCCTCTACCACACCACACTCTCCGCTAAGCGGGAGAGGTGTAAAATTCACAGCAGCAGACCTTCTACTGGGGTCAAGGCTGACAAAAAGTACCGTTTCCGGACCCAGAATGGACACTGGACAAAAGACGGCTCCGCGAGGCAACTATCTGGACATACCCACGCGTTCGGGGAGATGTCCTGTACCACACCCCACTCTCCGCTAAGCGGGAGAGGTGTAAAATTCACAGCAGCAGACCTTCTACTGTGGTCAACGCTGAAAAAAGTACCGTTTCCGGACCCAGAATGGACACTGGACAAAGAGGCCTCCGCGAGGCAACTATCTGGACATACCCACGCGTTCGGGGAGATGTCCTCTACCACACCACACTCTCCGCTAAGCGGGAGAGGTGTAAAATTCACAGCAGCAGACCTTCTACTGGGGTCAACGCTCAAAAAAGTGCTGTGCCTTGGGGCATTGACATGAAATCACTTTCTCTACGCAAGCTAAGTCAGGTCAAGGAGTTACCTCTAGCTTTGGAATGGGTGTCACTTGTGTGCGTTGATTGCATCTGTCTGTGCATTTATGCATTTGTTTGTCCTGACGAAACTTGATTATTTCTCGACTGTTTATTTTCTCGTATGACACGACATAGAAACTACTTGTGACTACTGTCTTTGTGTGCTGTCGAGCGGATGTTCTTTGCATCAAAGGTATAGCCTGCTGTGTCATTCGATTCATTTGTCCAGATATGCCATTTATGATCTTTAAGGATGTACAATGACGCATATGGTGGCCTGTCGAAAAATACACACATACTGGTCAAAGCATACTCATTTTGGTGGTACAGACAGGATAAATTGAACGTTTTTGGAATTTTTGTGCCAGCTCTTAACAGGAGAAGTAAGGTCTGTGGGCTGTTAATTACTTCATATGTTGATAAGCTCTTTTCCTGCTGACATGTTTCACATTGTTCAGATTGAGCAGGTAATATTTGTGCAATAGTGTCTAAGATGCCTTTTTGTGACACGTCAAGTGGCTGCACTATGAATTGTGACATGTTCTTTGTAGATGGTAAGGCCTTGTCACCACATTGAGTACAACTATACAGACTAAGACTTTTCAGGCAAAACAGGTCATCTCCAAGGAAAGGAGACCGAAGTGTGTATTCTACAAAGCTGTTTAATATGGTGCATTCTTCTGTCCTAGAACATTTCTGAGACACTAATGACACTGATGTGTTGGCTAGATTGAATTTCTCAAGTTTCCGTCTAAATGTTGAGTCCTGCGCTGCTGCTTCTTCAAGCCGTGTGTGACATTTTTTGATAGCAGATGTCTGTTGTAGAAATGTTAGAATTGGTAATGGTATAGCTTCACACATATTGTCATTTAGACTTTCATTGCATAAAACCACATCATCATCATCTTCTTCCAAATTGTCCTCCGTTATTGTTCTGTTAATTGCTTTCAACTGTCCAGGCACAGAATGTACAGATGTCTGTATGTTTTGCTTGAACAACTGTGTGGACACCACACATACTCAACCAAACTACTAGTTTGTGTATAAAATCTAATGGGTCATTGTGCATTCCTAAGGCCAAGTAAGATGCTATTCACTAGTTGTTGAGTGACACCACAGATTGTTTTGCAATCAAATGTGTGACCTGGATTTTGAAAAAACGCTTGAATGAGAGCTGCTAAATTCCCCGGCATAGATGACAACTGAACCATCGAAGTAGGTGTCAATGGTTTCAATTTATCTTGTACTACTTGTAGATGCAGTATACCCACGCGTTCGGGGAGATGTCCTGTACCACACCCCACTCTCCGCTAAGTGGGAGAGGTGTAAAATTCACGGCAGCAGACCTTCTACTGAGGTCAACGCTCAAAAAAGTGCTGTGCCTTGGGGCATTGACAATTATTTAATTAACGAATTAAATAACCTTATTTTATTCTGAAGGCAACCGGATGTCTTAAATTAGCTAGCTCTCAGACAGGAAATTCTAAATTAGCTCATAAGACGGAGCCAAATATCTGTCTGAGAGTGGAGCCTGCCTGGCAAATTACATGGGGGGTCCTTTTTGTGGGCTTGGCCGAAAGTGGGCGTTACCAAAAGGTGGGCGTGGCCATGGCCGCCAGAAGTCTGTCAGATTTTGACAGCTTCAAATTAGTGTTAAACATAATATAACCCAATTGACTCCAGTCCTCTCTGTTTAATATATCTATAATGAAACTATATAAACTATGCATATACCATGAAGTGCTATGACTACTAGCTCTGGTCCATAGCTCTAATGCGTTTCATTTAGAGCTATGTTACTCTAAACTTCCCCGCTCGCATGAATGCAGACCAGCCTCTACTCTTTGGCGTAAATAAAAAGAACGTTTTTGCTACACATAAAAACAAAGGCGAGTTGTGTCATTAGAAAGCCTACTTTGGTAATTGGTTCTAGTTCTAGTGAACAGAAATAATAAATAAATAGACTTGGTAACCTAACTGTAGGGAGTGCAAACACATTAAAGAACCTGGGGGTTATCATCTATGAAAAGGCAACACAATGAGCAGAAAATTAAAATGAACCATGTAAATACAACAAATTGAGCAGAGCACTGCAGGGAGTTGAACCCCATTCCGGTAAACCAGAAGTACCACAACCAGTGCCTTGGTTTTTGTTTTGTTTTACGAGGTCCATTCGTTGAAATGTAAATGTTGCATTGCAACGGTAAAGTAATTTCACAATTGACATTGTAGGCAATAATTAATAACGGTATGGCACCAGGCCAAAGCCATGGGGATAGAGTATGTTTTGCACTCTGAGTGAGTGTGTGTGTGTGTGTGTGTCCGTCAGTTTGTTAACAGCTAATCTCCAGCACCATTAACCCGGTCGATGCCAAATTTTGCACACACACTCCCTGGATGCCAACGATGAACCTCTGTCCCAAATTTTCCAGAACGGCCTGTATAGCACCACACATTTTTGTATGCCCTCCGAGACTATGGACTATAGCCTTTCGCTTTTCCGCGATTTAACCTTTTTTCAAATCGTGAACAATGATGAAGAATCGCGCACTATAGCATGCCACTTAATGACCTTGGGGTCATCAAGGTCATTGATATTGATCAATAACCTTGAGCAGTATAAATTACCTTCAATAAGACTAGTAAATGACCTTGACCAGTATAAATGACCTTGACAAGTACAAATGACCTTGACCAGTATAAATGACCGTGACCAGTATATGACTGACCAGTATAAATTACCTTCATGAGACTAGTAAATGACCTTGACCAGTATAAATGACCTTCATAAGACTAGTAAATGATCTTCACCAGTATGAATTACCTTGACCAGTATGCGGTCCGTGACCATGGACTATAGCCTTTCGCTTTTCCTTGATTTTCACCTTTTTTTTTAATCCTCAACAATGATGAAGAATCGCACACAATAGCGCGCCGCTCAATGACCTGAGACCATGGACCAATGAACCATGTAAATATAACACATTGAGCAGGGCACTGCAGGGAGTTGAACCCCGTTCCGGTAAACCAGAAGTCCGACACCAGTGCCTTAGTTTTTGTGTTGTTGTTCATTTACAGGTCCAGGTGTGCATACGCATGTGCGCCTGTGCGTGTGTAGGTGCATTTGTGCATGTCTGTGCACGCTTCAATGACCACTGTTGGACCCCATGGGGATCAAGGACCTCAGGGAGCCACCCATAATTCACAACGGTCACAGCGAACTCTGTTGCATCACAACTGGTGGCCAACAGTCGTAACCAACACCGCCACCGACCCACAGGAGAATACCATCGCACAGTGGTATCAGACCAACCACAATCAGCCAGCCCTCAAACCAAACCCTTCGACCTAGAAGAACTCGAAACTGCAATGGGAAAGTTGAAACCCGGAAAAGCAGCAGGGATTGATGACATACTGGCAGAAATTATACAGCACCTGGAACCTAACGCAAAGACCTGGCTCGTAGGGATGCTGAATACATGCATGGCACAGAAAACCATCCCTTCTGTCTGGAGAACGGCCAAAGTGGTTGCAATCCCTAAACCTGGCAAAGACCCATCATCCCCAAAGAGCTACTGACCCATTTCCCTCCTCTGCATCACCTACAAGAGAGGCTGCTACTCCAACGCCTCATGCCACTCATAGACACCAAACTGACTAAAGACCAAGCTGGTTTCCGTCCCGGCCGCTCCTGTGCTGGACAGAGCTCAACCTCACCCAACACATTGAGGATGGGTTTGAGGGAAAACAAATAACTGGAGCAGCAACTGGAGGGCGAAGCAAGCACGCAGGCAGCTTGTGCCTGCCTGCGTGCCTGCCTGCCTTCCTCATGTGGAAGCTGCATAGTTGAGTTTGTGTGTGTGTTTCTTTTTCTGTCTTTCTTTCTTAGGACGAAGATCAAGGTAGACGCCGTTGGAAGGCTCAACACAAGCCGATGCCCCTAGAGATCCATCCCAAAGCTTTCCTCAGGGAGTCCAGCAAGCCAGCTAGCCAGCAAGCCCGCCCAGTCAGCCAACGCAGCCAGCCAGCTCCGCCAGTCAGCCAGTGTAGAAAGTCAGGCTGCCAAGCCAGCGCACATCAGCCCTTGCAGTCAACCATTGTAGCCATACCAGCCTTGCTCAGTCAGCTCAGCCAGGCCTCTCTCGAGGCCTGGCTCTCTGTCTGCCTGGCCCGGTCTGCCCCGCCCTGCCTTGCAGCAACAGAACCAGCCTTGCTGGCAAGCCAGCCAGCTCAGAATACGAGCTCAGCAAGCCAGCGCAGCTGGCAAGCACGCAGTTAGTCTAAACCAGTTTCAGACTGGCAGGCCAAGGCAGACAGACAGGAAGACCGAGGCGCCTAGGCAGGCAGACAGGCCAGGAAGGCAACAAAGTGCAGGCAGGGGGACTGTCCGGCCTAAGGCTGCGCTGCAAGGGTTGGAGCCTGGCCAGCTCCTGCTGGTCTAGACTGAGTGGCTGTGGCTGCACAGTAAGGCTGCGGTAACCTAGTCTGGGCTTGCTGCTGCACTGGCTTGCTCAGCTCGCATTCTGAGCTGGCTGGCTTTCCAGAAAGGCTGGTTCTGTTGCTGCAAGGCAGGGCAGGGCAGACCGGGCCAGGCAGACAGAGAGCCAGGCCTCAAGAGAGGCCTGGCTGAGCTGACTGAGCAAGGCTGGTATGGCTGCAATGGCTGACTGCAAGGGCTGATATGCTCTGGCTTGGCAGCCTGACTTTCTACACTGGCTGACTGGCGGAGCTGACTGGCTGCGTTGGCTGACTGGGCAGGCTTGCTGGCTAGCTGGCTTGCTGTGCTCCCTGAGGGAAGCTTTGGGATGGATCTCTAGGGGCATCGGCTAGTGTTGAGCCTTCCTATGGCGTCTACCTTGATCTCCGTCCTAAGAAAGAAAGACAGAAAAAGAAAGACACACACAAACCCAACTATGCAGCTTCCACATGAGGAACCGAGACGCAAGAAAAGAACTGAGCGTCACTTGGGATGGTCACAAACTCTCCAACCATACCCACCCCATGTATCTTGGAGTTACACTGGACAGGACACTCTTCTTCAAAAAAACACCTGGAGAACACAAAAGCCACGGTCAACACCCACAATAACATCCTGTGAAAACTAGTGAACTCCCAAGTGGGGCGCAGACCCACAAACAATCCGTGCAACTGCCATGGCCCTGTCTTTCTCTACAGCAGAGTATTCCTGCTCAAGCTGGAGCCGATCACGTCACACCAAATTGGTCGACACAGCCCTAAATGACACCTGTCGCATCATCACGGGATGGGTCAAGAAAACACCTGTCCCGTCCGTGCCTTTATGCGCTAGCCGGCACCTCCCCCCGCACATCAGACGACTGTGTAACGCTCAAGATGAATGGAAAACACAGGAGATAGACAGTGAAGTCTGGAATGAAATGATAGAGAACACCTCACACACACAGTTTCCTTTCGTGGCTGTTTACATTCGAGGGTCGCCGGTCCTCTCAAACGGAACAGTTTAACGTCATGCCCAGGACGAAAAGATATAGAGATCACCATAATGACAAATGACAAATAACAGCAGGAAGGCATGAGCCACAATCCACCGTCTTGGCAAAGACCACACCACCCATAATTCACAACGGTCACAGCAAATTCTGTTGCATCACAACTAGTGTAGGTATTGGATGGAGCCCGCACACCACAGGTATAAGAAAGACGTGATGCAGAGGAGGGAAATGGGTCGGTAGCTCTTCGGGGATAATGGGTCTTTGCCAGGTTTAGGGATTGCAACCACTTTGGCCTTTTTCCAGACAGAAGGGGTGGTTTTCTGTGCTGTGCATGTGTTCAGCATCCCCACAAGCCAGGGCCTTGAGTTAGGTCCCAGGTGCTGTATCATTTCTGCCAGTAGGTCATCAATCCCTGCTGCTTTTCCGGGTTTCAACTTTCCCATTGCAGTTTCAAGTTCTTCTAGGTCGAAGGGTTTGGTTTGAGTGATGGCTGATTATGGTTGGTCTGATACCACTGTGCGATGGTATTCTATGTGGGTCGGTGGCGGTGTTGGTTACAACTGTTGGCCACCAGTTGTGACCAAGACCGCCACCAACCCACAGGAGAATACCATCGCACAGTGGTATCAGACCAACCACAATCAGCCAGCCTTCAAACCAAACCCTTCGACCTAGAAGAACGTGAAACTGCAATGGGAAAGTTGAAACCCGGAAAAGCAGCAGGGATTGATGACCTACTAGCAGAAATTATACAGCACCTGGGACCTAACGGAAAGACCTGGCTTGTGGGGATGCTGAACACATGCATAGCACAGAAAACCATCCCTTCTGTCTGGAAAAAGGCCAAAGTGGTTGCAATCCCTAAACCTGGCAAAGACCCATTATCCCCAAAGAGCTACCGACCCATTTCCCTCCTCTGCATCACCTACAAGCCTATCCCGTCACACCAAATTGGTCGACACAGCCCTAAATGACACCTGTGGCATCATCATAGGATGCATCAAGACAACACCTGACCCTGTCCCAACACCTGTTTACATTCGAGGGTCGCCGGTCCTCTCGAACGGAACAGTTTAACGTCATGCCCAGGACGAAAAGATATAGAGAACACCAACATTTACAATTTACAATTTAGGCATTTAGCAGACGCTCTTAATCCAGAGCGACTTACATTTGAGCAAAAACAAAAGCATGGGAATACATCACATAAAAGTATTTATCATGAAACATGCGTAAGCTAAGAAAGTAACAGTGGAATATCTATATAGTGAAACTATACATACACTTATACATATAAACTATACATCTTTACTACTATGCTATACATGTGTACTATGGCGTGCTATGACTACATACAATACAATTACAGTGCTGTCTACATAACATGCTATAAGTCTGTATCAAATGCTATATAATCCAACAGAAATGCTATCTAAGGGTTTAGGGTAAGTGCTATGGGCCATGATGGAGTCTGAAAAGGTGGGTCTTCAGGCTACGGCGGAAGATTGGGAGTGATGCTGCAGTTCTGACTGCAATGGGAAGTGCATTCCACAGTTTTGGAGCCAGAAGGGAGAAGAGTTTGGGACGTGTGGAGCGTTGTCCCGGCGTTTTTAGTGAGGGTACTTCCAGCTTCCCTGCGTTGGCTGATCTGAGTGCGCGGGAGGGTTTGTAGGGTTCAATCATACTTGTAAGATATGGGGGAGCCATACCTTTGGTTGCTTTGAATGCCAGCATCAGAGTTTTGTATTCTGTGCGGGCAGCGACCGGGAGCCAGTGGAGGGAGCGGAGCAGGGGGGAGACATGTGAGAATTTTGGCTGGTTGAAGACCAAGCGAGCTGCTGCATTTTGGATCAGCTGGAGACAAATAACAGCAGGAAGGCATGGGCCACAATCCACCGTCTTGGCAAAGACCACACCACCCATAATTCACAACGGTCACAGCAAACTCTATTGCATCACAACTGGTGTAGTTATTGGATGGAGCCCGCACACCACCAAAAAAAAGAAAAACAACATACTATAGTATGCCCTCCGTGACCATGGACTTTAGCCTTTCGCTTTTCTGCAATTTAACCTTTTTTCAAATCCTCAACAATGATGAAGAATCGCGCACTATAGCGTGCCACTTAATGACCTTGACCAATATCAATGACCTTGAGCAGTATAAATTACCTTCAATAAGACTAGTAAATGACCTTGACCAGTATAAATGACCTTGACAAGTACAAATGACCTTGACCAGTATAAATGACCTTCACCAGTAGAAATGACCGTGACCAGTATATGACTGTGACCAGTATAAATTACCTTCATGAGACTAGTAATTGACCTTGACCAGTATAAATGACCTTTAGAAGACTAGTAAATGATCTTCACCAGTATAAATGACCTTTAGAAGACTAGTAAATGATCTTCACCAGTATAAATGACCTTGACCAGTATGCGGTCCGTGACCATGGACTATAGCCTTTTGCTTTTCCTTGATTTTCACCTTTAAAAAATCCTCAACAATGATGAAGAATCGCACACTATAGCGCGCCGCTCAATGACCTGAGACCATGGACCAATGAATGAAATACAACACATTGAGCAGGGCACTGCAGGGAGTTGAACCCCGTTCCGGTAAACCAGAAGTCCGACACCAGTGCCTTAGTTTTTGTGTTGTTGTTCATTTAAAGGTCCAGGTGTGCATACGCATGTGCCCCTGTGTGTGTAGGTGCATGTGTGCATGTGTGTGCACGCTTCAATGACCACTGTTGGACCCAATGGCGATCAAGGACCTCAGGGAGCCACCCATAATTCACAAAGGTCACAGCGAACTCTGTTGCATCACAACTGGTGGCCAACAGTCGTAACCAACACCGCCACGACCCACAGGAGAATACCATCGCACAGTGGTATCAGACCAACCACAATCAGCCAGCCCTCAAACCAAACCCTTCGACCTAGAAGAACTCAAAACTGCAATGGGAAAGTTGAAACCCGGAAAAGCAGCAGGGATTGATGACATACTGGCAGAAATTATACAGCACCTGGAACCTAACGCAAAGACCTGGCTCGTGGGGATGCTGAACACATGCATGGCACAGAAAACCATCCCTTCTGTCTGGAGAAAAGCCAAAGTGGTTGCAATCCCCAAACCTGGCAAAGACCCATCATCCTCAAAGAGCTACCGACCCATTTCCCTCCTCTGCATCACCTACAAGAGAGGCTGCTACTCCAACGCCTCATACCACTCATAGACACCAAGCTGACTAAAGACCAAGCTGGTTTCCGTCCCGTCCTGTGCTGGACAGAGCTCAACCTCACCCAACACATTGAGGATGGGTTTGAGGGAAAACAAATAACTGGAGCAGCAACTGGAGGGCGAAGCAAGCACGCAGGCAGCTTGTGCCTGCCTGCGTGCCTGCCTGCCTTCCTCATGTGGAAGCTGCATAGTTGAGTTTGTGTGTGTGTTTCTTTTTCTGTCTTTCTTTCTTAGGACGAAGATCAAGGTAGACGCCGTTGGAAGGCTCAACACAAGCCGATGCCCCTAGAGATCCATCCCAAAGCTTCCCTCAGGGAGTCCAGCAAGCCAGCTAGCCAGCAAGCCCGCCCAGTCAGCCAACGCAGCCAGCCAGCTCCGCCAGTCAGCCAGTGTAGAAAGTCAGGCTGCCAAGCCAGCGCACATCAGCCCTTGCAGTCAACCATTGTAGCCATACCAGCCTTGCTCAGTCAGCTCAGCCAGGCCTCTCTCGAGGCCTGGCTCTCTGTCTGCCTGGCCCGGTCTGCCCCGCCCTGCCTTGCAGCAACAGAACCAGCCTTGCTGGCAAGCCAGCCAGCTCAGAATACGAGCTCAGCAAGCCAGCGCAGCTGGCAAGCACGCAGTTAGTCTAAACCAGTTTCAGACTGGCAGGCCAAGGCAGACAGACAGGAAGACCGAGGCGCCTAGGCAGGCAGACAGGCCAGGAAGGCAACAAAGTGCAGGCAGGGGGACTGTCCGGCCTAAGGCTGCGCTGCAAGGGTTGGAGCCTGGCCAGCTCCTGCTGGTCTAGACTGAGTGGCTGTGGCTGCACAGTAAGGCTGCGGTAACCTAGTCTGGGCTTGCTGCTGCACTGGCTTGCTCAGCTCGCATTCTGAGCTGGCTGGCTTTCCAGAAAGGCTGGTTCTGTTGCTGCAAGGCAGGGCAGGGCAGACCGGGCCAGGCAGACAGAGAGCCAGGCCTCAAGAGAGGCCTGGCTGAGCTGACTGAGCAAGGCTGGTATGGCTGCAATGGCTGACTGCAAGGGCTGATATGCTCTGGCTTGGCAGCCTGACTTTCTACACTGGCTGACTGGCGGAGCTGACTGGCTGCGTTGGCTGACTGGGCAGGCTTGCTGGCTAGCTGGCTTGCTGTGCTCCCTGAGGGAAGCTTTGGGATGGATCTCTAGGGGCATCGGCTAGTGTTGAGCCTTCCTATGGCGTCTACCTTGATCTCCGTCCTAAGAAAGAAAGACAGAAAAAGAAAGACACACAAACCCAACTATGCAGCTTCCACCTGAGGAACCGAGACGCAAGAAAAGAACTGAGCGTCACTAGGGATGGTCACAAACTCTCCAACCATACCCACCCCATGTATCTTGGAGTTACACTGGACAGGACACTCTTCTTCAAAAAAACACCTGGAGAACACAAAAGCCACGGTCAACACCCACAATAACATCCTGTGAAAACTAGTGAACTCCCAAGTGGGGCGCAGACCCACAAACAATCCGTGCAACTGCCATGGCCCTGTCTTTCTCTACAGCAGAGTATGCCTGCTCAAGCTGGAGCCGATCACGTCACACCAAATTGGTCGACACAGCCCTAAATGACACCTGTCGCATCATCACGGGATGGGTCAAGACAACACCTGTCCCGTCCGTGCCTTTATGCGCTAGCCGGCACCTCCCCCCGCACATCAGACGACTGTGTAACGCTCAAGATGAATGGAAAACACAGGAGATAGACAGTGAAGTCTGGAATGAAATGATAGAGAACACCTCACACACACAGTTTCCTTTCGTGGCCGTTTACATTCGAGGGTCGCCGGTCCTCTCGAACGGAACAGTTTAACGTCATGCCCAGGACGAAAAGATATAGAGAACACCATAATGACAAATAACAGCAGGAAGGCATGGGCCACAATCCACCGTCTTGGCAAAGACCACACCACCCATAATTCACAACGGTCACAGCAAACTCTGTTGCATCACAACTGGTGTAGGTATTGGATGGAGCCCGCACACCACAGGTATAAGAAAGACGTGATGCAGAGGAGGGAAATGGGTCGGTAGCTCTTCGGGGATAATGGGTCTTTGCCAGGTTTAGGGATTGCAACTACTCCAGCCTTTTTCCAAACAGAAGGGATGGTTTTCTGTGCTATGCATGTGTTCAGCATCCCCACAAGCCAGGTCCTTGCGATAGGTCCCAGGTGCTGTATCATTTCTGCCAGTATGCCATCAATCCCTGCTGCTTTTCCGGGTTTCAACTTTCCCATTGCAGTTTCACGTTCTTCTAAGTCGAAGGGTTTGGTTTGAGGGCTGGCTGATTGTGGTTGGTCTGATACCACTGTGCGATGGTATTCTATGTGGGTCGGTGGCGGTGTTGGTTACAACTGTTGGCCACCAGTTGTGACCAAGACCGCCACCGACCCACAGGAGAATACCATCGCACAGTGGTATCAGACCAACCACAATCAGCCAGCCCTCAAACCAAACCCTTCGACCTAGAAGAACTTGAAACTGCAATGGCAAAGTTGAAACCCGGAAAAGCAGCAGGGATTGATGACCTACTGGCAGAAATGTTACAGCACCTGGGACCCAACGCAAAGACCTGGCTTGTGGGGATGCTGAACACATGCATAGCACAGAAAACCATCCCTTCTGTCTGGGAAAAGGCCAAAGTGGTTGCAATCCCTAAACCTGGCAAAGACCCATTATCCACAAAGAGCTACCGACCCATTTCCCTCTGCATCACCTACAAGGCTATATGAGAAGCTGCTACTCCAACGCCTTGTTGCCACTCATAGATACCAAGCTGACTAAAGACCAAGCTGGTTTCCGTCCCAGCCGCTCCTGTGCTGGACAGAGCTTAACCTCACCCAACACATTGAGGATGGGTTTGAGGGGAAACAAATAACTGGAGCAGCATTCAGAGATCTCTCTGCTGCCTACGACACTGTCCAACACCGCACAATGGTCAGGAAAAGCCTCCTCAACAACAGGCGCTTCTATGTCCAGTTAAATGACCAGAGGAGTAAATGGAAAGCCCAAAAGAACGGCCTCCAACAAGGTAGCGTGCTCGCCCCCCTCCTTTTCAATATCTACACAAACGACCAGCCACTACCCAATGCCTAATGCCAGCGTTTCATCTACGCCGACAACCTCTGCATTACGACCCAACAAGCAGACTTCCAGAAGATTGAGTCTGTCCTTGAAAGTGCCCTCCAAGAAATGTCAAGCTACTACAATACAACCACCTGAAACCCAACCTATAGAGAACACCTCACACACACATAATTTCCTTTCGTGGCTGTTTACATTCGAGGGTCGCTGGTCCTCTCGAACGGAACAGTTTAACGTCATGCCCAGGACGAAAAGATATAGAGAACACCAACATGTCAAATAACAGCAGGAAGGCATGGGCCACAATCCACCGTCTTGGCAAAAACCACACCACCCATAATTCACAACGGTCACAGCAAACTCTGTTGCATCACAACTGGTGTAGGTATTGGATGGAGCCCGCACACCACAGGTATAAGAAAGACGTTCTTTGTTGAAATACTGACAGCGTTTCGATCCATTTGATCTTCATCAGGTCATGTGTACACAAAACATACACTTTTATACTAAGGGAGTGCCCCCATTAAACAATCAAAATACCACATTTTGGTGCCCCTCCCATCACTGCAGGTGTGACACGTCAACCCTGAGTGAGTAGGTGGGGACCCAGACATATTGATGTAAATATAGTCTGTTCAGAAATTGTAGTGCCTCTCATAGAGCTTGTAGGTGATGCAGAGGAGGGAAATGGGTCGGTAGCTCTTCGGGGATAATGGGTCTTTGCCAGGTTTAGGGATTGCAACTACTCCAGCCTTTTTCCAAACAGAAGGGATGGTTTTCTGTGCTATGCATGTGTTCAGCATCCCCACAAGCCAGGTCCTTGCGATAGGTCCCAGGTGCTGTATCATTTCTGCCAGTATGCCATCAATCCCTGCTGCTTTTCCGGGTTTCAACTTTCCCATTGCAGTTTCACGTTCTTCTAAGTCGAAGGGTTTGGTTTGAGGGCTGGCTGATTGTGGTTGGTCTGATACCACTGTGCGATGGTATTCTATGTGGGTCGGTGGCGGTGTTGGTTACAACTGTTGGCCACCAGTTGTGACCAAGACCGCCACCGACCCACAGGAGAATACCATCGCACAGTGGTATCAGACCAACCACAATCAGCCAGCCCTCAAACCAAACCCTTCGACCTAGAAGAACTTGAAACTGCAATGGGAAAGTTGAAACCCGGAAAAGCAGCAGGGATTGATGACCTACTGGCAGAAATGTTACAGCACCTGGGACCCAACGCAAAGACCTGGCTTGTGGGGATGCTGAACACATGCATAGCACAGAAAACCATCCCTTCTGTCTGGGAAAAGGCCAACGTGGTTGCAATCCCTAAACCTGGCATAGACCCATTATCCACAAAGAGCTACCGACCCATTTCCCTCTGCATCACCTACAAGGCTATATGAGAAGCTGCTACTCCAACGCCTTGTTGCCACTCATAGATACCAAGCTGACTAAAGACCAAGCTGGTTTCCGTCCCAGCCGCTCCTGTGCTGGACAGAGCTCAACCTCACCCAACACATTGAGGATGGGTTTGAGGGGAAACAAATAACTGGAGCAGCATTCAGAGATCTCTCTGCTGCCTACGACACTGTCCAACACCGCACAATGGTCAGGAAAAGCCTCCTCAACAACAGGCGCTTCTATGTTCAGTTAAATGACCAGAGGAGTAAATGGAAAGCCGAAAAGAACGGCCTCCCACAAGGTAGCGCGCTCGCCCCCCTCCTTTTCAATATCTAAACAAACGACCAGCCACTTGAAACCCAACCCATCAAAAACCCAACTATGCAGCTTCCACCTGAGGAACCGAGACGCAAAAAAAGAACTGAGCATCACAAACTCTCAAACCATACCCACCCCATGTAACTTGGAGTTACACTGGACAGTTTAACGTCATGCCCAGGACGAAAAGTTATAGAGAACACCAACATGACAAACCCTACACTTAAACCCTCTATATTTAATAAAAAACAATTCTGGACAGGAATCCTGTATTGCAGGGGTGCCCAAAAGGTACATCGTGATCTACCAGTAATCACAAAGGCTGTGCAGGTAGACCATATGGCATGCCCCTGTATATAATCTATCACTTGAATTAAGGTGACTTGACACCAGCTCAAATGTTGCACACAAACATCAGTAGCAAAAGTACAAAGTTATTGTGACAGTAATAATTGCTATAGTGTGTGTTCAGTAACAGGAATATTCCTGTCTCTCCAGCTCTTTAATAAATAGAAAAGGGTTTAATCAGGAGTTGTAGTAGCCACAGGATAATCTAAGCGGTGGATATTGCTCTTGTCTTCATGTCTTTATGTATGTAAATTGTCTTGTTGTTTGTGTCAAATGCGTGTATATGTGTTCTGCATATACTTGGCTGCTGTGTTGCAAGATAATGGGAGTTACTGATACTATGGGAGTGAATGGGAGTGAAAGGGAGGTACTGTTACTATGGGACTGATACTATGGGAGTGCATGGGAGTGGATGGGAGTGAATGGGAGGTATTGTTACTATGGGACTGATACTATTTGAGTGAATGGGAGTGAATGGGAGGTACTGTTACTATGGGACTGATACGATGAGTGTGAATGGGACTGAATGGGGTGTACTGTTACTATGTGACTGAATGGGAGTGAATAAAAGTGAATGGGAGTGAATGGGACTGAATGAGAGGTACCGTTACTATGGGACTGTGTTTAACAAAAAACTGGAGAGACCGGGAGACCTCTGTTACTGAACAAACACTATAGCAATGATTTTGTCACAATATAGAGCTATTTAACACTGTTACTGAACACACACTATAGCAATGATTACTGTCACACTATAGAGCTATTTAACACTGTTACTGAACACACACTATAGCAATGATTACTGTCACACTATAGAGCTATTTAACACTGTTACTGAACACACACTATAGCAATGATTACTGTCACACTATAGAGCTATTTAACACTGTTACTGAACACACACTATAGCAATGATTACTGTCACACTATAGAGCTATTTAACACTGTTACTGAACACACACTATAGCAATGATTACTGTCACACTATAGAGCTATTTAACACTGTTACTGAACACACACTCTATAGCAATGATTACTGTCACAATACAGAGCAATTTAATTTAGGTAACCAAATTGACCCCAATAGTAGATCTTTACACTCTCAATAGTTCAATTGTTGTTAAGCATCTGCTTAATTTCCAAAAAACTACACAATTAGAGAATGTAGAAGATTGCTACTTTTGATCCTTGGATTTTATAATGCTGATTGTAGCATAGCGATAGTGGTTAGTGACTGAGCTTTGTTAACATGAGTGCCCGGGATCGTTTCCCACCAATTTCAAAGAATGTTTGTTGCTTCGTGCCAATTTTCACAGAATGTTTGTCCTTTTACCTACCAGACAATACTCTTCTCACCTCTAGTCGATTATTTATTCAGCGTTTGAGCCACGGACCAACATTTGAGGCCATCTAGTCTCTCAGACCCATTTGAGCCACTGACCACCATTGTGAGAGTCTATTAATGTGAAATGGTGGTCCGTGGCTCAAACATGTTATCACTTTTGAAGTTACTTGTTGTGTTTAGATATGTAAATACTACTCTTTAAAGCCGTGTTTCGGTAGTCGAGTGGGTACTGTCGACGGTTAGTAAACATTGAGGCCGGGCATAGTTGTTTATAAACCTTCGACACTAACCATTCGGCTACTGAAACACTGTTTTACAGTTTCGTACAAACATCATATATAAACATCATAACAAGTAACTTCAAGTGATAGACGTTTGAACACACAAACAACAACAGCGTTAAGTATTAAATAACATTTATCACTTACTTGCTCCGAAGACCGATGGTGACGTGGCACGTTCCAAACAAACACTGACCAAACCTACCTCCACGCGTCTCTTCCGTATTTGAGGGCGGCGGCACTTCCTTCCGGTGTGAGGCCACGCCCGCGAGATTTAACCGCGAATCTATTGTAGTAATATTGTAGTCATATTGCCCCTACGTTACATCCGGGTCCCTTGGTCCCATCCGCTTCTAATGCAAAATAGCTACATATGAACGCGTGAATCTTTTTTTTTTTTTACAATAACGTTATTTGTCAGAAAGGAAGCCATTGAGGGTTAAAATGGGTCTTAATGCTTCCAACTCATATAACTGTCACCAACAACACTTTTAATGATATTACATGAAGCAGACAGCCCTGTGATGAAACCTTTAGCATTACACTGTGGTTAATACGTTTTTATTCACAATGGAATGTTATTGTACTCTTAATATATCATGGTGTAGCACAGCACAGTAGATTCATATTTCAATCGATCTGGGATGTTAAAATTGTGCAAAACTCTGTTCAATGAATGGCCTCTTCTGCTACATTAAAATTACTAAACATTAAACGTTACTTATACCTGTTATTGAGACTCCTATAGAGCATGTTGACATGGATAGCTTGGTTAGTAGTATCTCTGTTAGTTAATGCAGTTTGATTGATTCAATTAATAGCCTATTTTATTAGACAAAAATGTAGAACAGTAGTGTCATAGAGTGGAAAATGCCATTTGGTTTAATGTCACAGAATGCAGTGCCACGTAGAGCAGCATGATAAATGGTTAACTTTATAGTGTGTTCAAAAATGGCAGATCTGCAAGTTCAGTGTCTTGAATGAGATGTGCTGTGAGTTTGCATATCTGCTATTGTCCAGCATAGGACCGTTGCACAGTGAAGTATAGACAAGGCTTTAGGATTTATAAGTCGTTTTTAGAATATAATAGAATATTCACTCCAGTGAATAGCATTTATCCATTTAGATAACTTTTTGATGTTATTTAATTACTTATTTTTACACAGAAACATAATGTGTGTCTTTACAATAACTGTAATGTAATAATAATACTAATAATGTAATGTAATAATTATTAATTAAATAACCTTATTTTATTCTGAAGGCAACCGGATGTCTTAAATTAGCTAGCTCTCAGACAGGAAGTTCTAAATTAGCTCAAAAGACGGAGCCTTTTTGCAGGACACACACATCTTACTTCCCCTGCTTTGCCAATCGTAAAGGTGCATATTGCCACCTACTGGACCGGAGTGTAGACTATGCCCCAGCCCAGACAGACAGTAACCTACTCATTTCTATTTCACATTCCGTATTTTGGGATTTGATTTCCATTTTAAACTTGCATAGGCTCAATTTATGTAACATGTAGCATTTTTAGACATAGCACTGTATATTCCACTGTTCTTAGCTTACCGTAAACTGTATGATTTATGTATAGATGTATTAGCATGTTTTTGTTCTTGCTTAGTGTAAATCGCACCGGATTAAGAGCGTCTGCTAAATGCCTAAATTGTAAATTGTAACCGTTCTCTGAAAGTACTGAGATCAAACATATGTTTTAGAGGGAGCCCTGGCCAAGACAGCTAGTAGCAAAATTATAAACAGTTACAAACAGAAAACACAAATGAATTAAGACAACATTTAAATGAAAAATTAAAGTCTTCTCGGAAGGCAGATCTCCGCCAGGCCTGGTTGATAGAACCAGAATTCAATCCACAGAAATGTTTGATTGATTGATTGAAATATTTATTAACAGTTTGTAGCATTTACAGTACATTTTAAGCACAAACTCAATACAAAGACTGTTAACTGTGAGTGGACGACCCAATTAAGCATTACACTTGTTTACAACAGGGTCCACATTGTTCAATTCATCAAAACATTTAGAGACATACAAATAGACACTTCTATGTAGCTAAAGAACAGAACAGGAATTCATCATATAGGAAGCAAAAAGGGAAAAGATCTCAATGGCAATGTGTACACACAGGATACACAGTGATATGGATAAAACACAAAATAAACAAAGCAAGCATGTTTTGTATAAAATAATTTATTCATACAAGTTCAATACAAGTTTAATATGCACAACAAAATAGAATGGGGGGGACGCTCATCTATTCCAACACTTGTATTGTCATTGTTGATGCCTGGCTACAAAAGTAGGCCCAAAGGCTACCAGAACATTATGTAGGCCTATATGATTTAGACAACTGATTAAAAGTAAAATGGTCGAATGTCCAGTGTGTCTGGCCTACATTGTATTTTTCATCAAAGTCATGCCCCTCAACTGGCCTTAAAATAATGTACCCTGGTTTACAAACACACACACACTCTCTCTCTCTCTCTCTCTCTCTCTCTCTCTCTCTCTCTCTCTCTCTCTCTCTCTCTCCAGATCACGGTTTCTTTTTCTTAGGCTTGGATTTGGCTACTACTTTAACAGTGGCAGATACAGATTTTGACCCTTGCAGGTTCTGTGCGGTGCAAGTGTAGATTCCCTGGTCCACCTCCCTCACCCCATCCACCAGTAGAATAGACTGAGACTGTTGTCTGGCTGCACCCCCACCTACAGGCGACACATTGTCCTGCGTGTATGGAGGTCTGCCAATCTGCAATACAACAAACAGGTATACTCAGCGTGAATATATATACTTTGTTGACTGTGGTCCCCCAGGAGTCTATCCTTGGTCGTCGTCCCCCCCCCCCCTCCGTTTTCTTCTCTATAACCAAAAATAGCACCAAGTTTCTAGTGCAGCGCGTTGTTAGATTGTAGATCTGATATCTTTACCTGATGTTCACCTATTAGGCCTATACCCAGCCAGAATAGAGACCCTACAGTTAACAGGTAATTTAACTTAACTTATGAGCCAATTAAGAGTGTGCATACACACACTTGGTTTCTAGGTTCACATAACAGCATAAATAAATATTAAAAAAGTAAATAATTTGTGGCACAATTTCCAGAATCAATGTATTACAAGGTGTGCTTTATATAATAAATACACATTTGTAACAAAGTAGATTCTGATTAAAATCCAAACAAAGCAAAAAAAAAAGGGATCTAATAGGAGGGATCTAACAGAAATAGCAAGCAGATATGTACTTTTAGTATGTGGTTGGATCGATGCATCACAGACATATGGACCGTTAAATGCAGAAATCCTGACCACATTCTCATAGAGCACCGAAGTCCTGACGTAACTCTCTCATCCCTTCGATTCCCCTGGTTCGCGGAAGTAATTTCTCTATGGAGAATAACATGGGGTGATCTTAATATCGTCTACTATAAGCGTTGTGGTCCAAAAATAAACAAGCTGTCTCGGCGTTATTGTCAGGGAGGTGTCTCTGTATCGTTTGCAACAGTCAGTCACTCATATATGATACAGTCTGCTTCTAGCGAAAATGTAACTAATTCAGTAGCAGTAACATTAGCGTTTTCTCTCAGTCAGTTGATTCTTCATATCCATATGAGTGAAGCGGCCGGGATGACATGTTTATTTTTCAAACACAGTTCTTATATGAAGCAATCTAAAAATCCTCCTATGGCGATTTCAATGCAACTAAAAAAATACATGAACCTGGGGACTGACGCCCTCTACTGAAAGTGACGTCAGACTTCGGTGCTCTATTGAGCAGCAGTGTAATTGTAATAGGCCTATCTCACAGCCATTTCTCGCCCCCCTTTCCACACCCCCTTTCCAGACCTAGTGGTGATGACGTGACATTACATGTTGAAAGACCTACATTCAGAAGCCATAAACAACGCTTTTTCTGATTAGGTTTAGCTGTCTTAACATCTTGTTTTCCTCATAATAATATTGGTCTTTTACATTTTAACATTTGGAAACGGCCTTAAATGGTGCAGAGAAAGCAGGTAGGGATATACCATATCCATATGGCCTTACTCATGGACTAAAACAAATAGAATAAAGTTTACCTTCAGAAAAAGCGTTGTTTATGGCTTCTGAATCAGCATGGGCACACTTGAGCCGCGGACAGAAGAAGCTGTGTTTTACGTAATTTGCGAGTTTTTAGACAGCTGGTGGATGGAGAATTACGTAAAACACAGCTTCTTCTGTCCGCGGCTGTCGGCTCAAGTGTGCCCATGCTGAATGTAGGTCTTTTAACATGTAATGTCTATGGAGTGACATCACGTCATCACCACTAGGTCTGGAAAGGGGGCATGGAAAGGGGGCGTGGAAGGGCTGTGAGATAGGCCTATCTCTGGCATGGTTATTGTTCACAGTTGCATCCAATAATAATAAAAATGACTAGGACAAGTAGCAGAGTTGCAGAAGTCATGCTGTAAGTACAGTACCTCCTGTCCGGGGTAGTCCCAGGTTATGTCTACAACCACACCCTGCTCCCCTGTCACTGTGCAGCTGACCTGCAGGTTCTCTCCCTCAACCACTGAGGTGGATGACGCCTGGATCACAGGGGCAGGAACAGCCATGGGGTCTGGTGAAAACAACAGTTGAAATTATGCCAAAGCCTGAACTCCTGAAATTAGGGCTGGTAATATTATATATTATATCTACATCATTTGGGATTTGGGATATCAGTGAATTGTGAATTTGTGATATGGCATAAATGTTGTCTTTTCCTAGTTTTAATAGTGAGGTCACTTTACCTGACTGTTCTAGCTGATCTATTATATGCCTTTAACCATTTAGTTATTAGGCGTTACTGATGATTATTTATCAAGTCAATATATTGTGAAAGCACATTTGGAGAAAAACACTGTGATATTTGATCTTCAAATTTAAACGAGGTTGGGGTGTGGCGGTATAGGCTGACCACATAATGTCACCAAATAATCGCAATATCCCCAGTTCGGTTCCATCCAGTGACCCATGTGTTGCATGTCCTTTACCCTCTCTCTGCCCCCAGTGTCCTGTCTTTCTACTACGCTATCTACAGTATACAAAGCCGAAACGGCCTAAAGTCAGTGAAAGGGGTGATATAATATAACTCACAGTTGACATAGATGAGCATATACTTGGTGGAACTCTGCCTGAGGTTGCCCAGGCTGGCCACGCAGAACAAGGCCCCGGCATGGTGTAGGCGAGGCCGGTGGATCGTAATGCCCCTTTGGACGTTGAAGGTGATCTCTGCCCCGTCCACTGCCACCTCTGCTGGGGGAAACTCGCGGTGAAGTGTCACCTTGGCGTCCGGGGACGTCACCTGGCAGGGGAGCACCGTCGGCCAGTTGGTACGGAGTTGAATGACCTCATAGTAGTTGGATGATGGCACGAAAAGCTCCTGTGGGTCTACAGGGCGTTACAATTAGTGATAAGATATGAGATATCCCTCCTCTTGGAACAGCACGTTTGAACTGCAATAAAGGTTATTCATCCCGCGGGGTATAGATGCATCCTGGGATGCAGGAGCCCATGTTTTTCATGCCCCCCCCCCCCCCTCCTTTTTCTCCTCATTTATAATAATTTATAATAAAAACCCCCAACAATATAAACGATTCCAATCTTTAACTGTCAGTCTCAAAATGTCATATCTTTATTGCCCCAACCTTCTTATAGTGCAGGATCATAAAGTCAGTTTTTTGTGTGCCTCTCGTTAAATCCCATTTTGGGCTGGAATCCCTTTTGGTGTTAGCATTATGTTATGCTTTAGCTATTGAAAAATAGCAGATCTACAAGCTCATAGCGAGTGGCGTGCTACGAACTTGTAGGTCTGCTATTTAAAAAAATCGAAGAACCACTGACATAGCTTTTTCAGAAAACTGTCAGGATATAGAAGACATTTTTAGAATCTGATCTCAGGTCAAAATGGGCTAATGCAAGAACAATTATAAGAAAAAGTTGATGGCGTCTACATTGAATTCCCCCCCCCCCCCTTCCCCCCCTGGTGCGTTCACCTCACCAGGAAAGAAAACGAAGACCTTGAGAGCTTTGTCGTACACCCTCCTGCACTCTGTGTCTTCACAGTACATAGGGTAACAGGTGTACTCTCCTGTGTCTGCTCCTGTACTGTTGACTAATGTCAGTGTCCCGTACCTCTCGTGTTGGACAGTTCTGTGGAACAGGACACAATACACAAGATTAATAAATAATAATAATAATAATTATTATTATTATACGGCAGGACTTGCTGCTGGCCATAATCGTTCCAGGAAAACCCTTCTATGAGACTATTCGTGATCATTTAAAATCCAATTCAATCGTTTATTTCAGACCTAGGGGGGAGCCATATCACAATAAAAACACAATAAAACAAGGGGAAAAAGAAAACCTTCCACAATGTTCAGTTTTTAACACACAGACATGTGCACCAATGGTTCCACAGAACTGCGTATAATGTTTGGTTTTAACAGCATTGTTGATGTCATTAGTCAGTCTGACTAAGATGCCCCACACATAAATCTATACGATTACGTAGCACAGCAGAGCAGGTGGGTTCATTAACAGAGGTATATGATGCATGTCAGAAGGAAGGAAGTCCGCACGCTGATTCTTAGCTCTGCATTAGCTCTACAAATTGAAGAGCAAATCGTTCAGTAACAGGTTGTGTCTACATGTGTCTGCACATCTACATCCCCCCGCCTTTATTTACCATTGCTGAGTGGGTGATAAGGACAGGGAGCTTGTGCTTATTCGCTCACATCTTCTAATAGGACCAATCAGTGCTAGCTAAAGTGCCACCTTGTGCTGAACTTGAAAGGGAACTTAGCAGGTAACGCACATCGGCTGTTGGGTGCTGGGCTTCAGTTCACAAAGGGTAGAGCCCGCACATCAAATTAGGTACAAAAACATCTTTATTTGTCTGACATAGGATCTTCGATCCTGTTGTGGATCTTCATCAGGTCATCCCACAGCAGGATCGAAATCAGGATCAGGATCAGGATCAGCCAAATAAAGATGTTTTTGTACCTAATTGACCTATAGCTAAGCCCCTCCCCATACTGCTATGGTCCAATCACAGCTAAGCATAACATGGGTTAGACCCGAGTGGAATAGTAAGAGAGTGGCAACACGCTTTGATCTCGCGGCAAAGCGGGTGCCTATGGGCTATAGTTCCAAACATTGGAACTATCCCATTGAGATAGAATGAGCACTTCCGCATTCCATTGTTACAATGGGAGTCAACGCTAGTGTCACCACTCTCTTACTAGATTACTCTGGGTTAGACAAACCTCTCCACCAATAGTTTTCCTATGTGATAAAACAGTGTTTTAAACGAGAAATGCCATGCACATATTTTTCCACTGCATATGGCAGGCCTTGTTGACGGATTTGGAAGAGATTTTGAAGGTCTGGTTCCAAAAATGAACCAGTATTTATTTAAGGTGTAAAATCCATGATATTTACATTGGAATGAATGAGCCCGGCTGGAAAGTGTCCAAGTGGGAGTGTAGAATTTGCATCAGAGGAAAAGGGCTCAAAGAAGCAGAAATTCAGAGTAGAAAATAACTGTCGGTTGACAGAATGGCTTAGCAATTGTGAGGCAGGCCATGTTTTTAACCAGCTACCGTAGTACCTTCCACCAGCATTGCAGCAGGACTAATATTTTGCAGTTCTATTGAGAACAACAAATGAAATGCTAACTCATGTGCACAAGTTACTAACTTGAGCACTCAAGTAAAACAAATTCTCTCTCTCGTATATGAACACTTTTGCCACCTACTTTAGCCTCCCTTCATCGTCTTCCTCCAGGTATGCTGGAAGGCTCCACTGGACTGGCTTGCCCTTGCACCTCAACTCCAGGGTGTCTCCTGCCCGAACACTTAGGGTGTCACCCACCCTATGGAACTTCCCCCTGTTGAGCACCTGTATACCATGCGTCAAACATGTGAATGTACATGTTTGGTATTGGTACCCTTCCAAAATTCACAGTAATTGGCACATGTTTGCATAATCCTTTTCATGTTATTTATTTGTGATTAAATGTAGCGCTGCAGCGGCTGAACTGAAAGGGAAACCATGTCGCACCTGTGTCAAGAAGGTTTGTCTCGTAGCTGCCGGTGTCGCTTTGATCTTGGGTTTTGCTGTGACAGCCCCGGGCTCTTTAACAGATATTTGTCCTGGTTTGGGTGTAGTGGATTTGGGCTTTCTCCCTGGGGTGGGCTTAGGGTCTTGGGCATGTTGCTGACAATATCCTAGAGTTAAGTACATGCTAGTTGGGTTAGTGAACAGTAATATGCTGTATTTTGCTTATAGAGTAGGCAATATATGGTTTAAAGTGCCCATCGGAAACTAGCAATAACCACCCAATGGTCTGACAAAGAAGAAATCAAGGCAGGGGCACTGTATATGCAAAGCTTATCATTGGGTACATTTGTCTATGAGATTGCAATGTCTGGAGTGAGCCTTGCTTAGCATTAGGCCAACAGAAAATTTGCCTACTGAACCCTTTGTATACTTCTAGGAATGCACAAAGTCAAACCACTAAACAAGGGAATCAAATCACTTACCTAATTCCAGGATTATAGCACAAAAGAACAGAGCACTCAATGCCAGCCTCCAATTTCTTGCCCCAAATAATTTCACCAAAAGCATGACTGACATATGGATTTGTATAGCGGCCTGTGGATTATTAGTTCATGTAGTTCAACACACTTCACTAGAACCCGGACTGGAGAAACAAGGAGGATGGAAGGAGAGAGAGAAGTACAAGGGAAAAAGAGGAGGAGGAACGCAAAGTTGGTAGTCAGCTGTTTCAAAGACTCACACAAAATTCCTCCTCCTAGTCCGGAGAGTGGCATTAGTACCCCAAATTCCTCCTGGCTGGCTCAATGGAGCCTTTCAACCATCTCTGGACCAATGACGGCCCAGGGATGGAGGCCCCTCCGTCTGGAATAGCACGGGCCTGTTTGTTTAGCTGCTGAAGTGGAAGTGCTCTCGCACCATGGCTCTCCAAAAACACCCCACGTAGTACCTGGAGGAGTACTGTGGTGTGCGGCTTTTATGAACCTTGGCAAGACCATTTGTCACCCATTAAAGCCAGTAGACAAATGTCCCTTTAATATAAGATGTACAAAACAAATCGTGTGGATTTGATCCCACCCGTAGTAGTATTAAACAAAACATTATAAGCTTCATACATTTCCGTGCTTACATATATCCATCTAGTCATAATGTTGAAACCTTTTATGTAGTGCATTTAGAGGATCACAACCAAGGTTGTAAAATATTATGAATGTCTTGAAACATTGATTGAGGTGGCTCTTTACTGTGTAAAGATAAGAGTTCATAAAGTCGGATCCTGTGGAAGACCATTAACCAACCATTAACCAACACCCACCATAAGAATCGGCATCGTTGCACTTTGATCCTTCTTAACAGGCAACGTAGTAATGTATTTATACAATTCTGAACAGAGTGGACGTTTGCTGAATTACAGTCCTGAATTATTAGTTTTCTTATTATTGAGTGGTGCAGCCACTCCAAAGAACAGCAGTGTCCGTGTTCACCTACCTATGTGACGTTAACACCAGTATATGACTATGAGTACCAGTAGGGGCGCTGTTGTGCCAGAAACAGAGAGAGGGATAGTGCTGCACTGTTGCCTGCTAATGAGAGAGAGAGAGAGGTGTGTGGGGGGGGGGGGGGGGGGGGGAGTTGCACCACTCAGTTCACACGGGTGTGATTTATTACTGCATCTGGTTCAGGAACTTTTGACGGAGCAACTTTTGCTCTTGAATGACTAGCTATGGCTAAGCCATGCTTATGAACATGACCCACTGACCAGCTAAACCCACGAGAAAGGTTCTATTGTTCTCAGGGAATCCCTGGGAGGTAAAGCAGGCATTCTGGGTCTTTATCCCAGGAATGAAACTGGTCAATACAATCAATGTGTTAATGGAAAAAATGTGTACCAGATTGCATCTTATTTTTTTTAATTAAGATATACATTATATATATATATATTTTACAAATGTAACATTTATCTACAAGTATTCTACAGTTTTCATAGTTACACAAGTTAAAACAATAAAACGTTAAAATATTATAATTTGGTAAATCACCTCACCATTCTACTGTATATCGACATACCTATATGTTGAGTGGTGTACTTCAGAACAAAAATGAATTGTCATTTCATTTATAAAGCAATATTTAAATAATATATTTTACATTTGTAAGTTGAAATGTAAACGTGTTGTCATGCTGTAGTAAAAATGAAAAATGCCATTCCCTAGTTCTTGACTTATATTAAATCACACTGTACAAATTAATGTAGGAGTTTAGTACAGTGCCTTAGAGATGATGTTGTTTTGTAGGACAACCCAGAAGTTACTCCCCAAAACAGATTACCAATCAAACCTTTAGATAAATTACGAGAATTAGCTCTGTAGCAAACAAAGGCTTGTGATATAAATGCATTTTTCTCAACAAGCTAATCTTTACAAATAAACACACTTTTGAAAGCGAAAATGCATCACATAATATATGTCACATATACAGTATACAACATGATCCATACATATACAGTCTATTCAAGGACAACAGTGACATCTTCTCATTGAAGAAAACCTGGCAAAAATCATAAAATACAACCACAGACCGTATCACTGTGTAATACAGTAACATTGGGGAATAATACAAGGCGATAGGTAGACTCTGTCCATCATTATGTACATGTAATTTTGACACCGATGAAAACTGAACAAATTTGGCACCACGGACCAAATAGAACAGTACTGTGTGCAATTCCAGTAGCTGTAACATCTCAACCTATCTTTCGGTCTCTGTTCTTTCGTCCGCCAACGAGCCTAGAACTTCTCTTCTTTGATGACGTCATTGTCCGACCTGGCACTGATAGTTTCGATATTCACGTGGCTGGCCATGAGGCGCTTTCTCTGAACACTGTTGCGGATCCCATAGCCGAAATAAATGACGAAACCTATACAGACCGACATAAGGATTCATTTCATTTCACCATGTAATAATTTCAATGAACCTTCAAACCTGCTCAAGCAACGGCTCGTTGCTATTTCTCGTTGTAAACTGACTGCATGATCTTACCGACAAGCATCCAGATAGCGTAACGTATCCACGTCTCTCCTCCTAACTGGACCATCAGGTACATGTTGATGAACACACTCAGTACTGGCAGTGCAGGAAGAAATGGAACCTTGCATAGAAAAAAGGGACATATATAGCTCTTGTAGTCAACAATCGCACAATCATCTGTGTATTATATATAGCATCTCTGTTAGGTGATAACACCCCAAACCCCCACCGCAAGACTAAACTCTTAGGGCATATTATATGTAGTAGATTCCATTGGATGCTCCAATTATGTTAGTTACAAGGACATTTCACTGCTGGAAGAAACTGCAGTCACTCAATGTAAATAGTATTTGTAGATAACAGATAGATAGATGCACCCTATATGGCCAAATAATGAAATCTGTGTGTTTGACTGGATTGCGGAATTCCTACAATGACCATAATGCTTTGGTGCAATTCCCCTCCTTGTGGAGAGGGGGGGAGAGCGCACATGGAGGTATGATTTGTAGTCCAGGAAGGAAGTGAGACCACATTTTCATAAAATATAACGCATATTACACACCTCCGGAAAGTCTTTCTTGTGTCCTAAACATCATTACACCCACCATAAGAATGGACCAACGCGTTTCGGCTACAGGCCTTAGTCAGGGTCCCTGACGAAGGCTTGTAGCCGAAACGCGTTGGTCTATTTTTTAATGATCTTTGCCATGCCATAAAAAAAAGGCTTTTCATGTTTGAACCCTCGCCAACGAGCAACTGTTTTCAGTTCACAACAAACAAAGGACGAAACGCCCACGTCTCAAACTTTCCTTGTTACAGCGGGCCAGAGCTGATGGCGGTCTCTCGTTGCCTAACTTCAAATTATACTATCGGGCTTTCACTCTTCGCCCCCTTTTAAGATATTTCGACTCAACTATAAAGGTCTGTTGGCGAGAGCTTGAGGAGAGTTTGGTTCATCCTGTTGAATTGAGAGATCTGATCTATTCAAACATAACGAATAGTCAATGCAAAGTTCGCTTTCTCAGTTAGTAACAGTGTGGAGATCGGCTGAAAGATTGTGCAAGATTGATTTGAAATGGAATTCGTTTTCCCCAGTGTTCAACTGTGTTGCTTTTGGACAATCGTCCTATTCGTTTTCCCAGATGGAGTTCCAAGGGGATTCATACTTTGGGTGATTTATTTGATGTTAATGGTTTGCGTTCTTTCCAGAATTTATGTGATATTTTTAACTTGCCTGGTAACTCTTTTTTTTCTATTTACAATTGAGAACTGCCATGAGGTTCCATGGCAGACCCCCTTTGCAATGCACCCTTTGCATAGACTTATCTGTGATGTTAGATCAAGAGGTTTTGTTTCCATATTGTATGATTATTTATTAGAATCTAGTTATGGGACCTTGCCTGTCGATACTGTATGGAGGAATGACCTGATACAGTGTGGTCTAATGTTGTCCTGTCTTCTAGGAATCCTGATCATCAACAAATTCATCTAAATTTTGTTCATCGGACATACTTAACCCCCCGTAGATTGTGTGCTATGCGGATTTTAAAGAATCACAACTTCACTTTCTGCACTTCGAACACCTTCTTTCATATGGTGTGGGAATGTCCGAGTGTCCTCACATTTTGGAATTTGGTTGCTGCTAATCTTTCGATTATTCTACAAATTAACATCACATCCTCCCCATCTATATTCTTATTAAATGATGTATCCCAGTTGCCATTAAATAATACCCGTATTCGTGTCTTCTTTGCTGGCATAACGGCCGCAAAGAAGATGGTTGCTTCGCACTGGAAACCGCCTCATACATTGTCATTTCGCCAATGGGCTTTGACCTTCCTAGATATAATTTATCTAGAAATGTCTACAGCAAGATTGCATGGTGCAAAAGAGGAAAACATTGAGATTTGGTCTGGTATTGCAGATTTGGTTAAGGGCATGATTTAATCATTATTATTATTATTATCATTATTTATTTATTTTTTGTTCCCATTACACAGTAGTAGGAGTACTGACATTTTGTGGCATCTTTGGTCCCGGGGGGAGGGGTGGGTGGGATTGTTTGTTTGTTTTTGTGTTGTTTTTATGTGTTTTGTTTTCTTTAGTCATTCATGGTGTTAACATGTCTTATTGTGATTTATTGTCTTAAAATAAAAAACATTTGATAACAAAAAAACAAAAACAAACAAAGGACCACGGCAGCGCTTCCTTCCTCTATTCAGCATCATTAAAATAAGATCTGGTTGCAAAAGTGGTGAAGTGGCTCTTTAGCCTAATTTTCCAGACCAACACACCCATGGGTGCGCAGAGGAGTGCAAAAACATTTGGTAATTATACAACGTGGGCGTAAAAATAACAATTGCCTCAACTGGAAACTAGTGATGACACCTGAACACCCCTTTTTAGTACCACTTTGCGATGTGTGCCACAGTGCCAGGTGCAAGAAAGGGCCCATAGATTTACACTTAAAATACTTACCATGAAAGAGGCCTTGACTCCACTCTGTGGATGTCTCCAGATAAAGAAGACGATGGTCACCAATGTGAGCAATAAGACGGTGACAAGTACAATGACCCACACCTTCCCCTCGGCCAGAGCATCCAGGGCTTGGGTCAGGAGCACACAAAGGACAATGATAATAACAACTGCAAAGAAAGAGAGAGGGAGATCAGTGAAGGAACATTTGAGCCCTAAACCCTAAGCCCTAAGCCCTAGACCAGTACTTTTAAAACGTTTTGTGTCAAAGGCACACCAAGGTTCAAATCAAAATCTCAAGGCACACATGTATTCATATCCATGCAAAACAGACTCTATTACACACGTGTTATCACTCTTATATCGCTCTGTAAATGTTTATTTTTATTCAATACAAAGTTGGCACACCGTTTGGGACACACTGGCTTATGACGTGCTTGTGTTGTGTGTGTTGATACTTACTAGAAGTTACAGTCAAGATTGTTACTGTTCTTGTGGTGACTGCAGTGGGTCCTGATGGAGGCTTCAGACAGTTGTTGTTTGAT
The DNA here is from genome assembly GCF_964188405.1 of Protomyctophum parallelum. Lineage (NCBI taxonomy): Eukaryota > Metazoa > Chordata > Actinopteri > Myctophiformes > Myctophidae > Protomyctophum > Protomyctophum parallelum. The sequence continues at coordinate 7,591,983 of NC_139711.1, forward strand.
TCACCGACCTTCACTTCTTTCGTTTCATTTTCATCCGCTCGATACCTTGATGGCAAAGATTACAAATGTATTTTTAATACATTTATTTTGGTCTAGCAGACAACGACTGCATTTCTGGTAGCACTTCTTATTAAGCCCATGTTTATAATGCATTATATATAATGCATTATATATCATCATCATCATCATCATCATCATCATCATCATCATCATCATCATCATCATCATCATCATCATACTATAATTAACCGAATGTCTGTGTGTCTGTGTGTGTGTCTGTCAGAAACAGTGCCGTAACTCCTTACTGCCTGCACCAATCACACAGGCATTGACCATATGCATATGGAGGGCGTAACGAAGCCCTTTTTTCGATTTGACACATTAATGATTATTAATTAATTTATTAGTCAAATACAAACGCACCCGGGCGCAGTACCCTTCACGGCCACAAGGGGGGGGCAAATATCTCACAACGGGTAAGGACTAGTAATTTATAATTAATTATAATTAATTAATTTATAATGAATGTCTTATTAAGCCCATGTTTATAATGCATTATATATAATGCATTATATATAATGCATTATATATAATTTATAATTAATTATAATTAATTAATTTATAATTTAATTTATAATTTATAATGCATTATATATAATGCATTATAATCTGCGTATAGACACTGTATAATCATAGTTATAACAACTCAAAAATCCTCCTAATGCTTTATAACAATAACCCCAACAATTATAAAGCCTTTTACTAAATAAATGCATTGTAATCGCCACTGTATAATAATAACAAAAAACATTGCATAATGCATTGTAGTGTGAAAAAGTAACTACATTATAAGCAGTGATTGATTGCTTTATAGGTATATTCAGTGATTTCACAAAAAAAACCTTAGGTTTCGTTTTTGGCTGTGGGACCCAGCCTTTCGTCCAATCAGAATAGAGAGTCAAAAACGAAACCTAAGGTTTTTTGACCCCCAGGGGTTAACTGGGGACAGGGAGGAACTCCTTATATGGCCAGCACACTCTATAGTAGGGAGGATTATCACAACAAAACAAAAAAATAAGTGATATTTGAATTAAGTGAAATCACTGAATATACCTTTAAGTAAAGGATAAATATAATTAGTAAAGAAAATCATTAAATCTATGCTATAGAACAATGATATTTGCCGTACCTACCTCAGTATAAGAATGCACACCGCCACAAGAGTGTAAGCAAACAGAGTCCCAATGGACATCATATCCACCAGAGCTTTCAGGTCAAACACAAGGGCCATGATGGCTATAAAATACAAGGAATACAGATTATTATCATCATCATCATCATCATCATTTCAACACCATGAAACTATCTTGGTGGAACATTAGACGAAAATAGCAAATCTACAAGCTCACAACGTCTCGCTACTATTTTCGGCAAATACTTTGGTGTAGATGGAAAAAAAAGAGTGAAACGTATTTTGACGATGTAAGTGGTTAAATTGTGGCTAAATGTCTGAAAATACATTAATTACACACTATGACACAATCTCATACAGTCTGTAGTGGGGGTTGCTTCATCTCTATCTCAGCTAAGGGATCTTTGGCTTTGAAAAGCGTTGAAGACCCCTGCCCTATAGCCAGTATAAAAACAAAAACTATTGTACCTGCCACAATCCCAGATGAAATAGTAGCTATAGCAGGACTCCCCTTGGCACTGACTCTGGTTAGTACTGTGAAAAGCAGGCCATCTCTTGCCATGGCAAACAGCACACGGGGCATAGGGAACATGGAACCCAGTAGACTGGAGGAATACACACAACCTTTTGTAAGATTTACCAAAATATTACCAAAATATACATATTTTAATTAATACAAATGTATTTTAAGTTAACCAATCTGTATGGTAGAGTTAGTGTCGTATGTTAATACAATACAACTAGCTGCACGTCTGCAGTGGTTGGCGGTGGTCTCTCTACTCTTCCACTAAGACATTATATTTTAAAGTGGGCTGTATTTTGCGTGTCTTAAGTAGGCTACCAGGTCTTATTACTTAACTTAAGACCTGGAGGCGTGGTCAATGCTCTTTGGACACTCAGAATAGCCAAATGGCATTGATCACGCCTCCAGGTCTTAAGTTAAGTAATAAGACCTGGTACTTAAGACACGCACAATACAGCCTTAGTAGACCTAGCCTTGCGTAGCAATACTAATAACACTGCGTGGATATTAGTCTCGTCCCTCTCAATGTTAGATTTATTTTTCGCAATGTCCCTCCCCATATTTGTATACTGGGTCCTGGTTGCTTCCAGACGAATCTTGTTGGCCGTCACCATTTCGTCCAATTGAGAGGGGCCATACTTCATCTGCCTGGGGCAATATGCACTGCAAAGGCAGATGAAGGCAGCTACGCAAGGATAGGTATAGGACCGGTAGTGGAAGAAGTACTCACATTATGTACTTGTACAATACCACAATGTAGACTCCGTTACAAACAAAAGTCCGGTATTCAAAATGAACTTGAGTAAAAGTACAAAATTATTCGCATTAAAGTACTGAAAGTAAAAGTACTCATTATGAAGAATGTCCCAATTCACAAGTTTCTAAAATAGTTATTTTCCAAAATAGGCTATTTTCAAATAGTATAATACATATATAGGGCTGATGTGGTTAATGTCTTTTTTCTTTTCTTTTTCAATTAATTGTAGTGGAGTAAAAAGTACAATATTTGATGTAATGGAGTAAAACTAGTGCAAATTGGAAACACTCCAGTAAAGTACAAAATCATCAGCTACAGTACTTGAGTAACTGTACTTTACACCACTGGGTAGGACACCTACTGGTTAACAAGTTGCTGCCTTGAAATTCTAGTACGTAAAAGGTACGAATTGCAGCTTTACAATAATGAACATAAGGAAAAGGGTTTATTCTTATGAGTTATTCTAGTCATGATGACATACACACACAAAACATATTCGTCCACCTGGCCTTCATCAGTGCGTGTCAGCTTTAAACTAATATAAATATTCAAATGTATTTGATTCTTCTAAATCTTTAAATGCTTTTCCCTTCAGAAAAGTAAGCGAATAACAGACAGACAAGACTGGCATAGAACACGGGCAGACAGAAACTGCAGGCTGGCAGACAGACCAGTGCGCTCATGCACTGCACAATGACACAAGCCAACAGCAATGCCGGCGCCACCTCCATTTCTCACCTGGTAGAAAGGGCACAGAGTGACCCCACGGCCACTACGTATTTGGCCGGACCCCAACCGATGTGCTCAAAGGCCACGGGCAGGGGGCTCTGCAGGTTCAGCTCGTAGTAGGGCTGCATGAGGGTGAGGGATGCCGACACGGCAAAATAGGCCACGAAGCAGATGAGCAGTGAGACCACGATGCCGATGGGAATCGACTTTTGTGGGTTCTTACACTCTTCACCTATACAAAGACGAGACACAAAGACGATGTTGTACATTTCTTTGTTTGATCAGAAGAGGGATGGATTGATTACAGTTCTGAGAGCATTTAGAGATTATGATTGCTTTTTTTTGTTGTCATTTCACCCTTAATTGAGGTCACATTAAACAAGTCCCTAACAGAGCATGTGTCACGGGTATAGCCATGTGTCACGGGTGTAGGGTGTAGCCTTATATTAACTTTGAATTAGTGTATGTGATTGATTGATTGATTGAACAGGTTGCAGAATTACAGTACATTTCAAGCACAAACTCAATACAAAGACTGTTAACTGTGAGTGGACGACCCAATTAAGCATTACACTTGTTTACAAGAGGGTCACCTTGTTCAATTCATCAAAACATTTAGAGACGTACAAATAGACACTTCTATATAGTCAAAGAACAGAACAGGAATTCATCATAAAGGAGGTTAAAAAGGGAAAAGAAACATATACATTGAGGGGGAAAAGGGGTGGGGTGTGGGGGGGGATTCAGATTTTACGGAAGCCGTTTCGAATTGCTGCCGTCCGTAGGTGCCCTTTGAGAGCGGTTTTTAAGGAGTCAAGGGATTCGCATGACTTAATGACTGTTGGTAGGGCGTTCCACATTTTGGTGGCATAGGAGCGAAAATAATTTAGTCCCTTGTTTGTGCCGAATCTGGGTTGTACATGGTTCGTTGCACTCCCTCTAGTGTTGTGGGTGTGGACTTCGTTAATATTAAGGAAGTATCTAGACAGGTATCGAATCTTGTGGACCAGACCCATTGCAAGATGCTGTACTCGTCGACCCTAAGCCATTCCTGCCTGTCAAAGTGGGCAGGGGTGAGGTGGGTTCGGGGGGTGAGGCCAAGTAGGAGCCTGACCAGTTTGTTTGGGAAAGTCTGGAGCCTAGTTTTAAGGGCCTTTGAGGTGCTGTGGTACCAGGAGGTGCATGCATAGTCAAAGAAACCTTGTACGAGGGCTCCTGTTAAGGTCTTTAAGGTGTTTTTGTTGTGTGAGGTGAGGAGATCCTGTAAAGGAATCTTGTTCTTTGGTTGACTTTTTTGATTACGTTGGTGGCCATTTTATCAGCCTCCAGGATGGAACCTAGGTAGGTAATTTCATATTTACGTGTGATAACATTGTCACTCATATGGATATGAAGAATCAACTGACTGAGAGAAAACTCTAATGTTACTGTTGCTGAATTAGTTACATTTTCGCTAGAAACAGACTGTATGAAATATGACTGACTGACGGTCGTAAACGATACAGAGAGAGACACCTCCCCGACAATATCGCAGAGACAGTTTGTTTATTTTTGGACCACAATGCTTATATGAGACGATTTTAAGATGACCCCATGTTATTCTCCATAGAGAAAAACTTCCATGAACCAGGGGATGAGCGAGTGACGTCAGGACTTCGGCGCTCTATGGTTATCATACAACACGAATGGGGTGTGGCCAGGTGTGACTAGCAGTGCAAGTAACATGTAGGTGTGTGTGTGTGACTAAAGGTCCTTACTTAATTTATTCGTGTAATTAATTATGATGAAATATTATTTTATATATTAGTATATAGAGTAAGCTATATCCACACAGAACATGGGTGTTATGAGGCGATAAAGCAACACGGCCGATTTTTGCTGCGAATATAGGCATCAACCTGTATGAATGAGCCTGTATCAAGTTTCTATCAACTATATTAATAGTTTGATGGGAAATATTTGGAGACGCATTTCTGTATTGTTTATTATCCGCCACACCCCCAGTGTGTAAAGACCTTTATTGTGGAGTTATTTTTGTTAGGTGTAACCTGACTAATGAAAGCTCATGAAATGTAAGCATCCTAGTCATCAATGGGAGTCGCCCCCATGCTGCCTAAGCCAATGGGAGCCGCCAAAACGTCGCCTACGCCAATGGGAGCCACCTAAACGCCGCCAGCCAATCGCATAGTAGCGACCTAGTCATGATTGGCTGCCTCCTAAGCTATGACACGGGCACGGTGGAAGTCTGCAATGCCCAGATCACACTCTCAACCATAGACATACCGGTATATAAACACCCCAGTGGAGCGGAGTGCCTTATAGTAATAACACCTCCAAATGTTATGAGCAAACTGGAGAGCAGGAAAGATGCACAACGGAGACAGCGTTTGATTCACCTGACAAATATGACTATGTAATATTTCTTGTTAATCCACGATCCCTGTGGTTCACATACCAGTTGTAGCAATGCAGTCAAACCCAACAAAAGCATAGAAACAGGTTGCAGCTCCTGCCACGGTTCCGTCAAAACCATAGGGGAAGAATCCACCGATACCAAACTCACTTGATGTGGCATTGCTAATGGTCTGGTTTCTGGACGGGAGAGAAATGTTAGTCGACATTTAAAGCTAAACTTAAACACATTCAACCTGGCATCCCTTTTTGGGTATGTCATTATACTATAGGTGAAAATATTTGTCTGTAATAATCTCACATCGCGAGAAGAATATTGGACTTAAGTGGTTAAAGCTAAATTAAAAGCGAAACAATGATGTGATGGTATGGCTTTTAAACATGACTTACACCGTTGCGTTAAACACCGCCTCTTCAGTGATCTGCCAATTAGCGATGTCTCCCTTGATGAACCCAGAAATCACAACAAATACCAGCACCAGGATGTTGACGGCTGTGAAGATCTTGTTAATTGTTGTGGACTCCTTCACACCGAAGGCTAGCACGCCTTTAGTAAAAAAGAAAGAGAAGAAAAGGAAAAACACTGCTGCTGATGTGGTGGTTCGTGGGGTGGGTGGGAGAGCATATTATCTGTATCTGTATACTGTGTATTTCTATGTATCTTGTTTTATGAGGTCACCACAATGTCAACTAGTGATGTGCGGGTCAGAATTGACATTATCACTACCAGCCAGTTAGTTGTAGCTGTGACTGATATGGTGATTATTGTAAATATCACAAACCCACTTATCTGCATAGAACAGAGAAAATATGTCAACTATGCTCATTTAGGTAAGGATATCGAAAGGCCTAATCGCACACGGATGCCACGGGTGAGTCTTAAAAACACAATTCCCGCAGCCATTATTAATAGCGTATTGCCAAAGACTTATCGTGCGTAACACTTACACACACGAAAAACACACGAAAAACCCGACCACGTGTATCACAGCGCCTGCTACAGGCCGGTGAAAACGCTTGTCTTCTCCAGAAACGGCCGCTCAATGTCGTTTCTGAGATACAGGGCTTTAAATCCTGCAGGGATTAGAATGGAAGTGGATTAAACGTAATTGGTCTGTTGTGCTAACGAACGGTAGCTAACGATTTGATCGGATAAAAACATGGATTAAAAGAATATGAACCCTGGAAAACGGAGATAGGGTACTAATTTAACCCTCCGTTTTCACCGCTTTTGGCGTACTCCGTGTTAACCGGCGGCTATTGGTACGTCGGACTATTGGTACGTCGGACTATTGGTACGTCGGACTAAAGAAATTATCAGTTCAATAATTTTCCGAACTGTTGGTTTTTTCTAGGATGACAAGTTGACCCGCGCATCAAATATATCAATGTCCATGTGAACCGACAGTAAAACTGTTTGACTATACCAGTTATGTGACATTACCTGCTAATAGTATAATAAGACCAGCAGCAAAGAAGTCTGGGTAGGGTGCCAGGCCGGGTTGGCCCATGGCGACATGCTTCTGAAAGAACTCGGCCATGACACCCCCTATCAGGTCATCGAAAGTGCCACTCCACGCCCGTGCCACACTGGAGGTCCCTGAGGAGATAAAGGGAGGACATAACAATAAAGCAATCAACCACAAGCGTGGCCATTTAATGGCATGCCATAAATAGAGAAAAACTGAGAATGTATCAGTCGGATTACAAATGATGTACTGTTGGACATATACAGTATGTCGTGTCGTTTAAGTAACATGGATGCAGTGAAGTTAATGAGCTGTGTAACCACATACTAAGGTCCATTTGCTAAATGCTCCGTTGTGAACATGATTCATCATAAAATTGCTTTTACAACGGGTGAAAGGTTACAGGATATTATTAGATTCTAGTGTACTTGATGGTTGATCATTTATGAGGCTTTAGGTTCATGGTGAGTCAAGCATGTTCTCTAAAGAAAAACTAAAAACGCAATTAAATCCGTAGCCTGCACTTTTTTGCGTTATTGGCCATGAAAATAAAGCAGAATGCCATTATTTTAACTATTAAACATAATACACCTTTTATTATTTCTTACACTAGTATAAATATATATTTTAAAGGACTGGCCTCAGTAAAGAGGCAATCATATACCTGAGCTATCAAAAAAAAGCACCTGTAGCTATACAGACAGCCATTAATCATCATTCAAATTATATTTAACAGCACAGGGCCAGTTGTCCTGTTGAATATAGTTTGAATGATGATGAAGTGACTCTTTTACTCTCATCAAATGAAGTGACCCCGTTGTTAAACTTGCCTATGACGTAGGAGAGAAGCAGATTCCACCCGGTGATGAATGCCAGCAGCTCTCCAACGGTCACATAGCTGTAGAGGTAGGCCGAGCCCGTCTTAGGGACCCTGGACCCGAACTCTGCGTAGCACAAACCGGCGAACACGGAGGCCACGGCGGCGATGAAGAACGAGATGATGATGCTGGGGCCAGAGGTCTCCCTCGCCACCTCTCCGGACAGCACGTAAACCCCGGCACCCAGGGTGCTGCCCACGCCCAGAGCCACCAGGTCCAGCGTGGTCAGGCATCGTTTGAACGTGGACTCCTCTCCCTCGGGCTCCAGGGGTTTCCTCCGAGACAGGCTGAACAGGAATGACTTTAACATCCCACAAGGCATGGCTCCTCGTCCTCTCCCTCTGGGGGTAAACCGGGGTGCTATATGAGAAGTTGGTCAAAAGGAGGAAAATAAATTAAAGTGGAAGCTTACAGGTGGGAGTGCAACATGAGTGAGAGACTGAGAAAGAGAAGGAACGGTCGGGTGTGAGTGCCAAGAAAAGAGTGGGTGGGGAGGGTGGGTAGTGGGAGGGGGGGGGGGGGGGGGGGGGGGAGAGAAGGAGGACGGATCACTGAATGTGTCAGTGAATAATTGTCAGACCATCCGCACACTCAAAGATCTTGTTTTGTTCAAACACAACATTCATTTATTGATTGATTTACTTGACTTCTTAGATAAAGCAGCCTTTCGTCAAACACGATGATGTTTAAATTATCTGCAATTATCCAGGGCGATCACTATATAGTATATACTGTGTAGTGTATATACCATAATATGGTATATACTGTTATATTAATGACTGTTATATTATAACAGTCATTCACTGTATATAACTATTCAATTAATCAGCCATCTGGCTTTAATATGCAACAGATAGCACTTTCCTTTTCTCAAAACCATCTATATTTCATTAGAGTTAAATCAAGGATAATAATAAAGGATTTATAAATGAGATTCGCTTACCTTCCGAAAAAAGACGTGGGCTAGATCCAATTTATAGAGATTGTTACTCCACTAATTCACATTTTATATGACTTTTATATGTACTTTCTGTTATCATCTCTCTGATATGATAGTGCTGATGTCTGTTCTTTTTCACACAGCACCTACATAACGCCCCACCTCACTCCCTGCTCACTTACACTAAGTGAGATTAAAGTATTCAATTATGACACATTAACTCTATACTACATTTGTATAGCATTTTTGTCAAATACTAAGTAGCCTATAAGTGCTAACCTCCTCAGGCTTGAAATGTTCTAAGAGCTGTGTTCAGGTGTAGAGGCATTCTGTCTCATTCAATGTGACAATGTAACTTTTAAATGCAGTTCTGCCGCCTTTGGTCAGGTGTCCTTGAAAATGCATGAGGTGGGACATTTTTAACCTGAAACAGAAAACGGCAAAAAAAAAAAGGACAATGACAATGTAATTAGTAGGCCTTTTCACTGTAAGACTAAATCATAAAACATCTAATTATGATGAATAGGTGTTCCCTTTTGTGTGTTTTATGTCCTGTGATCATTTGCAGTTGGTAGTAATTCTACCAACTATATAGCTATTATTATTATTATTATTATTATTATTATTATTATTATTATTACATTTGTTTTGGTGCTGAAGAACCTATAATCATATGCTAATTAACTTCTCCAAATTCTTTCTTTGTATAAAAGGGTTAAACATGTGGTTAGGATTACATATGCTTGAATGTATTAGCACTATCTGTGAACAACAGCTTTGGTAATCTTTTTTATGATTATGCTTTTAAGATAAACCAAATAGTAACCTTTGAGGCACACATGCTTCCTTGACTTTGGGATCGTCCTTCACATAACGGATTAGTAATAGTATTAAGTATTAGAGAACTGTGGTACATAGCTCAGTGAAATCAAATAAATGAGGCCTACATGATGGGATACATCGAGTATGCCATTTTTAAATCTCCATTAACTCAAAGCTTCATGGCGTGTGTAATTGATAGAAAATAAGTAATCCTTTGGGTGAACTAGTCCTTTACTACTCCTTTAAGCTAAGGCATATGTTGGAACGACAACTGGTCTTAATCTGATCAGCTGGACACAGAACTGCCATTGAAGACACAAACAATTGCTATCACTATCCAATCCAATCATACAATACATTACAATGATATATTGTACTACTATACTATACTATACTATACTATACTATACTATACTATACTATACTATACTATACTATACTATACTATACTATACTAGTTGGGACATTCCCTTTCATCTGCCATGGCACTTGGGCATCGAGATCGGAGGGAAGCTCTCTTTCGAGGAGAAGTAACATGTCTACAATAAAGGATTAGGGGTAGGCTATGTAGACTTTGTGCTACAAACGACACAACACCAGGGTCGCAATGACTCAATGGAAGAGTATAGGGACTTGGGAGACCACCTTCAACCACTGCAGATTTGTTATATTGCAACATACTCTACCATACAGATTGGTTAAATTAAGATTGTATTCATTAAAATAAATTCTGGATTGTACTACTAAATGGTAAATGGTCTATGCAGGGTACCTGCTCATTGGGAGCAGTTAGGGTTTCAGTGTCTTGCTCAAGGACACATCAACATAAAGGCCAGACCGCACAAGTGCAACTAGTCGCAACTCCTTGAATTAAAACAGTTTTAAGGCCATTTCACACCAATGCAACTCCTTGTGCAAGTAGTTGCAAGTAGCTACATGCAACGGGAGTTGCGTTGGCGCGTGGACTGGCCTTTTAAGCCAGGAGGAGCCGGGGATCGTCCAGGTTTCAAAACGGCCACTGTCGCACAACACTGCATTGTTAGATTATGATCAACAATTTTCTATTTATAGTTTCATTTTGAGTTGCCACATAATGTCATCATCGCTAGTGTTGAGTGAAAGTAACTTTCAATCATAAACATTAGAATTAATGGTCATTGGGGTATACTATACAAATACAGTATGCTTCCCAGCACCACCAAAATAAGACACAGTGGCATGTGTATTATTCAGCCGGAGTGAGCCCAACCACGACCTTATTATTAGGGTTATCTTGACGTTTGTGCACTAGCTAATGCTTACTTGCATTACTTTTCGGCCTTTCTATCAGGGGTGTGTGATCTCAGTAGACCAATGGCGCTACCAGATAATGAATCTTAGGAGAACAAAGCAGCTTTCATAGCTTATACACATGCAGCAGGCAACTCACATACTCTCATTGAGATAGCTTTCCGCTTCTTGTCTCCCATCAGGGGAATTCAGCTCACCTAATCCCTCCTGGCATCCGCCTCAGCACACAGGCGAGTGAGGCTGCTGCACCCTGCAGCTGACCTGACTACCTAACCGAGTACCTTTGACCAGCGCTTTGTCCACTATGTTTCTACAGATACCACTGGCTGAGATATACAGTACACTATGCTTAAAGCAGAACCGAATGTACAGTAGCTAATACTAGACCAACTTATGGGCAGGTGAAGCGTGAAGACCATGGTTTATGACCTGTGAGATCAAATTAAGGCTTGAATCACACCGAAGCTCAATCAATATACAATCCACCATAGACTGTAAAGATATCCACATGCATATACATGCCATTTCTTGGGGTTTTTAAGGGATAGTTGTGAGAAAATTGAACAAAAAACAAAAAAGTGCATATCAATCATAAAAATAAAAACACTGTCTTACCTTGCTCAATAAAGGCAACAATTTTAATCTCAAGGCTCTGGCTGCATCACAATGACTGCAGAGGTTCCAAGACTGAAACATTGCGATTAATATTGCTTTCTTTATGCAAGTGAAGACAGCGTGCAAGAGTTTTGTATTGTTTGATCTCTGTACATGTTTACTCCACCAATGCACCTGTCACACAGATTGTATTCAGATGTGCAAAAGACCTTTGATTACAGATTACCTTACCTGAATAGTGGAATCTGAAATAACATTTTAGAAAGAAAGAAAGAAAGAAAGAAAGAAAGAAAGAAAGAAAGAAAAAGCTGTATTGTTATGTAGACAGATACATTCTTTACCTTGTCTCTTACCCCAGGAGAACTCGGGCTTGGTAAATACATCCACTCTGTTTACTCTGATGAAGGAAACATGATTTTGACAGCGATATATACAAGGCTGGCCTGTGTGACCCTCCTACTCAGTGGAATTAGTCACAAAGTGGCCTTTCTCACTCTGGGCCAGTTTTCACCATAATGTGCTCATTATTTGACACGGGCTAGTAGGGCTACAGCAGATGTCAAAAATAGGCTACTTCTGTTCTCGCTTGCTGTTTTCGTTCGTTCGTTCGTTCTTTCTTTCTTTCTTTCTTTCTTTCTCTCTCTTTCTTTCTTTCTTTCTTTCTTTCTTTCTTTCTTTCTATTTGGTACAATAACATTTGCAGCTTAACCAATATGTATATAATGAATCATATTGCAAGATTAATAAATGCATTTGTTAGATGATAAGTGTAATCTAAACGATTACATGAAAGTAACCGCCTGCCTGCATTTTGTCTGATTTACGAGCTTGTGTCCAATAAGGCTCATTACATTTTCAAAGCAGCAGAGGTCACTGTTGATGTGAACTGAGCATTAATGTATATTCCTCTATACTAGCATTGCTATATCAGCACATTCAGTCCATTTGGGTTGTTAGCTGACAGTAGGTTCTGAGGTTATATGCTGAGTCTGACATACTTCTTACTAATCGATACAGAGTACAGACCCATATAGAGTACATATGGTTTCTCTGCTCATGTCCCAGGAGGAAACCTGTAAATCGGATGCAGGTTGGGTGGGAACCTAGACATTGTGGGCTTCCCAATGTTAAATAGGCTAATTCCCCCACAAAATGTAAAGAAATAAAAAATAAATGTATGCTGTGGAAAATGGAAGGATTACATCGATTTGGAACGCCTCGGGATGCAGGAGGAAATTACTAATGTTTCTCTGAGAGGGACATCTGGAGCTCTCTGGTGGAGCTGTTGCCCCCGCGACCCGACTACAGATAAGCGGTTGATAGAGGCCATCTATGCAGGAACAAGAGCCAAGGTGGTGCACCCCAGATGGCATCATGACGACAGTGAGGAGTTTGACATCCGGGCCGGGGTAATGCAAGGGCACACCCTAACCCCCTTCCTCTTCGCACTCAGGAAAGCCATCAGTGGATGAGAGGATCTTGGCTTCACTCTAACATCGAGGAGGTCGAGACAACACCCCAAAGTATAGTCCTGAGTCCCGACAGACCTGGACTATGCGGACGACATCAGCCTGCTCTCCGACAACGTGGAACAAGCACAGGAACACAGGAACAGAGAGTAGAGTTGGAGTGTGCCAAGGTTATTATGCTAAATGCCAAGAAAACTGAGGTTATCACCTAACATCTCAGCGGAACATCCACCTCTGACAACAACAGGAGGCACTGTGCTGAAGGAAGTCAAGGACAAGTACCTGGGCTCATGGGCCAACACAACCAAGCAAGACCTGAAAGTGAGGAAGGCACTTGCATGGAAGGCCCTGAATGACATGACCAATGTGTGGAACTCAAACCTCCCCCGTCAAATCAAACCCAGCTTCTTCTACGCAACGGTGGTGTCTGTTCTTCTTATACGGCAGTGAATGCTGGACCCTGAAGCCAACCGCCCTGCAGAAGTTTCTTGACAGGTGCTACACCAGAATGTTGCGTGCAGTACAACATCAGCAAGAGTGTACAACTGCAGTGTACATGTTACCAACAAGATTCTGTATGAGGGGGAATACCAAGGGTGAGTCAGAAAATAGCAGCCAGGAGAATGAGACTATAGCAGGACAATGTCAAAGACATCAACATTGCCAGCCAGCAAACTGGTGCTGTGTATAACCAACACGCAGGCATCGTTCACGAGGACGTACCACACAAACATATTATGTGGATGTACTCAAGAACGACGCAGGAGCGCAAAGTACTAACGAACTGGCCAGATGTAGAGAACCGGGATGACTGGCAGCGACGGTGGAGGGCTCGTCTGAGGACGACCTAGAGAGATGGATGGATGTGGAAAATGGTCGGATTCTGACCATACCAGCATGCATTTATTCTTGCATTATTGAATAATAACCTTATTCACTAATGTAAACCTGATTTGAACATGCACAGTGCATTTGTTGTACGTCGTTTGTATGGGGAATGCGTTGTGTGTGCCTTACTGACACAAATATAATTGTGCTCCTAACTTCCTATCAGATAAATTGTCAGTGTGTTTAATTACCGTGGTCATTACATTGGTCAGACGTGGCATGTTGAGAGCAGGATAGCAATGCAGACCTCAACTGGAACCGGAATTGGATTGAAGTCATCAACCGGTTGCTGTATGCCTGCTGTATCTCGGGTGGCAAACACTTGAATATGGGGCGCGAGATACAGCAGCATCTCATGCCTTGCTGTCTCCAGCCTGCATTGCAGGCTCATCATCATCATTCGAGTGCCCTCGAGATCTACGACACAAGCAGGGCTGGACTGGCCACAGGACGTACCGGGCATATTCCCGGTGCAGGGCCGCGACCGTATAGGGGCCGCCATGATAAAAAAATAAAAAAATAAAAAGATTGACAGGCAGGCATGCCAATAGGCGGCAGGCCACCAGGAAAGGTCCGGGCGTGCTGCCATTCTGCCATGCAGTGCCATTATGATAATTTCACTGTACCTGTATCAGTGAGTGACAAATAAACCCTCTACAAAGGGTTGTGTAGTTGTCTGTTGGTTTGTATCATTTATGTTGTTCTGTAAAAGTGGTGGTATTAGGGCTTGTTTGTTTGTGTGTGCCTCGACGGAGCGGGCGGTAGAGTTTATGCTATCCGCTCGCTGGTTGTGGTGGGCCGGTCTGGGAAAATGACCGGGCCAAATTCTTGTCCCAGTCCAGCCCTGGACACAAGCTGCCACACCAAGTTCATTCACAGTCAGTCCTGTGTCCCTGTACAGTCAGTCCTGTGTCCCTGTACAGTCAGTCCTGTGTCCCTATACAGTCAGTCCTGTGTCCCTATACAGTCAGTCCTGTGTCCCTATACAGTCAGTCCTGTGTCCCTGTACTCATTCACAGTCAGTCATGTGTCCCTGTACTCAGAACATCTGGAAATGTGAGTGGTCTTGTTCCTCTTGATGGGCAGGGTATAGTCTCCACAGAATAATATCCGAAATTTGCTCTATGGCAGTGTCCACTGTCCAGCAAAACTTTGTGCCACAACATACAACTGAGATGGGAGGGATGCCTCCGCAAATCTGAGCTTTAGTGGGATAGTCCCTCCATGAAAGATTCCCGGACGTGCATGCGTCATGAGGAGTCAGGTTGTAGGCCTGCAATAGTTGGTCCATGGCTTGGTGAGGCAGGCTACTTTGGGCAAGATATGGATCTATTCTCCACACATGCCACATCTGTATGATACAAAAATGCCCCATCCAGTGTTCAGTATGCCCCGCTGCTGCAGTACCAGTCCCCTCTCCCTTAATGGGAATTAACCGCGGCATCATAGTTAGCAATAGTAGCAATTTTACCATGTGACCAGAGCCAATATAGACTATTGGGAGTGACTGATGGTAATAATTACAGGGAACATGCCCTTGTTTGTAATAGGAGTTTGAGCGAGTTGTGTCAGAAAGTTCCTTCCTGTAAAAGTTGTTGATGCTCGAATGCCATGGCATGGTTTATGCTTCTGAAGTATCCATTTGTCTGTAAGTATGGAGTGTCACTGTACCTCTATGTAGCCTCGGTCCCAGGCTTTACTGACCTCTACGTCATGCTATTCCTCACCCTCTACTGGAATGGGCGTCTGAGAGGACAGAAATAGAACAGTCAACAATCTCACACTCGTGCCAGTATGCTATGGCTCAGCCTCAGCATGCATTGATCTATACCAAATTCACATTTCACAATAAGAGGGCAGCAGTTCTATCGTTAAAGGACAACTTTAGTTTTTTTCAACCAAGGTTCATGTTTTATTAGAGAAAGTAAAAGATGAGTGTTATTTTTTGTCTTCTTTCATTTGCTGCTTTCTTTCGTTTTAGGGATTTTAGCTGTTTTTGACAGGGGGCGGGGGCATTCGAGCACCTAATATGTATTGTTTTACAAAATATTATGCCGATTTATTTTTTGATTTTTTTATGCAGGTTTAATGTTTTAGTGTTTTTGTTCAATGTTTGTTTTCAAAACGCCATTGACAATAAAGAGAATTTGTTTTGTCTTAATGTTTGTTTTACATCACCATGTTGTAGATGATAAGAGTGCCCCTCACTTCACATGGGTGTGATTTTTTTTATTATAGTCCTAATAGACCCCAGGAAATTACATCTGGCCACAGAAGATCTTTTATGGTGAGATGTAATTTCCTGGGGTCTAGCAGGACTAATAGTAAAAAAGAAATCGCTATAACATTTTGTAAAATAAATACATGCGCGAATGCCCCCACCCCCCTGTCAAAAACAGCTAAAATCCCTAAAACGAAAGAAAGCAGAAAATCACTAATCTTTTACTTTCTCTAACCTAAAACATGAACCTTGGTTGAAAAAATAAATACATTTGTCCTTTAACTTGATTGGTATGCTACACAATAACACAGCTGAAGTTATTGGCAGTGCACTGTCAGACTGAATACTGTTATAATGTTGTGAACTTGTTGTGACCCTCTCAGTAAATAAATGTGGGGTGAGCTGATCAGTGAAGTTTTACAGATGTGCGCAGGAGCAGCAGAAATGTTGCTCGTGAAAAACAGAAAAAGCATCTGGCATTCAAATTCGAACGCGTGGTCTGGGTCTAGTGTAGCCCAAACATTTAGATTCTCGTAGAGGTTTTTTTTTCGAAAAAAACCCTCTACGAGAATCTAAATGTTTGGGCTAGGTCTAGTGTAGCCTATACTGGGCACGTTTCAGTTATGTCCGGATAGATCGCATCATAGCATACAGTAACAACATAGGGTTCAACACACTTTCAATTCCCGTAACCGGTAACCCCCTTTCCGTTATTGGACACGCTGCTTTAAGAGAGGCTGTCTGCGATCTCTGCGACACCACGTCAGAGGACACAACGGGACAGCTGCTGCGGGACTTGAACCGGCTGATGCGTTGGTTGGAGAGGAGCACAGTCAGCAGAGAGAACGAGAGAAAGACGCAGTGTGTCAATTTCGTGCAAAAGGTAAGCTAAAATGGATTTGTACTTCATTGCCTATAGCTTCTAATTTAAATCGTCTAGAATTAATGCAATTTAAGTTTAAATCTGCTGCTGCAGACGTAGTAGAATAAGTTTTGATAGTAGGCTACGTCACGTCATTATTGTATAGTGAGTAGGCTAGTCCTACTTATTAGCCTACTTTAGTTTGTAGATTAGGCTACCTTTAAACCGACTACAGTGGTGAGGATTGTTATTTAATTACTAGTCTATATATATTATTTAAAGTGAAAATGTTGAGTATGAGAAAAGTATAGAACGTTTCATGTCTAAACATATAGCCTAAATATGTTTAAGAAAAATAACAGGGACATTATAAAGTTGGGCTAATATGGTAGCCTTCTTCTATTATGTAATTGGGGTGCAGATAGCCTATATGGGTGTGGTCCTATACTCCCCACTCATATAGGCTACAGCAGACTAGACATTAAATCTATCATTAAATTACACTGCAGGCTATTTTGGGAGAGCTTCATCTTGAATAAACTATATATATATATATATATATGTGTTTTAATAATGTTTTAAATACCATATTATAGAAATTAAATGCCTCTCTATTTACTCATACTCATCAATGTGGAAAACGTGAATGTATAGGCCTACTGTGAAAAGTGAAAGTTGTGTGCTATCCTTGATTTCTCTTATATATTTAAAAAACAAAACATCTTTAACAATGTTTTGGAATAATAATTCAGCTTTATAGCTTTGTTCTTGCTGAAAATTTTGTGATAACCATTTTCTTTAAATCCTTTTACCTGTAGCAAAGGGTTAGAACTATAGGGAGAAGTGAGTTCCCATGTTCATGGAAAACATAATGTCTTGACCAGGATTAAAGCCAAATCTTTCCACCAACTTCCTTTTTGGGCAAATGTGAGGTCACCAATTTAAGCTAAATGGACTCCTTGTTTCTGCATTGTGGTGTTATATATGCGTATACGTATAGCTGTCCTCTCCTCCTAAAGTCATAAGAAGCAGTGATACTTTAAATTATGTGTATTCTTAGCTGAACGTGTACGTGTATTGAATTTAATGATTTCCTTCTCATAGGTTATAAACGACTGATTCCTGCAAGCACAGTGTTTATAGAGAAGACCATATAGACCGTAGGAATGGTAAGTGAGGCCTCTCTCATTTCACATTGTGTCATACATATACTCACTTATAATACTTTACTTTACTTTATTTGTTTATTTGGACAGGACAATGCATATGAATGGACGTCACATGGACGTAAATACACCGGATATAGCACAGTTGCTAATTTTCATCCGCAGCCCTCAGAGGAAACACAAAACGAAAAAAAAAACAGACAGTCAAACAGTGGAATATTTACATAACATTACATAGCATTTTCAGATTGTATTTAAAAGAGTATGTAGCACAATCCCTTATACGCAGAGGAAGGCCATTCCATGCTACACAACCCTGTACTGAGAGGACATTTTAATACACTGAGTGAATGCAGTCATACACATAACGTGTCTTTAGACATGGAATGTCTTTCTGTGAAGGAGATGCAGACGTCACAACACTGAGGTCAGTTGAATGCTAGTCTTTCATCGGCCAAAGCATGAACCTTGGAGCCATGTGACTCCTGCCATTGCTATACCTATGTGTACACTATGTGACTGAAAGACTGCACAGGACAGGATCAGTCCACAATGACTTTGCAGAATAGCAGCTGAAAACGTGTGGCAAACATCCAGCTTTACTGTAACGTTGTCTTTTTCCAATAATTCTTCTCTTGTCTGATAGAAGGTTCACAGATCGAGGCTTTATGGTTTTCCCATATAGTTTTGCCCTTTTCGTGGGATGACAAAGAAGAAATAGTCAATTCTTAGCCAGTGTTTCAGGTAGAAAACATTGGCATCAACAATGACAAATATATTTTATTCACGATCAGGTGTATGAGTATGTAACACGACACAAAACGGAATTGGTCTGAAATGCCATTTGAAAAGTCTGTTTACTCCAAGGCTTGTTGCTAGGGGGCTTGTATTTGTGGCCCTGTTACTACGGGGGTGAAGCTGTCCAGCTGTCACAAGGATAGTGTCCGAGTATCTGAGCATGTGCAGGGACCCCCTTATTGGCTGAGTAGACAAGGCCACGCCGTCGTTGGCTGACAGCCCCAATGCAGCAGGAATGCCTAGTGGCGCTTTTCCAAGGCATATAGAACCAGCTCGATTAAAATCCAGTAGCTTCATTTTCCTGAGACAGCAGCTGCAGTTCCAGCTTTTAGTGTGTGGGTTGGGTTCTCTCAGACTCTCACTCAACCCCAGTGAATGAGTTTGTAACTGAATTGAGTCATAATTATATAGTACACATCCTGAACTTGTAATTAGCTGGACATAATCATAATCAAGGCTCAGCTGTTTTTATACCTCCTATCGCATGGCGATATTTTATGTTTGGTCAATTTGCAGATCCTTTGTGAGTATTTGTGTACTCTGGTGCTGCTATGACAACTGATTTCCCCCCATGGGGATCAATAATAATAATAAACTTTATTTATATAGCACCTTTCATACATAAATGCAGCTCAAAGTGCTTCACAGGTCAGAACACAAAAATAGAATACAATAAAACACAAGCAAATATAGAATAATAGAATAATAAAGGTCTGTCTGAAGCAGCATAAAGTGACCAGGTATCTCTGTGTAACATGACTCCCGGCTACACGCACCCCCAGCCCAGTAACAACACACACACACACACACACACACTTGACGGCCGTTACGTAGCCTAAGTTAGCATATACACCTGACTTCAGGGTCACATCACATGACCTCATGAAGTACAGTACCACTGTACCAGCATTCCTGGAAAGTATAGATTGAAATTCCTTGGACTTAATGGCCTTTTAGTGAGATAGTAGATACATGCATCCTTCGACTGTAGTCACACACATCGTATTATTAGGTGCTGGGCTGAGACAGTATGACAGTATGACAGTATAACAGGCCAAGATCACACTATATAATGCCCCCCCCACACACACACACACACACACACCTTCATTTACAGATAAAACACGACATTTTGATCCTGTTACAGTAGAGTATTTTAGTTCTATTCATTACAAATGCATTTTGTGTTGCGGTGCATGGGCCACTTATAGACACAAACTTTTTGTCTGTGTTTTTGCAGGGTTTCCGAGGCATAATAACAGACGCTGAGGATTTTGATCCCAGCGCTGATGCTGAGAATCTTTACAATGCCATGAAAGGCTTTGGTGAGTGAGTATCTCATTGCTCTGTGATGGGTTGGCCAAAGACACAAAACCATGTATCTTTTAATCTTAATCTATGTGCTTGTTAATGTAATCTTGTGCCCACTAATTTTGCCTTGCCATCATTTCCTTCAGGCAGCGATAAAGAGACTATCATGGATCTGATCACTTCCAGGAGCAATGCACAGAGGCAGGAGATTATTGCATCTTACAAATCCAGTTTTGGACAGGTAAATGAATGCATCACTACTTCGTTTTACTACTTTCTTTGCCTACTGAGGCGTGTATTGGGATTGATACACCTGCCAAGCAGGCTGGCCGAGGCCATTCTCTCTCTCCTACACAGGCCACGTTGCCCGTTTGCCTTATTATCTTTGTTTGCGTTGGTTTCAGTTCAGTTGCTTTTTGCACTTGCACGTACAGTACAGTGGCACACAGCCATACACACTTTACACTACTGATACCATTGACTGTTCTCATCGTGTACGTTTTGCACAGTTCATGTAATGTTTGAGGGGCGCTAGCCCAGCCTTTGAGGGTTTGTGTCACTTGTCTGAAGACAAAAATTGCCTGATGATTGGCTGATTACCCCATGGTGGGCTGAGCAAAGTGAGGGCAGAAAAGCGAAGACGCCAAAAGTGATTGGCCGGAATGACATTTGTGATGATTTGATTGGCTGAGCACGGGTTGTGATGTATGATGACCTATGATGATATGAGTGCCCCTCACTTCACACAAGTGTGATTTTCTTTAGTTAAAAATAAAATAATGTTAAGTTTACTCCTGTGTTTCATCTCCCCTTTTGTCATGACGAGAGCCAGTTCCTGACAATTATATGGCCGACCAATCAGTGCAAGCTAAAGTGTCTCCACATAATGTCACCATGAGTGCCCTCTCCATGGAAGGTTAAACTGGTGGCTGCGTTGATTGAATGCTATTTTTCATTGTATTTTAGCCCCGATATGTTTCCTCAGTCCCTACACTCATTCTGTAGCTCCGAGATGAGCTTCAGAAGCTACAGAGCTACAGAATGAGCCCTTCGCAAACTAACTTTGTGTTGCCTATTTGTAGATATATTATATTCAGACATGTTGGTGTTGGTTCCTTGTTCAACGCAAGGTCGGATGTTTACCAGGTATCATGATTTGTAGCACAAAATGTACGCTGTTCTAGTTTGTTGATTATGATTCATGCAATATAGTCCTACCTACCTACTTACCTTTTTTAGTGTTGTTGCGCAACCAAACTATAGTAATCGCCCGACTTTATTTATAGAGCAACCGCCAAAAATGTTGTATTTATTATTCCGTCCCCTTTGTGACGTCATGTTGGTCAATACATCATACATCTTCATCATACTGTACTTAGCAACCACACAGAATTGCACATTTTCTAGTCATAAGTTGCTCTGGATAAAATCATAGACTTGCTAAATGTCTACAGTACTCTACACTGTAAATTGTATGACAATATGTTATGTTAATCTATACTTGCTACAGTGAGTAATTATAGTATAACATTTCAGCTTCCGAGGGTACAGTAGCTCTCAAGGGCACATATGTAACCATGTAATGTCACTGTGCAGGACCTGATTGATGACCTGAAATATGAGCTAACGGGCAAGTTTGAACGTCTCATCGTTAGTCTGATGAGACCCCAAGCATACCACGATGCCAAGGAAATCCATGATGCCGTCAAGGTATTGTTAGTTAATATTTATAGTATCATAATATTTTTTTCTCATTATACTCACTTGAGCAATTGGAAGCAGAGGCCATTTCACATTCAATTTCATGCTATATTTCCAGGGAGCCGGAACCAACGAGAGATGTCTGATTGAAGTCCTGGCCTCCAGAAACAACCAGCAGATACATGACATGGTAGCAGCTTACAGGGATGGTGAGCCATTATTTTATTAATTTGATGTATATCAATGAGATAAAAAGTCAGCAATGTTTATTTAAGAACTGTTTTGGTATTTTTTGATTCATACTGACTTTATAGTGACTGGGTTTTTGGGTGTCAAATAGGTGAATTATCAGTTGCTTAAATCTGCTATGAATAATTTGTATGTCTTACTTGAGATTCAAACACGGGTCTCTTGCATGGGAGACCAAACATCTACCGCTCCTATCCACATTTGTCATATAGCCCATAAGTCTTTGCGTTTGTGTGTGCATAAGTTTCCTCTTTCTCTTGCTGTGTTGCCAGTTTTGCAAGAGAAACAAGTGGCCAGGTCTATGAAAACAAGCACAAATGAAAATACTTGATTACAAGCTCACAGCGACACATTGTGAGGTTGTACATCTGTTATTTAAAAAAAATATTTTTTATTTTATTTTATTCTTTAATAAAAAAAACACAAAATATGTTCAGATGGATGTCTGTGGACAATTACATAGTATTCATCTGGGTTTCCTTGATGTGAAGAAATGTGGAAGCAAGCCCAAATAAGCAACTACTATACACTTCAAGCCCAAAAAAACATCAACCAGCCACTACCAATAATTTATTTGCAAGTGACTTTACAGAAAAAACAAGGTTGCGCTTATAATAAGCAGACATGGCAACATGGCCTGTAGGAAGCAAAGCACACACACAAGGAGCCCCAGTATGTTGGCTGGGGAAAAGTGGATAACATGAAATCCCTGCATGGCCAGGGGAGATATTGCGCTTCTGAGCTTCTGGTGGTACTAGTTGTCAGCCAATGTCTTACCCAATTTTCAAACATTTTCACACTCGTGTGAAGTGAGGGACGCTCTTATCATCATACGTTCCATGCTCAGCCAATCAAATCATCACATTCCGTGATGATTTGATAAGCTGTGCACTCAAAAATACAGAATAATAGCTGATCGACAAGCTCACCATGCAACCAGCAGTACAAGACGGTGGTTGTACTGCAGCAGCTCCCATGTTGTGAACGTGTGTCATTTTTTTATGTGTGTAATGTTTTGCTGCATGCGTGCTCAGCGAACCTGACCAGGATAAATGTAAGAACTAACAGTGCTGTGTTTGTCTCCAGCCTATGGAAGCGACATAGAGGAGGACGTGATTGGAGACACTTCAGGACACTTTAAGAAGATGCTGGTTGTTCTGCTTCAGGTTTGTTCAACTGCAAGACAACTGTGGACTTGTTGTCGCAATGCATGCAGTCATTGACTGGAGTTGAATGGTCTTGTGTGTGTCACTTGGTTGGTGACTGTTGGCATTCATTATTCAAGGGGACCAGAGATGAATCAGGAGTGGTGGATGCAGACTTGGTGGAGCAGGATGCACAGGTTAGCGTCCAATATGAAAATAGACTCAGTAGGACATGGTATAAGAAATGTGCCACTGATCGGGCCAGCTGTTTGCAAGGACAAACACTCTTATAAACAAATCTGCCGAGTGGCAACTGTAAACCAGAACCAGTGACACCGCAGTTATGATTAACTACAAGGCAGCGCTCCGCGGATTCGTCTATAGACGGCTAGCCTCCTGCCGGGCCACGTCATAATACTTATACTTGTAAGTTAATTTCATAAATACGCTTTGTTGAAGACCAAGGGATCTCCATACATGATTCTTTCTCTCTCTCCCTGTTCAGGACTTGTATTCCGCAGGTGAAGAGCAGTGGGGGACAGACGAGGCCAAATTCATCATGATCCTGGGAAGCCGCAGTGTGACCCACCTCAAGATGGGTGAGAACTAAAACGTGCTCTGGGTTGAAACTACGATGGAACTGTGGAATGCAGGCATACGCACCGTGAACTTGAGGGAGTTGGGAGTTGGGAGTTACAGTTGGGAGTTACAGTACATGCCACATCAGCTGTCACGCTGTTACATTGTTTGTATACACAAGGTTATTTGTGTGCTAACCAAATATTGTGGGAATGTATGAACAGAACGCCTCAACCACTATTCCTACTCTGTTTATTTGGTTGTGTTATGCATTGAAATTAGAATATGGTACAGGATGATTCGACTCACAAATGTTTGTTTCATTGTCTTGTTCTTGTAGCTTTTGATGCCTACGAACGTATTGCAGAGAAGTCTATAGAGGACAGTTTAAAGAGTGAGCTGTCGGGAGACTTTGAGAGGCTTATGCTGGCCGTGGGTAAGAAGAACCACACCACCTTTTATCAGCCAATTTCACTCTGCATTTTTCTTAGGACTAGCTGATGTGATTGGGAATGTCAAGTTACCTATTAATGCAGCCAGGCTTTGTGTCATGTCCTTTCCCACAGTCCAGTGCATACGGAGTGTTCCCATGTTCTTTGCCAAGCGCCTTTACTTCTCAATGAAGGTGAATATACTTAGTGACAACAACAGCATGTTACCTTATGTGTACAGCATGCATCACTTTAGTTCAGTGTAGTATTTTCTTTTCTTTCTTTCTTTATCCTATACTTATGTAACCAAAATAGAAGGCGTTGTTTTCACAGCAACACAACCCGGAGCCTAGTAGCCTACTGTATGAATAGGCCTATCTCACAGCCATTCCCGCCCCCTTTCCAGACCTAGTGGTGTTGACGTGACGTCACTCCATAGACATTACATTTTTAAAAGACCTACATTCAGAAGCCATAAACAACGTCCATATAGCCT
This sequence comes from Protomyctophum parallelum, assembly GCF_964188405.1. Classification (NCBI taxonomy): domain Eukaryota; kingdom Metazoa; phylum Chordata; class Actinopteri; order Myctophiformes; family Myctophidae; genus Protomyctophum; species Protomyctophum parallelum. Next base: position 7,616,926 of record NC_139711.1, read on the forward strand.
TACTCATGGACCAAAGCAGAGCTACATCCCTACCTGCTTTCTCTGCACCATTTAAGGCCGTTTCCAAATGTTAAAATGTAAAAGCCAACCAATATTATTATGAAGAAAACAAGATGTTAAGACCGCTAAAACAAACCTTCAGAAAAAGCGTTGTTTATGGCTTCTGAATGTAGGTCTTTTAACATGTAATGTGTATGGAGTGACGTCACGTCAACACCATTAGCTCAGAAAAGCAGAAAAGGGGGCGGGGAAGGGCTGTGAGATAGGCCTATTAGGGATAAATTGGCCTAAAACTCCTGTAGTGTGATTAACTTGATTGTAGTGGGCCAGTTAGGTCAATCTTGGAATACGCACGCAGCATGCTCCCATGCACACCCTGATGGCCAGTACGACACTGATCACTGTAGCCTTGCAAAGTCAGATGATCACAGATCTCCACTTACTGATATATGTGTAACATCTCAATTCAATGCATGGGCTAAAAACCAGGCGGAAACTATTTTGAAATATAATATAAACAATAATAACATTGCAGAAACAATGCAAATATTTTACGGCGGTCCCTCATATTGGGACAATATCAGGATTGATTTTCAAGAAAGCAGCAGGTGTAGGTTTGTTAGCGCTGGGTTTCTCCATTGTTCTCTAGCCCATACATTGAATGTTGTTTTCCCCAGACAATCAGTAGGCGGATATATCTGATTGTCTGGCTATGTGAGACTATACTGCTCACATGGTATACAACAATAGTGCATATTACACATAGGAATAAATTAAATAACATAATGGAGACACTTGACATTTTTACCATTTATTTGCTTCTTTCTATACCGGCAGACAGCGAGATTGTTTGTATTTGCAAACGGATCAAGTGATTGTTTAACCCATTTTGACCTGAGATCAGATTCTAAAAATGTCTGTTTGAAAATGACAGTTTTCTGAAAAAGCTATGTTTCTATGTCAGTCGAAAAAATATATTCAAAAATAGCAGACCTACAAGCTCGCTGTGAGCTTGTAGCTCTGCTATTTTTCAATAGCTAAAGCATAACATAATGCTAACCCCAAAATGGGTTTAAACTTTAAACAATCACTTTAAACTTTAAAGTGTTTAGTCTATTTATGGTTTTAACACTGACCTTCCTCTACCTGGTTCTAAATGGAATGTATTCTCTCCCCCTCATGTCTTCAGGGTCTCGGTACGGCTGACAGCACTCTCATCAGGATCATGGTCTGTCGCTCTGAAATAGACATGTTGGATATCCGAGAATGCTTCCGTCTCCTATACGAGAAGTCTCTTTATAACATGATTAAGGTTGGGAGCCAGCTATACTTCTATTGTGTACTATTCAAAAACTATTCACAAGATACTGTGAAGGCTGATATACTGTATACTTTGTCGCAAGTCCCTTTGATGCAAAAATGACATGTATCCAACAGAAAAGGCATTAAGAACTGTTTTTGAAGTTGTGTAATGTAAGTCTTGTCTAGCGGCACTTGTTAAACGGGTTGTTTAAAGAAATTATATTTGTATTAATGTGTATTTTTCATTCAACGATTCAGGATGACACATCGGGTGATTACAAGAGGTCTCTACTCAATCTGTGTGGTGGAGATGATGAGTAAGTTACGTATGGCTGTATGCAGCAGCCACCACAAGGTGGCAGTAGTGCACTAATTATCCAATAACCTACCATCATGCGTAGACTCACTAGAGGGCTCTTGTGCAAAAAAAAAAGGGAAAAGAAAAGAAAGTTACAACATGACACGGAAAAATGAGAGGTATCCATTACAGGACCACATCACACAAGAAATATATAATATAAAGATAGGCCTGCCGGCACAGAAGCAGCTATAGTTTGGAATATTGGATGTGACAGAAGGGTTTTTGGTGAGGTTATATTTTGAAAATAGGCAGGCTAAGTTCTAACGCTGAGCGTATAATGCATACCATAACTGAAACATTGCCCTATTATGTTTCACTGTTTAAACTGATCTGTGCTCTTTGTAAAGTTGTCTCCTATATTTTTGTATTGATCATTACAGCTTAGCTGGAGAATTCTTCCCCGAAGCAGCTCAGATAGCCTACAAGATGTGGGAACAAAGTTCCATGACCAAAGTCCAGGTTTGGCCCCATCCGTTGACCACCATAGATGTGTCATTGCATGTCTCGGCTTGGCGATGGATGGCATGCATCTTCATTACTGACCATGCTATGCAGAGATTAAAATAGGGTGCATGTTGCATCCCAAAACGCAGTTTATAGTTAAGGGACGCAATACAACAACGGCCTCTGCATCCACGGGATGCACTACTGTACTGTTTTTTTATTCTAGTTTATTTTGCTAGCTTTAGTTATAATAACCATTTCTTCTTCTGTTTTCTACATGAATATAACCACATTATACATATACATTTTAATTAAAAAAGAATTAAAGTTAAATGCTGCAATTTGTAAAAATGGCAAAATATGACTTCTAACATCATTGAAGTGGGACTGATAAAATGTCCCTGAGGCTCATCTAAAAGGCCATCCCTGCATCCCAGGACTCATTACATTGAAAACCTATTTACATCGCCGCTATGCGCTATTGATTGCGGGGCCTCAGAGTTGTGGCGATAATGCGACAATGCTCACACAGCAAAGGCTTTGTCTGACTGCAGAGGACAGGATCAGAATGCTGTTCATTTTACACATCGGAGCACTGAAATACCAGCGGTTCTTGTTACGATGCTCTGTCCAAACTGGACCCTTAAGGGACCAGGGAATGTCACGGAGATCTCAGCATTTTAGCGAACAAAAGGCAGCCTCACAAAATGTTTATCTGATTCAGTTGTTCTTCAGTCCCCCTGCACCCCCCCCCCCCCTCTGCCCCCTGACATTGGTGTCAAGGCATCTAACCTCAGCAGGGCTCACTCCCCCTCAAATGTCAGGGGAATATTGTCATAAACCTTTGTGAAAATGCCAACCTCCAGAGGCATTGTATTACCGCATTTCGCTTTGCCTCTCCGCATTGTGTGCTGTGTGCACGTCTCGTGACGACGTCTGTATCCATATCAAACTTACATCCTTTTTCTGTCCCAGCTGAGACCAACCATCCGTCCCGCTGCAGGGTTCGACCCCGCCGCTGACGCACCAGCTCTGAGGAAAGCCATGAAAGGATTTGGTATGATGGCATTTAAGGAAATTCAAACTTATTTATTTACCTATTATTATTAAAACAAAAAGCACAAAAACAAAACAAAACAAACAAACAAAATAGAAAATGGCAAGCAGCACATACACAATACAGTCAGTTATTCATTAGGGGAAAGAAATATACAAATATATCATGATCATGACATTTGCCTTCAGGCCTGCGCCATGGAGCTTTTAAGTGGAGTGCAGTGTGCGCAATACTGGGCCCCACTCTTTAAGCCCAAGGTTCATCTGCCATGGCCAAGCAAGCTGGGACTGTGACAGAGAGGTCCTCAGCCCGTAGGTTTTAAGTCAGAGTTTCCCTCTCCTAGGCAGGCTGCTGACAAGAGCTATAAAGAGGTCTGTCTCCCCTACTATTTACCCATAGCTGGGGCAGTGGTTGACAGGCGCCAGGGCGTATCCGCACACCGGCGGATCCCCATGCAGTTACCATGTCCACACATGGTACCACGAGGAGGCACTGCAGAAGTCTTGATGGTGGAGAGGCTGTGACCGGCAGACAAATATATATATACACATACATATACATACACAACACACATGGGCACATCAGAAGGCAAATTGCAAGAGTACAGCTGGGGCTCTCCAATCCACTGGCCAATTTGGCACTGAGCCTTTCCATTGGAAGTACTCTGTAGATGTCTCTATATGCAGGGCTGCACACAACTTTTTTGGTCTAGTACTCAGAGGAGCACCTGGAGGAGTTTCTTGGTGCTCCTAAAATGCGGCGACCCGTCTCGCCGGATGGATAAAAGAGGGATGAATAACTTATAGCAAAACAATATTTATTGGATAAGTGGGGAGTCAATGGAGGGTATAGAATGGCTCTTGTTGTAGATTCATCCCATTATTAAAAAAATCTCAATTTGCTAAAATCTAGGTGCATGTGTGGTCCAGCCCTATGGAATGCATATTATAATAAAAACAACTTAATACTTCCTAAGGATAATATGAGCATCAAAGCAATATTTAGATTTATTATTATTTTGTATTTAAATAACCGATCTACTAGCTCACAACTTGTTGCGACACGTTGTGAGCTTGCAGATCAGCTATTTATTTAACATGCGACACATCGTACGGCGAAGCATACATTAGGCTTCCCTAGTTCCCTTTTGTTTTTAGCTGAGGCGACGTACGTAGTCAGATAGTCAGACACACATGGCTCCTCGGTGCAAAAATAAACAGTGTACACTACCCGACTTTACGATAATAAGGGACAGTATGTCGAGACACAGTGTTCATGTTGGGCAGCAGCAGTGCCAGTCCGCAATGCTTTAAACTCTTCCCACTCCACTATGTCGGAACTAAAACCTTAATACCCGTAAAAAGTCGGTGGCCGGTGCCTAGGCTGTGAGAGACGCTAATATGCCTCGGATTCGGGTTCTGAGACGGCATCGCACACGAGCAACCATGCTGCTCCAGCAGCCGGAAAACAAACACAAGCACAGCGGCAAATGGGAAGAGTGCAAAGCATCCAAAGCATGCCCTTTTACACCAGAGACTACAGTAGTTTGCTATCTGAAACGGAGAAGACGAAACTATTTGTGTCAGGTTTTCCAGTGTCAACCGCCCTCCGCCTCCTCCCAGGCTCCCAGCAGAAAGCAGCATGGAATCCTCCCCCTTTTGAGTAAGGACGCGCTGTGATTGGCCAGTAGCCACTTTGAGTGGCAGTCGGTGGAAAATGCTCTCGCCACAGAATTTACTAGTATTCTGGCCATAATAATCATTCTGGGCGGCCCCGGCTGTTGGTACGCAGAAGCGCTTCCCGGCGCTTGATTGACAGCGCATTTTGAATTTTGACGACGCATGCGCGGTGGCGCACCACTTATGTGCAGCCCTGTCTATACGACTTGAGTCACTGATGGAGGTTTTTCGTGAATCCAATGAAACAAAATGCATTTTGATATATGATATATTATCTCTTGGTTGGTAACAGGAACTGATGAAGATGCTATCATTGACATTGTTGCACAGAGAAGCAATGCTCAGAGACAAGAGATCAGACAGAGCTTCAAATCCCTATTGGGCAGGGTGAGTGAGCAGCATCACTGGCGCCATTATATGAATATAATGTGGTGGCAGGCAGTATTAACATGAGCATGATCATATTGGTCTTTTGACCTGTAAATGTCTTATGTCAGTGATATGGACCACTGAAGAGAAGGCGGCGATCCGAGCACTCAAAAAAGTATAGAAATGAGGAGAAAAAAAATCATAGTACTTTATTAATAATATTAAAATGAGCACTTAGTTGATTTTCTTTTTTTCGCTTTGCAATATAATATGGGCCACTTGGATGCTCGTCTAGGTGCAGAAACAGAATAGTCCAGCAAAGTCATATGATTCACTGAAATTTGTGTTCAGCCTGTCAATTGTTTTGATCTATCCTCACAGGACCTGATGAAGGACCTGAAGTCTGAGCTGTCAAAGAACTTGGAGAGGCTTATCATTAGTCTTATGTTGAACCCAGCTGAGTTTGATGCCAAAATGATGAGGAAAGCGATGGAGGTGAAAACAACTCAAACAACAAAATTATTTTACAAGGAGCAAGAAACCATATAGCACCCTGCTATTGTATACAACTATGCTATAATTGGCATCTGACAACAACAAAAAAAGACTTCTTACATATAGAGAACCAGCACACACTTTTACTCAGCTGTATGGCCTCATTCTTGTACATCAATATGGTGAGCGTCTGCCTGCCAGTGCACTGGCTTGTGTTGTGTTGTAAAACTCTGATGTTGTGACAGGGGGCCGGTACAGATGAACACTCTCTGATTGAGATCCTGGTCACCAGGAACAATGAACAGATTCAAGCCATGAACGCTGCATATGAGATTGGTGAGAACTGAGAACGTTTCAGTTCCTCTGTGATACCATTTGTGGTCTTTTATTCTGTTACTAAAGGACTGACTGAATACATCATTGTCTATACGCTTCTTCGGCCATATAAACCTAGACAATTTTCCAGTTAATAGCTATATTTTTTGATTTCTCATTTGTTTACATTTCCTCCAAAGACCTTAAAACGTTATCAAACTCACTAAATAATTGAGTCAATGTTGGCTAAACATCATTGTGCATTTAAGAAATAATGGATATAGTCCTTTGATACTCATTATGTGCAGTACATACATCAAATCATCGAGAATTTTTGTTTTGTAGGCTATAAAAAGACTATGGAGGAAGCCATTCAGTCAGACACTTCAGGACTTTTCTGTCGGATCCTTGTTTCTCTGGCTCAGGTAAAACGTCTTCCTTGAGGGAAGTGGCAACTTATGTTAACTAACTTGTTTTTTTTGTTTCCAGTAACCCACTCATTGGTTGCAATCAGGTGCTGCAGTACAGGAAATAGCTGTTACTTTAAGTATGAACTATTTAATTTAGAGATTGAAATTAATTCATTAATTTTCAAAAATCATTTTAAGTATTCACATTACTTCATTTAAAAAAACTCTGAACTAAAACTTACCAATGCATCACACCATAAAATGTTAGGTTGTATATTAGCCCTGAAACTTGACTGTCATGATTATCATGACAGTCATGGCGCAATTAACTGCAGCCTGTTTTACGCAATTGCTACATTTACAGTCCAAACGTGTATATAAACATTCAGATTTCAGATATAAAGTCCTCGCCACATGTGCCACGGGTGTTGGAAATTTTCTGGTACAGCGATTAGCATTGCTGCATCCCGCATTGTTTAATAAAAAGCATTTTTATCCAAGCGCGCCAGCTACTTTTCTCAAACGGGGTTCGTTTGGGAAATCCACAGTTGCACACCGGGAGTGCACTCGCCTATTAGTCTGTATTGGCAGTGCGGTCAGCGTGCGTATATCGAACACACCGAGTGCCACGCCCACACTCTAAGTATAATAAAAAGGAGGTACCCTAACTAAGATACTGGGTTCAAGCTATTCAACTCCCTCCCCCAAAGCCTAAGGCAAGATACAGATCCTAAACTATAAGACCTCCTCAAGGAGTCTCTTACGCCAGCCCTCTGACAAGCTCCCTGCTAATACAGGAAATCATCATTACAGTAGCGATCACGTAAAACAGGCGGAAGTTAAGCCATGGCGCTCGTGAAGTGTGAGCATCATGTGAACCATGGCTAGGTTGTATATGAGAAATTTAGTATTAGGATTTAGGGCTTAAGAAAATGTTGTTGTTTTTACAAATTGTACCCGGTTCAATTCATAACCAAAAATGTTTTACTCTGTTCAGGGTACACGAGAGGAGGGGCCAGTAGACGAAGAACGAGCTGATGTGGATGCTCAGGTGACTTTACAGTGCACTGTTTCAATATCTTCTTAATACTGAAAAGATTTTAAAGTTGCAATGGTTGCAATTGTTCTTTTATTGAACTCCACAGGAACTGGCAGATGCTTGCAATGCAGACTCTGATGAAATGGAAATTAAGTTTATGAGCATTCTGTGTACCAGGAGTTTCCCTCATCTTAGGAGGGGTAAGTGCCAAGATTAAGGGACAAATTAACTCCATGCAATCAAAATGATAAATAATTTAACAAAAAGAGTCTGATCTGTGATTATTTCTTAACTATATATATATATATATATATATATATATATATATATAGTTAAGAAATATATATATATATATACATGATGTGTGATAATTAACGATACACTATCTTTTACAGTGTTTACAGAATTTGTACGAGCCTCCAATAAGGACATTGAGCAGATAATCAAGAAGGAGATGTCAGGAGACGTTAAGAATGCCTTCCTTGGAATTGGTGATTACGGAACTTGACCTTTGGCCATATAAAATGTTCCTCCAGTCCTGTAGTGATGACAGTTATAGTGTGGCTCATCCTCAGACATTTATTTCTCCTTCTCCTTTCCTCTACAGTTCGTAGTGTAAAGAACCAGCCAGCCTATTTTGCAGACCGCTTGTACAAAGCAATGAAGGTAAATCTATGTGTGCATACATGCTCCTTTCAAGCAGATGGTGCTTTTGTCTTTTAACACCAGGCCTTGAGGAATGCCACCCTGAAGCCACATTCAGGGTCTGTAGAACCTACGCAAAGGGTCATAATTGTCAGTATATCTCCTGCTGCACTTTAATTCTGTGTATGCATGCTTTGTGTTGTATTTCTGTGATTTCTTGAATTGTAGCTGTTCCACTTGCTGTTAACCACTTTACGGCCTATTTCATACTTTGTTGTGCGATGGTGTCGCTGAAGAATAGTGAAAATGGCAAATCTACAAGCTCACAACGTATTGAATTGGGAGTTGGGACACATTGTGAGCTTGTAGATTTGCTATTTCTGCCATTTGTGGAAAATAATGGGTTAGTTAGGGGTAATGAGGACGGCAGGTTGAAAGTGGTTTACGATGTGAATAAACAGGCTTGTCTCCTCCTCAGGGCCTCGGCACAGACGACAGAGCGCTCATTCGGATCATGGTTTCCCGCAGTGAGATAGACCTTTTCAATATTCGCAAAGAGTTCAAGGACGCACAAGACGCCTCCCTCCATGAATTCATCCAGGTAGAAACCATGGTTGTAAGTGTCTATTGTCTATTTATTAACACCCTCTGTTTGTATAGTGTCTACATGTGAGCTTCTGTGTGTCCTGACTCTGTAGAGGAAGTTTTGTCCTCTCTGGGGGACAGAACACATCCTTTCTAGTGGGGTGGTGGGGGGCGTGATGCTGTATATCTTCCTGTGGTGGACTATTAGGTCTGTGGCTGTTTTACAGCTGTTTAGGAATTTCCCTGTGCATGCTTGACTTCCTCTGTATGTATACCTGTGCGTGATTGGTGAACGACAGAACAGACAGGAAGTACCCAATTGCAGCTCCATATTTACTTAGCGCTTAAATCACCCAGAAGACCAATAATGTCATTTAGGGTAACTAGGGTTATTTAGGGTAGATTAGTCTGCCAGTGCCAGAATAGATGCCACAAATTATAAAGTTATGCTGCAGCGTGGACTGTCACATTGTTTATTTTTTTGTCAGATTATGTATTCTCATTTTATGGCTAAAATGAGAATATCTATTTCTTGTGTTTATTCGCACCCTCTATATTTTATTTCCCTCTATTTTCCTCTTAAGTGTGTAACTAACCTTGTGTTTGTTAAATGAGTTTCTGACTGTTTCCAGCATGTATTGCTTGTGTCACAGTTTCCCACAGCAACAGAATGACTTCTAAAAGCTTCAGACATCTGATGTAAACTTTACATTGTAAAGGACAATTCCTGTTTTTTAAATAACCATTTATTCCTCTTTTAATGGTATTACTATTTGGCTAACTGAGCTTATTTATCATCTCTACCTGGTATTTGACTTCCATTTCAGTAAGTAAGGAAAAAACTGGAATTCTCCTTTCATTTAGGATTGTTTTATATATTTCTGCCCAATTTTGTTTCTTAAAGCTGTATTTCTTCCCTAGGGTGATACCTCAGGAGACTACCGCAAAACCCTGCTGTTGCTCTGTGGGGGAGATGATGCCTGATGCTGGAGATGAAGCCTGATGCTGGTGTCGTGCACTGTAAATAGCAGATCTACAAGCTCACAACATGCAGCGACATGTTGTGAGCTTGCCTTGTATATCAGCTATTTATGGTGTACACAGATGACTCTGTATGAATGGAATTGTGGAGGGGAACCGTCAGTATATTTTTGTTGTTTGTCACTAACTGCTGCCACTCTCTCATGCCAAACCAAGTGACCTACAGTATGACCGCCTAGCCTTCCAAGCAAATTGTCTGCTGTCACGCTCGTGTTTTCTTGTCAGTCAGGGAAACTTTTATTCTTTGTTTTTTCTTTTCTGTTTAGTTTTTTTTAGTTTTATAATGAACCCAAAATTGTATAATGAATGATGGTAAATTTAGTCTGCAATGCTTGGCTACAGGTCTAACTAAACCTAGCCTCGGTACCAGGCTTTCATTTTTGTTGGTGCAAAAATTGAAAGCCTGGAGGAACGCATTGGCCGCTCTGGTCTAAAAGTGGGAGCCAACCCTTCCGGGTGGGCGTCGCTCCAAATGATGTGACGTAGCGCTGCACTAGGGGGGAGAGGAGGGGCCGGGGGTGACGGACAGATCGATGAGATCCAATCAAGGCGTGCGCAAATCTCAGCCGCGACCCGCCCCTCTAGACCAGAAACCTAACACGTTAGCTCAGGCTAAACTAAACCTGTTCCAGTCTTATCTTCTAACTTGTGACCGAGATGTATACACGTGTACAGTGACGAATGTATGATTTCAAGTTATCACATCTAACTGAATTAAACGAATCCAAATCGAAGTCATTGCTGTCCTCTTCTTTTTGGTGTGCCATTGAAAACTATTTCAAGACATTTCTTGAATGTTATATTAAGACTGAGTGGTTATAGTTAGAGATCCTTTTTGGCTCTTTGTACATTCTGGGCTGTGGGAGGGGACCAGTGGTTCATGTGGAGAGCTGGTAGGGCCAGTTCAATGATTAACTCTGTTGATATTGGCCATACCACTGGGAAGAGCAGAATGAAATGGGAGATTGAACACCAGGAAACTCCCCATTCTAATACACTGCCCTACTGAACAAACAAAATACAGTACGAAACTGTACAGGCTTTTAATAGCATTTCAGTGTTTTGTGGTCTGAGGCTATACTCTAAAACAGTTTGATATTTTATGGCAGTTACGCAAGGTTCTTCAAGACTGGTGCACCGTGCCGTTATATTGCTTTGTCTATCAGAGTACAATGTCAATCCATGACCATCATTATCCAGACCAACACAACAAAGGAACAAAGAAATGAAAAAAGATGCCTCGCAGACTCCTTCAATTTAATTCTAAAAGAAGATGTTGCTTATGGTAGGTATGCAGCTTTCTTGTATACTTTGTCTGCTAAATGCATAACTTGTGGTATTTGCACACATCTGATGTGTTCCTCATTTCATGCAACCTGGTTACAGTATATGTGTACACTTGGTTAGGCACCATGACAACACAGCTGTCAACTGATAGTGGAGTAAAAACACATTCTCTGTTGGAGACTCTGCGTCAGTTCACTGCATAGCAGGGTATGTTAGAGTGCAGCTGTTGTCAGCAGGCCATCTTTGAGTTAAAAGAGGAAAGGAGAAAAAAGATGTCTGAGGCGAGGAAATCCCCTTCAGTGGGCTAACATCCAAGGCAACAAAATACACTCTGCAGCATTCAAAGTTTTAGTGGCAGAACACAACCTCAAATTGCTCCATTTGATGTTAATTATCCGAGATTAAGAGATGAAATTCAATAGCGCATATACTAGTTATAAATTATAATGCAGTCCCTGTCAAAATATACGTTTTTGGTGAATTTCCTTTTGACAGCTTACTGCGCAGCACTTACATTTGTACAGGATAAACCACCAAATATTGTGATCTACATATTTTTAAGTTGTCATGCAAAAGTGTGGCTTTTGGCAGATTTTTGGACCCATCTTGGGCAAAGTAATGATAATTATGTATAGTCAGTATAGCTGCAAGAGTCACCCACACACCTTTAATCTGCATTTGCTGCACTGTTCAAATGATTTTTGATTGATTGCAATCTTCATATTACTTTGCTGTGGTCCATAGAACATGTGCATAAATTATTGTGTTCTTCGTGTTTGTAAACAAAGAGGAAATAAATGGGCTTGGATGTTTCTCACTTCATGTCATTTTACTCTCTAAAGCGGGCCATTGGACACATACCAGGTTCTGTTGACTGGGCTATGTGGAAATTCCCCAAGTCTCACTGTGAAATTGCTTCCCCCCATTCACCAGTTTCCTTAAAAAGTGCCTTTCCGACACACGCCGAATGTGTGGGTGAGTTTATGCTTGTTTATTCACATGAGAGAATTAGAGAGAACATTTTATTTATTTGTTGGGTCTATTTGGTTGTCGGTGAACTGAAAGGATTTCTTGTTTTCATTTAAATCATATCTTCTTTGCTGTCTAACATGGACGGATGGCACTTTCGATATAGCAGTATATCTCCATTCTAATTATTATTGCAATTGTATTTATTCTCTTTTTTTTCTCTCTGCAATTCTGTAGGAGAATATAGCTACCGCTTTGATGTTATCTAATTCAAATTCATTTTCTATTTGTTTATTTCAATGCTATAATTATTAAAGTGAATTTGAGTCTAAAACATTTGTTAAATTCACATTTATAATTTGTCACTTAAAGTAAGAAACTTTTGTCATTGTTAGAAAGCTATTTGATAAGTTTATATAACAAACTGTTATCTCAACAAACTGTGTTAAAAAAGTTACAAATATTAAAGCTCAACGAAATCGAATGATAGATCTGAGAGATGTCCATTAAAACGAGATCGTTTTGACATCCACAGGAGTGTATCTCCACTTTTGGTTAAAAAAGGGTTAGAAAAAAGAATGTTATATTATTATTATTATTTAGAAATAATAATGCAAATAATAATTATTATACCATATACTGTACCATTATGCATTCACAGCCAATGTCCCAAGTCATCTGTTCTCTCTCTCTCTCTCTCTCTCTCTCTCTCTCTCTCTCTCTCTCTGTCTGTCTGTCTGTCTGTTTGTTGCCTGACTGGTTTTCAAGGTATAAACATTTACTGTCACAGACTTACAATACAGTGAAATTCTTGTAAATATTTCCTCGACATTTTGAATAGAATAATTGTAATAATAATAGCAGTATAGTAACTTTGAAATCATATTAATAATATTAAAAGTAGCCTAAATAGCAAAACTGCAATAATAATGTAAATAGAATAAAAACAATGATGAACAATTAGTATCTATTTCCTATGTATTTATGTATTGATATATTGATTGCCTCTAACTGTGGATATGATGGAAGTTTCCTGGGCACCTTTGGTGCTCTCCAGAGGAAGCCGCTTAATGATTTTGGTGACTCCATGGCCTCTCCTCTATCACCATCATTGTGTTACATTTGACACTGCACACTTCGTAGTATCTTGAAAAGTACTGGCTAAATTGTCATGACATCTGTCTCAAATATCTTTATTGTTGGAATACCCTGCTGATTTTGGTGACTGAATAGCCTTTCCTGTAGCGCAAACATTTCTAGGCTATACTTGCACATGAGATATTTCAAAATCTCAAATGGCCAGATTGCCATGAAGCTTGCCAAGCACATTCGTGCTCCCCAGAGGACCCCATAGGCCTACTGATTTTGGTGACCCCATGACCTTATAGCTCTGTGCCACCCTTAGGCCAAAAGCCAAGGCGCTCATGCTGCTTTTGTTTTTTGTTTGTTTTTGCTTTTGCTATTGAGGTGTGAATCCTTCAGTCGTTTCACAAGCCAGTCTCTGGCGCACGCACGCACGCACGCACGCACGCACACACACACACACACACACACACACACACACACACGCACACACACACACACACACACTGTGAAATACTTTAATGTTCAGATGGGGAAACTCGTTCTGGACTCTGTCCTGCGGTTCCACAGAAGATAAAAGTCATACAGTGTCTCGACAACACTTTCATGTGACAGTTTGCACATACTGTACAAACTTTCTAACAATTGTGACACCTTTCTGAAGTTGCACAACCGCGTGAATTCCGTTTGTGTCCGAGCATATAGGCATGGCTGAGGCATGGTAACGCCCTGCCCCCCCCCCCCACCAATATCCTCCTAATGCACATTATACCTGTTAAAGTGTTGAGGTGAAATATTGCACAATGTCACCCATGACCAACACCCTGCATTACCTGTTACTACTGAGAAGCTTTATGGACTTGGACAGGAATTCATGTTTATAATTGTTCAGCCTTATTACCTGCTCTCTCTGGGGAACCCTGAATATATTCTACCAGAAGGTGAAGCTGGAACTTTGTGTGGAGAATGTGAGTTGGATAAGACACTATTTGCTGTGCCTGTCCGATAATAGACTGCTCATGAATACATTGTAACAATCTGACCACTAATGAGCTGATCCCTGGACAGTTTCTCATGGAAATAGTTGTATGTAGTGTGCAGGGAATAGAGGCTCTTGCTAGCAGAAATTGGGTGATATGCCATAGTAGTGTGTGTGTGTGTGTGTGTGTGTGTGTGTGTGTGTGTGTGTGTGTGTGTGTGTGTGTGTGTGTGTGTGTGTGTGTGTGTGTGTGTGCGTGCCTATAATCCTGTCCCAACATACTGGCCTTGTTGGCCTTGAATTGTGTCTTAATTCTGAATGGCAGTTTGAGGGTGACAAACGGTGCACATGTGAGTGCCAGGACACTACTCTTTCAGCGCCACCTGGTGGTCACCAGTTTGTTGCCAATTAGCCCATTATAAACTAGAAAAAGTGCTCTTCTGGGCACAGGTCTCCACCAGGATAGGAATGTAGGACATTGCAGCTTGCCTTCATCTGGTGGTTGGATAAAAGGGCAACAAAAGTAAATCAGGATGGAGTCTGAGAAATCTGAAAGACCGGTTTCGTTGAATGGCTCTAGAGAGACTGTGTACCAATTTGCGTGATATTTGGACAAAATCTGTAGGTGTACTGTGCAAAAACTTGTTTTGCACAAAGCGGCCTCCTGCTGGCGCTATAACAGGCCGTTCTGGAAAGTTTGGGGCAGAGGTTCATCGTTGGCATCCAGGGAGTGTGTGTGCAAAATTTGGCATCGACCGGGTTAACGGTGGCCGAGATTAGCTGCTCACGGACACACACACACACACACACACACACACACACACACACACACACACACACGGACGGACGGACGGACGGACGGACGGAGTGCAAAACATACTCTCCCCCCATGCCTTCGGCCTGGTGGAGACAATAAAATAAATAAAAGGTCATTCTATTATGCATGTCATGTGCATGTCATCACCTGCACACCAGATTAGAGGAATTTTCAAAATATGATTTTTTTCTTCAAAAACCTTCTCTGGTCTTATCGTCCATTTAAACTAGGAAATTCATGAAAAGGGGTGGGGGGTGGAGAACAAGGGACATCTATGAAACAATTCAAGGCCAACATATGTTAAAACAGGATTATAGGCTGATTCATTTGATTCATGTGTTTTGGTCTGGATTTCTCCTTTAAGGTGTGCTCTACTATGTCTTTCTGCATATTTCTGGGGATTTTCCAATTGGATAATTGTTACTGGCACAATCAATCTGTCATAGTCAGTTCAGGAGCCAATTGCTTCTGACCTGACATGGATTCCAGCAAAAGTACCTAGTACTTAGTCTTCCTAACATATGCTTGCAACTCTCGGGACTTTATTTTCCCAAGACATGTTGTCAAATTTGATCCAGTTGATTCAGGGGATATTAATACAATCTGGGAATACATTTCTTACCAAGAATATTCTTCACCAATGTGTTTGTAATGGTGTCTACTAACATATCTCACATTGGTTTCTATTCAACCACCCAAGGAGTGTTTTTCGTGCAAAACTAATGCTCGGAATGGGTTCAGAATCATGGAAACCCCCTAGTTTGACACCTAGTTTGGCCATAGACCCCCTAGTTTGGCCATAGCCACTTGCCCAAATGTGCCCAAATGAGCTGACCTCATCACATTTGTGATGACGGTTGGTGAAGAAAATTCTTGGTAAGATTTGACATTCTGATAATATCCCCTGACTACAGGTGATGGTGAATAAGGCATGATAAAAATGATCAATAGCAGAGCACCTCTAACAATAATTTCAGTTATAGCTATAGTTAATGAGAGTGGTTATGAAAGAAATTTGGTGATTCAGATTTTATGGGGGCCAGTTTCGAATTGCAGCCGTCTGTAGGTGCCCTTTGAGAGCGGATTTGAAGGAGTCAAGGGATTCGCATGTCTTAATGACTGTTGGTAGGGCGTTCCACATTTTGGTGGCATAGGAGTGAAAATAATTTAGTCCCTTGTTTGTGCCGAATCTGGGTTGCACATGGTTTGTTGCACTCCCTCTGGTGTTGTGGGTGTGGACTTCGTTAACATTAAGGAAGTATTTGGACAGGTACGGTACATGGGTATCTTGGTGGTGTATCGAATCTTGTGGACCAGACCCATTGCAAGATGCTGTACTCTGTCTTCGACCCTAAGCCATTCCAGCCTGTCAAAGTGGGCAGGGGTGAGGTGGGTTGCTGTGGTGCTGTGGTACCAAAAGGTGCATGCATAGTCGAAGAAACCTTGTACGAGGGCTCCTGTTAGGGTCTTCAAGGTGTTTTTGCTCTAGCACCCCCTAGTGTCTATCTGTGCACGCCACTGAGAGAAGGCATGTGCCAGATTGAAATCTCTCTATCTCTGTTTGATGGAGAGGTTTACTATGTGGGTGATGATTGGAGCTATAGAGATGACTGAGTCTCTGAGGGGAGTTCCTCCCTGTCCCCAGTTAAACCCCGGAGGAAAAAAACCATAGGTTTCATTTTTGGCTAGGTGGCCCAGCCTTTATCCAATCAGGATAGAGAGGGGCCTTCCACCAATCATGATCGAGCTGGGGCGGGCCTTGGTGTGTGTGCTGTTGGCCTGTCGCGTGCCCCCACTGTAGTGCGTGCATGTGCACATCTTGTTACCGGGGCGGACCGGGGGGTTTTCCAAATCACCCAAATCACTGAATGCTCCTCCAGGAACACTGTGAACTGTGTGAAGTATTCTATTATGGTATATTATGTTATTCTAATCCCCACAAGTTTTCACTGCTGAATCTGCCATGTCTAGTTGTGGTGGCATGCAATTATACAGTTCTTGTCAACTCAGCCAAAAACATGTCATTATGTAGTCAAGTAATTTTTCGAGTGCATTGAGAAGAGCTATTTAGTATAGGCTATAGAATGGGGTCAAAGTGGAAATGGGGACCACAGGTGAGGTAGCCTCGGTACCAGGCTTTCATTTTTGTTGGTGCAAAAATTGAAAGCCTGGAGGAACGCATTGGCCGCTCTGGTCTAAAAGTGGGAGCCAACCCTTCCGGGTGGGCGTCGCTCCAAATGATGTGCACTAGGGGGGAGAGGAGGGGCCGGGGGTGACGGACAGATCAATGAGATCCAATCAGGGCGTGCGCAAATCTCAGCCGCGACCCGCCCCTCTAGACCAGAAACCTAACACGTTAGCTCAGGCTACAGGTGAGGTGACTCCAGTCCAGGTGACTTAGTTGAGCTAGGGTTCATGAAAATAAAATGTGATGAGGTAGGCTGTTATGACAAAGGGTTCCTAAAATAGAAAAAAAAAATCCTACCTATTTCCTGTATAAGTGTGCACATTGGTTGATAGTAATGCACGTTGTGCAGCCATTGGCCCGTCTGGCTTTCAATCAGTGCTGTTTCATACATTAAAGGTTTAGTGAGGGTAAAGTCAAGATCCCATAGTCTGCTGGGGGGACGGTCGCAATGTGATTCGCCAGTTGGTTTCTTGTCAGAACGTCTCAAACCGGTGAATCACATCTTGAATATCAAATAGAGCGTCGCAGTCCCGCCCCCTTTCATGACGACGCCAGGCCCAGGAAATTAATCCCAATGCATTTTCCCATAGACATTTCAAAACGTATTTATTTAAAGACCTTTTAAGTGTCGTACGAAGCCAACTCGAGTCGTGACAAATCATGACAACAAACACAATATTTTGGACCAAATATTGTATATTGTATAATATACAATATTGTATATTAGAAAGTAGAAAGAAAGTAGAAAAAACCTCAGGTTCTTCTTCTTAAAAGGTCTTTAAATAAATACTTTGTGAAATGTCTATGGGAAAAATGCATTGGGATTCATTTCCTGGGCCTGGCGTCGTCATGAAAGGGGCCGGGACTGCGACGCTCTATAGGCCTATACATTATAAATGTATCAGTTAGTTACACATAAAGACAAATGTGGTCAATTTACACAAAAACCGTTACAGTTAGAGTGTAGCAATCAAAATAATCTTAAATTAAATGTAAAGAAAAATCTTATCAGATTCAGATACAATTATTATTAAATGTGTAGGATGGTAATAAATAAATACTTTGTAATAGATTACTTTTCAAAACGAACCTTCAATGATTCAATTTCAGATTATTGTAGCTTTTATGTAGACCAGCGGTTAGCCAACTAGCGAATCACATAACGTCTTTCCGGGCCATGGGATCCAGAGGTTGAATTTCCCAGAGCCGACAGAGTTTACGACAACTCCGTTCACTTCATGGGGCCAGTCCAATGGCGGCTCTTTTACATAGACTTCTATTGGCGAATAGTGACAAAGGCCTGAACCGGAGCTTTACGGAATGAGTGACAGTGAACCACGTGACTGGGCTGTTTTCTGCCCCCTTAATGTCGTAACTGTCTTACTCAATGGATCTGGAATTTCCCAGGTTACATCAAGGAGTATTGAAGAAGGAGAGGTAACACTATGGGACTGAGTAACACCAGCATAGAGTTATATTATAAAGGTAATCTAATCTGAGTTCCCAGAAGTTTTATTTTACTCCTGGGTAACACAGAACTGGGAGGCAAACGAGCTAGACGTTTGCATTGTAGTCGTGTGTAGAATGGTGTAGAACCGGATAGTGTATCATTAGCTCGGTTTGGACCTCCAAACGGAGTGTAGCCTAGTCAGGGGCGGCCTTAGGAATCTGGAGGCCCGTTTCAAGACCAAATATGAGGCCCCGGAATATACCTATATGACATAATTATTCTGTTGATACAGGTGTATTGATACAAACAGTTTTGACTCTTCAATATCGCGCACAGCCATTATTCTCGATAAATACGCACCAACAACACCTCTCCTCATCCAGTCGTCCCTTCAGAATAAAGTGTCTCCCCTTTACCTCCCAATGCCGCACATTTTACCCAGGTTATTAACAGGAAATAGGTGTCACTTAACATTGTGGAAGAGAGCAAGGCAGCGAGAGAGAGAGAGAGAGAGGGCTAAGGGTGGCGGGGGGTTGACTGACTGCATGACGCCTATCGGTCAGTCGGAGCTTAGAGGCCCCCCTGAGGGTGGAGGCCTGTTTCAATTGAAACTGGTGAAACATAGAAAAGGCCTCCTATGAGCCTAGTATCATGTGTATGAATAACCTTTTAAAGATATTATTAGCCTATCATTGCGACATTTGAAAACAATCAGTCCAGGAAATAAAAAAGACAATTAACATACTGGTACCGTTGTACTTGGACTCATCGATGTGCTTGTACACATTTTGTGGGGTGTCTGAAGAACTGCAGCACCGTCAGTTGTCTAGCAGCATGTCAGCCAGGCTGTCACTGATCTCTCTGTGGAGCCCCATAGTCATGCTCATCATGATGATGACAAGCAATTAAGTAAGCTGCTCCCTCCCTGTTAAATCATCAAAAAGTGAAGGATAACTCCCTTTCATTCACTGTCTACACTACAACATATCATTATTTTGAACTGGGAAATGTGAATGGTTCAAAAATATTGCATACTAAAATTGTTATTACTTTTTGATCAGGAGGTGGCGTAAGAGACAAGAAATCAAGAATGAGCAGTATAAGTGACAACTGTGACATAAAAGGTGACAGTTGGAGACAGTCTCGCGCTGACAGCCCATAGTTGCCATGCAGTGCCGACTGCCTACTGTCCAGAGCCAATGAGCCATAAAGTTACCAATACCAGTTATACCATAGAGTTGTACAGAGTGTCTCTGCCCGGACGGGATCCAATCAGACACGATGTAAGGCGGAGCGTTTGTGCAATTCCAAATTGCGTACCCTGGAGAGTTACAAGCTGGAGTTTGTGCTGTTTTAAAGGTATATTCAGTGATTTCACTTAATTCAAATATCACTTATTTTTGTTTTGTTGTGATAATCCTCCCTACTATAGAGTGTGCTGACCACATAAAGAGTTCCTCCCTGTCCCCAGTTAACCCCTGGGGGTAAAAAAAAACCGTTTTTGGCTAGGTGGCTCAGCCTTCATCCAATCAGGATGATGTACCGAAGGTAGGCCTGCATTATGTACTTGGCCCTTGGGTGTTTTAATATTTTCTAATATGGCCCCCTTTGAAAAAAGTTTGGACACCCCTGGTCTAGATCGAGTCTCTTTAGAGTCAAAAGACCAGAAAACAACGTGTGGTGTGACTTGTGTTTTTGACAAAGGTCTACTCTAAACAAATCATAAATAGTAGTGATGCACCAAATATTGTCTGCAGAAAATATTCGGCCGAATGCAGGCTAAAAATGCATTTTCGGCCCAAATAGGCAAAAGATATATCACTTGCAATTAATGCATTAAAAAGAGCTGAATAAATGTTTTATGGATCCATAATAGTGATTATTATGTAAGTTAAGTTTTGCCATAACCATAACATAACATTTGTAGAATCAAACTCAGGTGTTAATGGGTTAAGTGGGATATTCAGTTACACTTCATACCAATAATACTGTGCGGGTGTAGTTATGTTAAGTGATAACCACTTTCAACATGGCATTATAGGCTAAAGCTTTCTAAATCTTTAAAATTTTCCAAACATCTACAAGCTTGTAGGTCAACTATTTTCGCTATTTGTTATACAACAAAGTATATAGTGCTTAAGTGGCATTCTGGACTATAGACCTGTCTGGCTGGAAACATTGTGGTTGCAAGGACTGCACGCTACAGGACTGTGTCACAGTCATTACCAGGTGATTGAGAGATTATTTATTCTTTACTTACTCTGTATAAACATACTATTTTAACTAGCGATGCACCGAATATTCAGCCGCAGAAAATGTTCGGCAGAAAATGGCTAAAAAAGCATTTTCGCCCTATTCGGTTTTGGCCCGAATAGGCAGAAAATGTATCACTGAATAGTTTATGCAATTAATGCATTCAAAAGGGCAGAATAAATGTTTTATGGACCCATAATAGTGATTATTATTTAAGTTAAGTTTTGCCATAACCATTTATTTTGCCATAAATCAGGTAGGCCTAGCTTTAAGGTACGGCCATGACAGCAATGGTAGGAAAAAATATGTATAATATTAATCATATTCGGTATTCGGTTCCGGCCAAAAATGTCCCTTTCGGCGCATCCCTATCCCTAATAAATAGTGTCTTATGCTGCTCGCCCACACGACTACCATTTTGTCCAGTCTGTCCACCTGACCTGTCACCTGTCACCTGTCTGACCCAGCTGTCCACCTGGCACAATTGATTGATTGATTGAAGTATTGCAGAATTACAGTACATTTCAAGCACAACTCAATACAAAAACTGTTAACTGTGGACGACACCATAAAGCATTACACGTGTTTACAATAGGGTCATCATCAGGCACTGCTTCAAGTTCAGAATCAGATCAAACGTCAACGTCAAACTTTCTGCATCCCAGATTCCCAGTGCCTGGAACGTGACGTATCGGCCCGCTCCTTCTTTTATATACTCCTTGGTTTACACAGCGTCATAGAACCACTTCCGCAATACGATTTCTGGGCAGAAGAAGAAGAGAGGCCACTCAAGCTGAAAGGTAGCAGGGCAAAAAGAAGGAGACACCTCTTTGTTCTACGGTTTGTCGTTTTAAAACTCAGACATGTTTACTTGAAATGAAGCGGTTGTGTGATTTATGCAGGGACTGTTGTCCTGTCCCCCACGCACTGTAACGTCAGCTAGACAGCAGCCAGCTAACGCTGTTGCTAAGCTATTTGCATGACAACAGCGAAAACTAATATTAGCCGTCATTAGCCAACACAGGCTAGCTTGTATTGTAGCAGACACTTGTTTATGTTCCAGCCCGATGGGTTTTGTGTTAGACCTACAGCTATCCTCTATTGTTTTTACTTTAGCTTGCTACATTTCCCAGGATGGTATCTTACCTAAGATTCCCAATGTAGCCAACATGAACGTTGGCTCACATTTGCCAGATGTTGCCAGTTGGAAGCTATAGGAGGCTTGCATGGCAACTGTATGGATGCTTCCTTAAATAGTACTAGGGAGGGAGGGAGGGAGGAAGGGACGCTGATGTTTCTTTTGTTGCCATCTAGCCCTGATGCAGGACCATCTGGTTGTGTAGGTATACTTTGCGAGAGACAACCTAGTCCTACTGTATATGATGATCACAGGGCCCTGTATCAGGGCAGGTATCCACAGGAGAGACGGCAACCAAAATGGTTCTCAAACATTTTCATGTCAAGGACCACTTGACATATGGTGATAACAGTGTGAGTGGAGTGAGTGAAACCTATGCTATGACTAGTCATTCTTATGATGTTCTTTCATTGGTTTAACTTCTAGCTGTTAAATAATAGTGACGTTAAACTGTCCATTTTGCTGGGCACTGCAGGGAAGCCCCTCAAGGACCCCTGGGGGTCCTCAGAGACCCCACCTTGAGAACCAAACAACTAAAGGGTCCTGTATCTGAGATAGTTGCCATCCTGCATGACATGATATCGTCGCCACTGACTAACCTGTCAATTGGTCCTTATCCTCTTTGCTGACTGGAACCTTTAGACATCACCATTCAATGAATTATGAACGAAGAGAGGAAGCGAGGTCGAAAAGAATCCAAGGGGGTACAGTAACTCTTTACACAGGCTGTCTGGTGCATGAAACGTAAAACCACTGTCATCATGACCAGTGACGGGACCATTACATCGCTGTGTATTTCTCAGTGACTGTTACAGTGGAGTTCCAGTGTTGTCAAGACTTGGCAGTTGGCAGTGATGAATTCACCTCATACATCATCAGTGCTTCTGTTAAACATGTGACTTTATGATGCATGATCACTGGCTTGACATTTGAGAAATTTCATTGCTTTCATGGCCTATCTTTCGTTCCTTTATAATGTGATCGTGTGCGTTCAAGTCGCTTCCATGAATTTATTTTTGCAGAAGTCCCCCAGTGTGATGGTGCCATTCAAATATGACTCTTTGCATTGTAAATAGCGAAGTGCGAGGAGGAGTGATACTTCAGAGATATTATGTAACGCAGTATGCTCTTATGTTGAGGGCCTCTGCTGCTTCCACATTTGTTTGTTTTCTGCTAAGGGCAAATGGCCATGTATATTTTTTTTCACAGTGTCCAGTAACCATTTCTAAACAGTTTGTGTTGTATCTTCTCAGTTCAGAGCAGCATGCCTTTTGAGTGACACAGTGGCGATGGAAGGGAAAGGCCCGTACCGCATATATGACCCAGGCGGGAGTGAGGCGAAGGCCAGAGAAGAGGCCGGCGGGGGCAGCTATCGACAGCTACTGGAGGAGAACAGCATCCTAAGGGAACGGATGAAGGGACTAAAGAGCTTAGGTAGGTGCCTAAAAACAGCATGGTTAAATCATTGCTGTGGACTGAGGGCAAGTGCCAGCTGTTCACTGACATTGACCGTTGTATACACACTGCTGCAGCCATTTTGCGCTTACCTCACATTTGGGGAAGGTGGAGTTCCCGCTGTGGTGCTGGCTCAATGCACCACCGCTGTTTGCATATTATGGTCAAATAGTGTTGACAGCGTGTCCTGACATTGATTTGTATGTGTGCAAAATTGTGAAACGTATACATGGAGATTCAGAAGCTTCAGGTTTCTTTTGTAGTCAGTCCTACATTCTTGTCAGTACAGAAGTCGTCTTGTAGATTCATGGAGCTGCATTTAAAATGGTTCTGTGAACTTCGAGTGGACACCACCACAATTGCAATTTTTTTCTTGGAACTGCATCATGCAAAGGGGAAGGGATTAGAGATGCCATTGTCTTGTGCCACAAAAGGAGGAATGCCGTGACACCTGATTCCTGTTTACCGATATCCTGCCGCTGTGATGATGTCGCCGTGTCAGGGGAGCCTCCCTCCAAGTGAATGTTCTTAGAACGTCTCATGGCTCCTTTCCTTTCACGAGTCACCCAAAAGATACCAAGTTACAACAAAGCCAAGTTCTCCTGAAGCTTGTTCTTCACCACATCCTATTTGATGACCACTCATCGAACGACTTTTTTTAAAAAAAATTATGTTCTGTTTATTCATTTTTGGTTTTTTACAAATATCGAAGTAAATTGAGAAATAAAAACAGAGTATCGAACGACTGGTTAATCTGCTTACTTTGTCTGGTCCCGGTGACTCACGCCTACCCACACTCTCGGGTTGAAATTAATTATTAAAATAGGTTAAGTGATATGTTAAGGTGTCAACGTGTGCTCACTGATTATAACGTGTTGTGTTATAGGAGACCTGCTGGAGGAGTCCCAGACAGAGGCCTCAAGGCTTCGTCAGAGAGTAGAAGAGCTGGTGAGAGACAACGAGGCCCTCAAGTCGTCCAGCTTTGCTGCCAGCATGTGTATGGGCGTTCACACGGAGTCCCAGGGGACGTGTCACACCTTCGCTGGTAAAGATAACTCGCTTGGCAAGCAAGCCACAGACACTCATATTATTGCACATTGCAGCCATGTTGCTCCAATATAACTTTCTGCTCTATGGATATACGCAAGGTTAATATTAACTCTGGATCTTTCCAGGCCAGGGTAAGCCTCGTGGAAATCCCAGTGCAGACCAGAAAGAAGAGCAGCCGTGCTCTGCGGGGAAGGCTCTCCAATCGGAAAAGCCCAATGTGAGTTATGTTAAGAGGAGTACAAGTGTCACCGTACAAGTGTTTGTGTTTTTTTATGAGTGAACAAACAGGTTTGTGAAGACTGTTTGTCTCTGCAGGTATTGGTCGGCTCAGTCTGTGGTAAACCAAAGCAAACTCCTCAGAGGCTCACCATGCTATGTTTTGAACTTGAGGCACCGCTTGTCTTGACTCTTGAGTAGTTTTTGTGATTTTATTTCCCCAGGAATGTGACTCCTTTCTCCATGTTCTTTCATTAACTTATTCACAGGAAGCCTTAACAGAGTTTGAGGTTGTTAATATGGAAGAGAAGACATCGGATGCTCTTACTGTAAGTACCTGTCCTGGCTATATGTAACATAATATTGAACATAACTATCCCTGCTTTCTGATGGACGATCCCACCCATGTGTCCCCTTGTTTTTGTTGTTGTGTGTGTGCACGTGTGTGTGTGTGTGTGTGTGTGTCTCTTGTATGTAGTGTTAAGCCTACTTTTCTGTCATTTGATGTCTTGTATTGTTGTCCAAATATAGTATGTAGAAAATAAATAATCATATCCGGGATTATCCAGGCATGGTCAAATATCATGGTTCTCTGAATAGTCTTAGTGCTATTTCCCCCCTGCTTTTTCCATAGTATAACATTGTTATTTCCATTGCAATTTATAAATTGTAGTTCTGCAACAGGTTTTATTAGAAGTCCTAATTAGATTTATCACAATGCTCTTGATTCTAGTGGGTAGAGCTAGGACAAGATCTAACATCAACATTGATAGGATTTTCAGATCAGCTATTTTTGACAATTGTTGTGAAAGATAAAATAGTCCTCTAGTCCCATATCATAATATTGATATTATATTGATCTATTCACCCAGCTCTGCTAAAATGAGTAGAGCTGGGTTAGTTGCTCCATGTATATGAAAGCTACCGTAAATGGTTTTTTTTTCCTAGTTTTGTTTATGTTGAATGTTTTATTATGCAAGACGGTAGACCTTTCATTTACAATATCACCCATGTGCTAGGGCTGAAACCTTTCATGCTGGACGTTGTTCCATATTATAAATAGTAATAATTATATATATATTCACTAATACTATATATAAAAATGCGGTCCAAATAACATTATTATTATTTTACCATCATTGTATCTACTATATTTATCGATTAAATAATCAACATATTAATCGGTTATGAAAATAGTTACAGCCCTAAATATATAATATGGAATCCATTCATCTATCCATCTTCGTCCACTCATCCGAGGGAATATCTTCCATCTAAATTCATCTTGTGCTCTGTGTAATTAGTTATGCTGTATCAGGAACGCATCCTCTGGGTGGTGACTCAATGCTGTTAGCTCCAGCCTGACTCAGCCAAGGGAAAGTCCAGAATTATTACTGACCAGAATCACTCCAATGATTCACACACAGTGTCCCAGTCAATGCCTTAACAAGACACTGTTTTTCGAGAATGTAGTTGTCTTGTCACATGGTTCACCAGACAGTCGCATGTCTTTTAAACTCCAGACACAATTCCAAGAATATACACAAACAAAATTAAACAATTACATCCTTTTATTCCGGTCGATTGCCTGTGGTGTGGCTACATGTTTTATGCATCTTTCAACAGTGTGACGGGAAAATACTTTTGTAACTCAACACTTGCGAAATCCCATTCATAATGCTAATCATCTCCTTGTCGAGAGACCCCCGTTGACTGCTCAAACGATGAGTAATGGAGCTGTAATGTTGTACTTGACCCCAGTGACTCAGCAGCTGACTCTCTGTGACTGTGTCATCAACAGACGGGAGCAGCGGCCACGGTTACGGGAGCCGGAGTGATCCCGTTGCTCATCCCCCAGGAGAACATGGAGCTGGCCAGCCAGCTCCAGAGACTGGAGAGCTCCTTCAGCATCTTCGCGGAGGAGTCCAACCCCAACCAGCTCCTGGCCCACCTCGGCCGCATGGCCGTGGAGTTTCACCATCTGTCCTCCAAGGTCCAGAAGAACGAACAGAGGACGTCCCTGCTGCAGGTGACCGACCATCTAGCAGATCGATTACCTTTAAGCCTGATTTTATACTTAACACAATCCATGCCATTCTCGAGATATCTTGTGGAAAGCTATTAAGCCTAACTTGGGCCAAACACGAGAACGAGATACTCCCTGCCTGTGCCCTTGACCAAGGCACTGACCTCCACAGCTGGAGCTGGTCTCCAGGCACTGCTTAGTGGCTGACTACTGCGCCTAATAGTTAGGATGGGTGAAATGCAGTGGACCGATTCCAGGCATGTACAAATGTGTCTGGCAAATAAACAAACGTACAAGGACATAGGCCTTGGTGTTAGGGTAACGCATGAATAAAGTCAAAAGAACTTACCGATGACCAGGCTATTGATGTTTATCCTTTTTTAGACGCTGTGTGAACAACTCAGACAGGAGAACAATGAGCTTCGCAAGAAAATGGAAGACGATCATCAGTTCAGGAATCGAGACTTGGAACAGCTGAGGTGACTTGGTATTGTTATTCGTATAACCCATTCTGACCTGAGATCAGATTCTAAAAGTGTCTTCTACATCCTGACAGTTTTCTGAAAAAGCTATGTTTCTATGTCAGTCGTTCTTCGATTTAAAAAAAATAGCAGACCTACAAGCTCGAGCTTGTAGATCTGCTATTTTTCAATAGCTAAAGCATAACGTAATGCTAACACCAAAATGGGTTCCCGCCCAAAATGGGATAACTCAACAAGGGACACATTTATCGGGCTAGTTTCTGTTTTACCTCGTAATGTACACAGTTGACTTCATCAAAGACAGTTTGCCTTACTTTTACTTTTGGTGTTCCTGAGGACTTTGTTCTTTGGCCACAGAACCTTTGTTGCAGTGTTGTTTTTAGCAGCAAATTTCTATTTTAGTTTTAGTCATAGTCTCTTGAATAGGTTTCATTTAGTTTTAGTCACCTGGAATGTCTTAGTGTTAGTCTAGTTTTAGTCGACTAAATCTACAGTTGATTTAGTCGACTAAATCTACAGTTGATTTAGTCGACTAAAATGTTTTTTGGAGGGTCTTGATGCCGTCGTAATGAGTGTTTTTACACTTGCTGAAAATAGCAGATCTACAAGTTCACAACGCGTCGCAACAGTCTTGCAACCAAGTGTAAAATGACTTGTACTGGATCTCTTGTCCACTAGTCCCTAACATTTTAGTCTAGTTTTTATTTGTCGACGAAATTGTCAGTATATTTAGTCTTAGTTTTAGTCATCGTAGCTTAGTTTTCATTTAGTTTCCATTTGTTTTTGTCAGTGAAAATAGGTAGTCGACGAACATTTTTCGTCTTAGTTTTAGTGGACGAAAACAACACCGCTTTGTTGACTTTAGGTTTCTGTTCTGACTGTTCCAGGCAAGAGAACCATAAACTCAAGGAGCTGGTCACAGGACCGACGGCGCCGGCCGACACGGCTCCTCCAGAGACCCGAGAGGAGCCGGTGAAAGACGACACCCCCAGCGTAAGATCCAAGATGGAGGTCGGCACGCCGCAAAAGGTAAACATTATCTCTGTCATGTTGATTCTTCAACCCATTCTGACCTGAGATCAGATTAAAAAAATGTATGTTTTAAAATGACAGTTTTCTGAAAAAGCTATGTTTCTATGTCAGTCGTTCTTCGATTTTTCTAAAATAGCTAAAGCATAACGTAATTTTAACACCAAAAGGGGTTCCCGCCTAAAATGGGTTAAAATGTCATTCCTTCACTTTGTAACGTTGTTTTTTTAAACTTCCCAGTAAATTCCATCAATAAATATTTTTCCTTAAAAAATATATTTTTTTTATTTTTCTGTGCATCGTTGTGGCTGAAGCCTCAGTAATGCAGTGGCATTGTAGTGGTGTGGCTTCTTTGGGGATTTAGGAATGTTTCATATCCCCCCCCCTCCAGAGTGTGAAAGCTGCAGACAAAACCCAGACGAAAACTTGTGATCAGGAGGTGTATGAAAAAAAGATCAAGCTTTTGGAGAAGCAGAGAAAGGATGTGAGTGTCTTTTCCTACACCGTCTGTCCTCTTTGGCTACATAGGGAAAATCTGTGTGTAATTAGTTTCCTTTATGTACGTACGCTCACTACGCTGTCATTATTTTCATTGTCAATGACCTCTTGTGCTTTAGGTGCTGGAGGTGAACAAGCAGTGGGACATACAGTGGAATTCCATGAAGTCACAATTTGAACAAAAGGTACATAATGTTTCCTAAAACTGAAATAAAATCCAGCCCATCAAGTTCACATAACTAATAATTAACTGTAACTAACTGTAACTTAACTGTAATTATTTTTTGTAATTGTTATGAACCTCCCTGCCAAGTGTTGTAACTTTAGCCCTTACACTTTCAGAGAAATATTCCCATTTATAAGTCAATGGGAAAATGTGCCTGCTTAAAATGGAAGTTTGGATTGCTCCGTTTCATTAAAGGCGTAGTGAAATGATTTTTTTCACACTTTTAGACCACATCCATCTAACAATGGATGCCATTGTGTATTTTTATATCAAAAGTCCATACAAATCTAATTTGAATCACTTCCTGAAAACGAAAACGTGCTGCGTGATGACGTGTCGAGGCCCACATCGATAAAAGCCAATAAAAATGAAGCTCACCCGTTTAATTCCCCATATGTGCGCATCCGTCCAGCACAGCTGCTACTGATTACAGAAATCCTCCGTTTTTATTCCCATTCAAGATAACATCCAGACAGTGTATTACTCGGTTTCAACTTGATCATTACGCTAAAATATGTATCTGAAAACATTATAGGGTAGAAATAAGCCACATAACAGTAAACTGGTACAGCTGGACGACTATCTGACTTGTAAACAAACACACTCCATGCGCTGCGTATAGCATAGCTACCGTCCCTAGCTACCGTCCCATCGCCTGAAGGGATGCAACGCTCTGATTGGTTCAGAAACTTCATAGAGGTGTTTCAACTTGAATAAAATGTCCACCATTTCCGTTTCACTACGCCTTTAATGTGCCCAATTCAAAGCTAGAAACATTTGTTGCAGTACTAGGAATCTATCTGTCTACTGTGAAAAAATAACGCAGTTCCGAGGTGGGGTCCTATGAAAGTCACGATAACAGCCTGTGGCCCACGGCCTAACTGTCAGGTTCAAAGGACCATTACACATCTGTACATGTTGCTGTTGTATTCACAGCTTAAATGAATTGTAAAAAAAACATAATTATAATGTAACGTCAACCAGAAAATAATGCGACAGCGAAACGTGGTCTGTTGTATTTGACATATCTCAACCAATGTCAATCAGCTGGTTGAATATCAAATGCCATATAATATACTGAAATTAATGGAATCGAATGGCTTCCCCTTGTAAATCAGAACATATTACAACATGCTTTGGAAAATGGTCATCAGTAATGGCAGGATAGTAATGTTGGTCAAGGGAAAACATGCCGTGTGTGTGTGTGATGACACAACATGTTGTGTAATCACAAATCGTCTATAATGTCATGACCAAAATATTGACACTAAGTTAAAAGTAGTTAAGTCTGGTCAACTCGGTCTCGGTCTGACTCTTGTTGGAAGTCATTTACCTCCCCAGATTTTGGTTTACTCATTGTCTCCACCAGGCCGAAGGCATGGGGAGAGAGTATGTTTTGCACTCCGTCCGTCCGTCCGTCCGTCCGTCCGTGTGTGTGTGTGTGTCCGTCCGTGACCAGCTAATCTCGGCCACCGTTAACCCGGTCGATGCCAAATTTTGCACACACACTCCCTGGATGCCAAAGATGAACCTCTGCCCCAAACTTTCCAGAACGGCCTGTTATAGCGCCACCAGGAGGCCGCTTTGTGCAAAACTAGTTTTTGCACAGTACACCTACAGATTTTGTCCAAACATCACGCAAATTGGTACACAGTCTCTCTAGAGCCATTCAACGAAAAGGGTCTTTCAGATTTCTCAGACTCCATCCTGATTGGTTAAGATTGGCTTCCAAATTTCACAGGAGTGCTCAGTTTCAAACAAAATGCTGCAAATCATGAACACATCGCGTGATTTCCGTGAAATTGTGCACCCACATTCCCACTAGGCCGAGGACCAAATGCCACATGAACAATTTCAACTCAGCCTCAAGGTGGCGCTATAACTGGCCGAAAAGTGTTTTTACCTCTAACTGCACGGATCTGTGGATAACCTGGTGGAGACCTGTGCCCAGAAGGGCACTTTTTCTAGTTCTTTGCCTGAAATGTTCTTTAGTGATTAGCCTGCATAGCATAAAACACATAAAAACACTACCTCTCCTCCACAACTTGCCAGAGATGTTTGAAATAGACACTCATAAAGTTCATTTCAATGTTCATCTATCAAGACTATAGTGTCCTTTTGCAATTCTACACTAAATACTTAAATTAGGTATCCTAATTAAATGTATTTCTCCCTAAAGCATTTGTGAACTCGAGTAGAGGAGAATGTCCTCTGTGCTGCATCAGTTAACTTGTGTTCAAAGTCAAACTAAGTAAGATGTAGGCTACCTATTCCATAAGTACTTGTACAATAGTACATTGTACTATTATTTCAGCCCCCTGCAGGTATACAGTGACTCTTGTTTTTGAAGGGCTGGGTAGCTTAAATTGTCATCTTTGTAATTCTAGTAATGTCAAACGCTTCGGCTTTACTAAGGCATTTGATGTTAGCCATTGTGTTTCTGTTGCTGGTAACTTTGATGTGGTTGCCCTGTGACTGTTGTGAATTAATTTGTTGAAAGTGTGCCATATTAATTACCTGTCAGATTCTCGGTTCATATAAGAATCGAGTAAATTGCGCATTTAATATTGCACAGCACAACCTGCAGAAAACATGGGAAAGAAAATGCCATTGTTTAGTCTGAATCTGTGTTGGCAACCGTTGTCTCTATAGCACTTAAAATTATCTACTTGAAAATGTTTTCCATCTTTGGAATAACACGGGACACCATTTCGCGACTTGTGCAAGACTTCTACAAATGAAATGTGCTAAAGTAACTCCAATCTCCATAACAGCCTCCATCTGTTATGTTTGTGTTAACTGGAGCAGCCGTGTGACACTTGTCCTGCAGTGGCGTTCTCTCTGAGCGAGCTCACCACAAGGCTAGTCGCGTCTCACTTGAAAATTCCCCTCACCTCTCCGGTACCCACTGACTTCCTGCTGCGGTGCAGTCGAGAGGGCACGCAGAAACGCACGCATATACACGTGCACGCGTTCTCACAAGCTCACACATTCAGACTGGCGCCCACGCACAACCTGGCAGCACACATTCACACGTTTGTTGGGACACCATGCAACATTTGGTTTAACCCGCATACCACTCAATATATCCATTTATGTCATTATTAGGCCACGTCTGTTTTTATTTTTTGCAGTCGAGGAGGGGGTATGTTGCTGCAGCATATTTGATCATACTGCTCTTCTCAGAATTCAGACTTGTTCAAAGCTATAAAGCATGAGCACAATTAGACTACCGGTATGTAGCTAGACAAGTTTTCATTACGAAATAAGTGGGCAAAACCATACCTATATTAAATAGTTTATAGAATCAATATAAGTAAATTAATATATGATAACCCTTCCACAGGAGTAGCTTTTTCATATTTATCACACATTTTGTTATTTTCACCTATATACAGGATAAAAATAAATATTGATCACCATGAAACTTCCCTAGTTGATTACATGAAGACAATGATTTATTGTATTACAAGTTTTCTGAAAATTAATATTTAAATATGCAAATTAGGCATTTTATAGGAAAATGTCCCAGATTTTGCCTAACTTTCCAGAATCAAACTGCATAAGCTAGAGTCAACATTCTTATTTCATTTTGTTAACATTTTAAAGTCAAATGTTTTAAACGAGGGAATATTCAATATAGTAGCCTATGTATCATCTAACGATAAATGCACCAAGTCTCTGTGTGTACATCTGTACGGTTGTAATCTACATAACTCGAGAACCGAATTTCAAATAGGTTCATAATAATTTTTAAAATGAATCAACTTATATAACAGCCCACTTAATGTTTTGGCTTATAACTCTTGAACCATAGGTTAAATTTATTTTATTTATACAGATTTTGTCCAAATATCACAGAAATTGGTACACATGATCTTTGGACCTATCCGATTAAAACACCACAGGCAGACTTTTGGTAGTCCGTATCGTTCGTCTGTAATCACCGTCCGAAGTGTTTGCCAGTCAGGCGTTGTCACCACACATCTAAATCAAGGAAGCAGGCACGACTGCAATTCATCTGAGCATTTTATCGGGTGCACGGTCTGGGAAGAACCTGATACACAAGAGAATACCAGCACTCACGGAACTGTCCTTAAAGGAACTATTGTTTCCATGGTTTTTTAATCTGAGCATTTCCAGAGTATAATCTTTCAGTGTTCCTTGTAGATATTTTTTTTTACCTTGTCTGGTTAAATTTGGTAATGTGTAAAAAGGCTGAGTCACACCTGACAAAAGACCATTGATATGAAATATTGAGACTGTACATGACCAAGACATCTCCCTTCAGGAAGTGTATGGGTATTTGTGACATGGTGTGCCGGAGCTAAAGGAAACCAATACTAAATTACGGCTGTCCCGGTGGATTGTGGAGGCCATCCAACTGGCTTATGCCAGTACAGGGTTGCAGCCTCTTGAAGGCCTGAGGACACAGGATGCTGCCATACCCTGCGTAGACGGCATCCTGGGCACTATTCAAGGGTGTTTCCATACAGGATGTGTCATGTGTGTACGGTTGCAAGTTGGTCATCTCTGTCAACGTTTTTGCAAGATTCTATAACCTGGACGTGGCGGAGTTGGCTATGGCTCACGTAGTCCTGGGTGTCGCCTCTAGACGAGGCAGGTCACGTACATAGACTTTTAGGTTCGGGTAACTTATGTGAGTTAACCCTGGTACCTAGGGCATAGGGCATACCCCGGAGCATTTAGGTGGACCAGGACTGTCTGCTCAGTTATCCCTTGGAGCATATAAGGCATATAAAGTTTTACATTGGCGAGTATACTGGAAGTGCATTTATACCCTCGGGCAAGAGGGCAAAAGGCCCATTCATAGTGGAATGAAACTGTGCCTGTGGCACCCAGGGGTCCCTGGAAGGGCCTCTGCTGTGTTTATATGCTGGTAGAATCTAAAGCAGCAGCATCAAATATTTGCGAGAAAAACTAAATTGGTCAAAATGGGCAGATTGTTTTACAGCCCAAATCGTCTTCCATTGGCCTTCATTGAGTTGAGTGATTGACAGCTGACATGACAAACCTCTGTTACAGGTCTCAGGGCTGCTGAGTACCTCATTGACAAAACGGAACCTGAATAAACAGGCATAAAGACGGAGGAATGAAAAGATTTGATGTGTTGCTTTTCTTTCCAGAATGTAACTGAAGCTGCGTCCCTTATATTATGACTCCAGAGAACCTGGGCTAGAACAAACGTTCCGTCCTCACTGCATGTTACACTTTGCTAGTGCAATTAATTCACAGTATAAAATGTAAACCTTCATTAAGTGCAGCAGCACTGATTAGCTACACCTGGCCTACATGGATTACACCTCAGTAATGGCCGCGCCCAGGGCACCCCTCTGCGAATTCATCTATAATGACATGCCCAAAATTGGGATGTCAGGGTTAAAGTAGTTACAGTAGCTATATAGTTACCCAACTTACCCAGCAAGACTGGGAAGTTATCCACTGTATACTGGCAGGTGGCCGTCCTGAGACGGGCATTATATGTGGCATAATGCATGGTCCAAGTATATTCCATGATTGGGATTTCAATAAATGGATCTTATACAGTATGTACAGTTGCAGTCCGAGAAAGGGACACTTGGCTACAAAGGTGAATGGGTGTGCAGTATACCGTACTTCATATTAGGTTATTGCAGATGGCCTTTCAGGACAGTGTTACTTGGGGACATGAGGAGACACAAAGTTCTACAAGCTAAACTAGTTTTGCGTTTGTCAACGTAGCTTAAATAGTTGTGGTGTCAATTAAGGTGTGGTACTGTACTCTATGTTGTTGAGATAATGAGTGATTAATGAAGGCCATGTCAGGATTTAAAGGAATGCAGTGTCACAATAGTAGTTTGATTGGGGTGCCCAACCTTGATCAGAGCTGAGGAGGTCGTCTGTGGATCAAGAGTTTCCATGCATTATGCTTGTTGAGTGTTATTATGATTTGCTTGTAATTTGACACTTTTAAACACTTTCTCTCAACTGACACAAAATATAACTATTTACTTGTCCAGTTCAGCCCTCCCCCACCCCAAATCACCACCAGCCCCCACTGGAGGGAACATAGGGACATGAGGGAACTTGGGTACGGTCCCCGAGCGGGCCAAATTCTATACACCAAGTCAAAATGAACTAATAGTTTGCTTCATATGACACGAGTTTCAAGGACCAAATGATCAATTTATCAAGTAAGACGAGTTAGTTATGTGGAAATGTATGCAGAAAGGGGCGGACCCAGAAGGCAGACGGAGGCTGTTGTTTGTATTGGTGAACATTTCATTTTGACTTTCCAAAAAAATATATAGAGACAAATCCAAAAGAGGAATGAATGACGAGGCCAAGGAGGGGTGTGTCAGGGACAGGGTTCAGGGAGTTCTGGGACATGACCGGGGAAATGCATAGCAAATTCACTCCTCTATTTCCCAGTCAGTCAAAGTCTGCCTCTGTGATAATCGGGTCCTCTTCTTGCATGTTTGTAATTTGCACATTGAAGTGCATTTCAAGCCATATTGGTCAAGCATGTGCATTCTGGGAGCTTGCAATTGCGACTGCAGTTGCAGGACAGCAGCTGCAAACACTATATCAGGAGTTGGAGATTCCCTGCATCCATTCGACAGTGAGCCGACCGTCGTCATCATTTCTGGCCCAGCCATGCTGAACTGGGCTGGTGTTGTTGTTGAAGACGACCGCTCCAAATGCCAGCCTGGTAGTTGGCACACTTGGCATGCATGAAAAGACAGTCCTTACATGGTGTCGTTATGACCTTATGCACAGAATAAAGCTGGTGGCGTAATGTGTTTGATGTTCTCTGTTGTTGTGGACGCAGAGTACAATTTGCATGTGAAGACTTGCAGCAAAGACTTATTTTCAAATTATTCAATCTGTGTTCAGAATTTTGCATTAAAAAGCCATTTAAGCATAATATGGAAGTATTGCATAAGTAAAATAACTGTTCTAATCAATTACCCATACCTCCATTATGAAGAAGGGTGTGCTTATAGGTCTCTACACAATAATGGCTCAAACGTTGATCATATATTTGTTGTAACAGTGTGTGTGTGTGTGTGTGTGTGTGTGGTAATATAAGGGTCCACACATTCAATGCATGACCACAAAGATATGTCTCTGCAATGGTTATCATGCCAAACTGAAGTAGAGATGCACAGCAAGTAAAAAATAAATCACACCAGCTTTGCTACACATTTGATTCTATAGCTCGATTTTAGGGCCCTGGCTCGTGTTATCATACTTTAACAGTGTTTCTGATTGTATCTCTAGAGCAGGGGTGGGCAACTTTGACGATGGAGAGGGCCACTATAGTTCCACACTCACTCCAGAGGGCCACTATAGTTCCACACTCACTCCAGAGGGACACTATAGTTCCACACTCACTCCAGAGGGCCACTATAGTTCCACACTCACTCCAGAGGGACACTATAGTTCCACACTCACTCCAGAGGGCCACTATAGTTCCACACTCACTCCAGAGGGCCACTATAGTTCCACACTCACTCCAGAGGGCCACTATAGTTCCACACTCACTCCAGAGGGCCACTATAGTTCCACACTCACTCCAGAGGGCCACTATAGTTCCACACTCACTCCAGAGGACCACTATATTTCCACACTCACTCCAGAGCGCCATATATTATTGTCGTAACAAAAATAGCCGATCTACAAGCTCAAAACGTGTCGCGCTGTAACACGTTTTGAGCTTGTAGATCGGCATTTTTTTTACTATATTCAAATTGAAATCTTGAATTATTTCTTTCTATTTTTGAGTTTGAATCCTGAAAATTAACATTTTTATGTCATTTCAAATGCCTTTAATTAATTATACTTGTGTTGAGCAATGAGCTACTAATTTTGACTGAAGTAATTAAAGCGGGTCATGTTTGCATGTTGTGGAATTGTAAACAGCTGAAACTACTATTATATCAGTATTCTGACATTAACCTGAGGGCCACATTAAGTGAAGGTGGGGGCCGCATGTGGCCCCCGGGCCGCCAGTTGCCCACCCCTGCTCTAGAGTTACAAAACGTATAAACACATGTTACCACTCATATTAAATCTTAGAATGGTGAGCAGTCTTCTATAGCCATTCGAAAAATATTTATAAGCCTTTAAATGTATTTTGTGTGCAAAATACTGCATTAAAAGGCCATTTAAGCATATATATATACGTTTTGTGGAAGTAAAATAACCATTCCAATCAATTCCCCATATTTGAAGTATGCAGAAAAGTGGTTTCATTGGCCTCTGCACAAAGTAAGGTTCAAAAGTTGATCACAATTTGCGTGTGACAATACAGGGGTGCATGTATTCAATGCATGATAACTACCACTAAGCTACTAGTCTGCAATGGTTATCATACAAACATGTGAAGTAGAGATGTAAAGCTAGTCAAAAATGTAAACAAGAATTTGCCCACCCATTTCGTAATTAACGTGCAAATTAGGGGGCTCTGGCTCAAGGTGATATGTAAAAATCACACCCGTGTGAACTTAGTGGTGCAACTCCCCCCTCCCCCCCCCCTCTCTTACTCATTAGCAGGCAACAGTACAGCACTATCTCTCTCTCTGTTTCTAGCACAACAGTGCCTCCTACTGGTACTAATAGTCATACTCGTGCTCATTAACGTCACATACAATAGGCGGACAAGGACATTGCTGTTCCTTGGAGTGGTTGCACCACTCAAAAATGACCTTAATCAGAGTCCTTGTGTCTCTTCGTGCTTGTGATAATTGTTTACTGTCGTCACTGTTGGACACAGTGAGTTGCCCTCAAGTAAACAACCTATATACCCCCCCCCCCTCCCCCCAGATCACTGACCTAAGACAGCGCCTGGCGGAGTCCCAGAAGGCTGTGACAGAGTTGGAGGCAGAGCGTGAACAGCGGCAGCGAGACTACGACAAGAAACTGTTGTTGGCCAAGTCCAAGATCGAAAATGTACAGGTGAGAATACGCAGGGTTGTCTGAAATGTCTTACTGCAAACTGACACTCAATTGAAATAATGTATCACAAATAAGAGATACAAATTAAGCGTGTGTGTGTGTGTGTGTGTGTGTGTGTGTGTGTGTGTGTGTGTGTGTGTGTGCGTGCGTGTGTGCGTGTGCGTGTGCGTTCTCAGGGGGAGAAAGAGTGTCTGAACTCTGAAACGGCTGAGCTGAAACAGAAAGTTCGCTACTTGCAGGACCAGCTGCTCCCCCTCAGCAAGCAGAGAGAATACCAGGAGAAGGAAATCCAACGTCTCAACAGGGTGAGGGTGCTTGTGTGTTTTGTGCAAATGTGTGTGTGTGTGTGTGTGTGTGTGTGTGTGTGTGTGTGTGCGTGCGTGCGTGCGTGCATGCATTTCTGTGCATGCATGATTATTATGAGTGCATTTTTGTATTCCTGCTGCTCGTGCAAATGAGAGAGACGACAAGAGAAGGACGGAATGAAATGGAGACGACTGGTATAAATGTGTCCTCTTGTTTCCCTCTCCTCCGCCAGGCTTTAGAGGAGGCCCTGAACCTACACGCCCCCTCCTCCTCTTCCCAGCAGCCACCTGGACAGGGGGACGCAGCCAGTAACCTAAGAAAGCAGGAACTGCTCACCCAAATAGCTGTGCTAAAAGAACAGGTTGGGCATTAAAACATATCTATGCGCATGCATGCGTGCACACACACACACACACACACACACACACACACACACACACACTAGAGCCAGCCAATGTTTTACTTTTTTGACGACATCAGTACATCAGTATTGGCTAATTATGTCAGCCCAACAGCACCATCTAGAAAGGGTTTAGCCCTATGCGGTCCTTTAAGAAGCAAGACCGACAAAATTGATGCACTTCCGGGAACACAGAAGCATTTCAGGGGTGCACCCTAGTAGATACATGGTCAGTGATCACAACAGCCGCCGGTCGCCAATATTCTTCATTGAGCTCCAAAAACATCGATATTTTGTATGATCAACTCAATCTGAGCTCAATTGCAATGCAAAGAGTGTTTTCGATCGGCGCTAGGCCGGGACCTGGATTGAATATAACCGATGACGTCACATACGCTGAAAAAAAACAAAAACAGCATAAAATCTTATCTCGTCCAATCTCGTCCTTGGTGATCTGTGATCATTAATTAAAGTCGTACAATCCTGTCCTTGGCAGAAAAGGAGCTACCTGGCATGCAAAATCCTTCAAAAATGATTTTTTTGTTTATGTGTGTATTCTATACTATACTATTCTATTTGTTGTCACAACATGTAAAAACATAGTGGCCACAAGTGGTGGCCTAGGACTCTCCAAACTCTGGCATTGCTTGGCCTCACAGACAGACACACACACACCAGTGTTAATTTTGTTGACTAAGACTGAAAGACTAAGGTTTTTCAGAAGACTTAGGCCTCACTCACACCTAAGACACACGCAAGACACACGTGTGTCCCGTGTCTTCTGTGTGTCAAGGCCGCCTCAATGCATTTCCAATGGGAGTCACATGGTTTGCAGACACCACCTTGTTGCATGGCTGTCTTCTGCCCTCCCCCCCCCCCATGCAACAAGGTGGTGTCATGTGACTCCCATTGGAAATGCATTGAGGCAGCCATGACACACAGAACACAAGTGTGTGTCTTAGGTGTGAGTGAGGCCTAAGTAGGACTAAGACTAAATGGGGTGTTATACAAAAGCCTAAGACTAAATCAAAACATTCACACACGCACACACACACACGCACGCCGACTTCACTTCTTACAGTCCCTGTGCTGCTCTTCAGGTGAAGATCTTTGAGGAAGACTTCAGAAAAGAGAGGAGCGACAGGGAACGCATGAACGAGGAGAAGGAGGACTTGAGACGGCAAGTGGAGAGGCTGCAGGGTCAGATGACAAATCTGACCAATCAGGTATCTGTACTAGTAATTAGGCATTGTTATTAGGCATGTAACGATACACTCAACTCACGATACGTATCGCGATATGAGGTTCACGATACGATTTTTCACGATATTTTCAACACAATGATTTTCCAGACAAATTACCAATTTTTTTTATTTTTATGATTTATCTTCCCCCCCAAAGCTTTTTTCACAATTTTTATTTAACTACATTGCAAAGATAATTGCCTTCCTTGATGTATTAATGAGCATCAATAACGACCATCACCTGGGCACAGACACATATACAGCTCCCCTCTCCAGGCCTCTACTGTCTCATTTCTCTCCAAAATCATGTGAATATGGTGGAATATGATTACAGCTGACATTTCTTATCACACACACTAGCCCCCCTAAAAAAAAATATATATATATATATATATTTTTTTTTTAATAAATCGATACATATCGTCGGGATATAATATCGATATATCGCGATATACGATATATCGTTACATGCCTAATTGTTATCATTATCATATAACAATGCCAATATGATATATCATATTTTTAAATTATGTAAGCATTAATGGGTGGCCTGCTGTCTTATTTTGCATACTTTTCAGCTTCACCAGGCACAGAACGAGTGTCAGAGGGAGCGCACGGAGAGATGTAAGCTGGAGAGACTGCAGATGCAGCATCACAAACAGGTACAAATGAGTCGGTCTCCCAACGTTTCTGAAACATTCCTCTTAGGGAATAGCGTTTCATTGAAAGCTTGTGTCTTTTTGAGACCCGAATGCAAACCCCAGTGCAGCAGTACCCCCTTGTGGCGGAAAGCTGTCAAGACACACACAGACTGTACCAAGTGCACACTAGACTAAAGGGCACTCGATACTCCATGACACACAAGCCTCGCTCCCCTCGTGGTCGTGTGTCGTCAGCGCCGGGGACAGGGACAGAAAACTGGAACGTTTACATCATTCCCTTTTGTGGGAGGCGGTGCGAAGGCAGGCAGGGGGGGGGGGGGGGGTGTCTTAAAGTCCAGTAGAATCCCCCCATGCCGTCCGGTTCCGTGACTGAGGCAGCGTAGCGCGCTGCGTCGTTCTGACGGGGGTCACGTGTGTACTTGTGATCCCTCGTAGGGGCAGCAGCAGGAAAGACGTACCTCAGACCCCACGTCAGGCTCAGTGCAGAACGGCCCGCTGAGCCCTCCATACTGTGGTCCGTTTGTGCAGGTGGGACCGCAGGGCCTGGAGGGCTGGCCTATACACTTCCCCCCTCGGATGCCCAACGCAGCCGCCGCAGCCGCAGCCGCCGCCGCCGCCGCAGCAGCAGCACCGCCTCCCGGACGAGACTTCCAGCCTGTTGCCCCGGTAAGAAAACCCCACCAAAGGGCTGGCCGTGTGAGGGAACAGAAAACCGGTCCTCTAACCCCTTCAGGGTCGCAAAGGGACATTGGTTGACATTGTAATGGGTCGTAGGCGCCGTGCATCATCGTACCAAAACCTAACTCACGGAAGACCGTTGACTGTAGGCAGGCTACCCGCTGCTATATAATTATTATATCGCGACATAATGATGTATCATTCATTACCTAAATAGCGTTCTGTCAACAATAATAGTATGATTCAAAAAAGGTTTGGCTCATGTCTTCTTCAGAAATGACTTTGGACATGTGGAAAACTTTAGTTAAACATGCAGAGTGACAGACTTTACCTGGGTAGCATCTAGGCATGTAACGATATATCGTGTATCGATATATATCGATATTAATCCCGACGATATGAATCGATTCATTGAAATAAAATAAAACGATTTTCAATTTAGTGAGCTTTAGTCATATTCCATCATATTCAAGTGCTTTTGGAGAGAAATGATAGTCACTTTCAGTAGTAGAGCACTGTAGAGGGGAGCTGTGTGTGTCTGTGACTGTAGAGGGGAGCTGTGTGTGTCTGACTGTGCCCAGGTGATGGTCGTTGATGCTCATCAAGGAA
This sequence comes from Protomyctophum parallelum, assembly GCF_964188405.1. Classification (NCBI taxonomy): domain Eukaryota; kingdom Metazoa; phylum Chordata; class Actinopteri; order Myctophiformes; family Myctophidae; genus Protomyctophum; species Protomyctophum parallelum. The sequence continues at coordinate 7,658,674 of NC_139711.1, forward strand.
GGCAATTATGTTTCTGCACTGTCAAAAGTAATGCTACTTCTTTTGCAATGTAGTTTAATAAAAAATCTCAGGGGGGAAGATAAATTATATAAAGTTAAAAAACGGAAATTATTCTTTAAAATATATATATTGTTTTAAATCGTGAAAAATCGTATCGTGAACCTCATATCGTGATACGAATCGTATCGTGAGTTGAGTGAATCGTTACATGCCTAGTAGCATCATCTTCTGATACTTTACTGTTTTGACATGAAATAATAATCCTATACGGTCACCGTGTAGCGTTTTGTTTCATTAGCATGAGCGACGGACAAAATAGCCTACAGCTTGTTGCTGCTGCTGCTCGCTGAGCACACATGGACGGTAAAGATAACAAGGCTACGCATCACAGAGGTAACACAGACTCGAAGCCGTTTATGAATCACAGTCGCTGACTCGTCTGCTGACGAATCCTTGGTGTTTTCATTCGACCGGACAGTGGACACAGTCAACTTTTCACCGCTGTTTGGAAAATCCTGGTGACGGTTGGGAAAAACCTGGGATTCCCTACTCGCGTACCAGTGGCACATGTCCGGACCGGTGGACCTAGATGTGCTGAGGGAGGTTATGATACTTCTCCATTTATAGCCATAGAATCAGCGTGGCTCTACTCTACGGTCAACAGCTTACTCGCTTTTCCTTCTTTCTTTTTTTTATAATATTTGTTTTATTTGGAAAAAGCATTACAGTATAGACAGCATTTCTATGTATACATAGGACACAAGTGCAATTCCCAGGATTTCTTTTTTCACCCCCCCATCCCCCCTCCAAGTGGCTCCATCTCCAATGTCTCTGTATAAATAATCCTCTCTTTCTTCAGATGGGCTACATATGACATCAAGTCCACACTTAACAGGGGCAACAGGGCAATATTGCTTCAGATTGTACATTTCAGAAGGAGAAAAAGAAGAAAGAGTGGGCAGAAAAAGAAAGACAAAAGACAAAAAAAAAATAAAAAAAAATAAATGAAAGTATTTACATTATTGCTGACGGTATTCCTTCTTAAACAGTTTGTTAATGCCCTTGTCGAGTCTGAGAGCACGACATCACAAAAGTGTTAGAGAATGTAATAAATGCAAGAAAATGTGTGATTCATTGCTAATGAAAACAGTCTGCAAATCTAATAACGAATTCCTGTCTCACAAACAAAATGTAGACGTCCTCACAAAGAACAAAGAGAAGATACAAAATAAATTGCCCGGGGCAGGTCAAGCCGGTACCATCTAATAGAAAAGTGGCATTGGGTGATGATGTTGTTCTCTTTGTTCAGGGTTTTCCGTGGCAGTCGTCCTTCCCGCAGCCTAGAGGGGCCAGAGGCACAGGGGAGGGCTCCAGACCCCCACCAGAGAATGCAGGTATACGACGATATATAGCACCGGCTGAATAAAATATACATGCAATACAACATATAACCAGAGATTTTTGAGCGGTGCCTCCGCTCCAGTACACAGCTATGTGTGTCCCTGGCTGTGTCTGTCCAAGCATGGACAGTTGAAACACCTCAGCAATACCCCTGGATTGGCACTATTGCGCAGTGTCACACACACACACACGCACACGCGCGCACACACACACACACACACACACACACACACACAGGCCAGGGAGGAGGGCTTGTACAGTACAACAGTACAGTACGAGAAGTATAGTACAGTACTGTTGCAGTTTAGGTAATTTTCTGTTATTTTCTGTGTGCTAACAGATCTTTATTAGATAGCATTAGATGGCATTTGATACAGACTTATAGCATGTTATGTAGACAACACTATAATTGCATTGTATGTAGTCATAGCACGTCATAGTACATATGTATAGTATAGTATATATGTATAGTTTATATGTATAGTTTCATTATATAGATATTCCTGTTACGTTCTTAGCTTATGCATGTTTCATGATAAATGCTTTTTATGTGATGTATTCCCATGCTTTTTTGTTCTTGCGTCTGCTAAATGCCTAAATTGTAAATTGTTTATTCCCACTACTGTAATTTCAGATCAGTCCACAGCTACAGGATTTGGCAAAAGGGAGAGACAGAACATCGACCCTGGAAAGCACTAAAGGAAGCGTCGCCGCTTCCAAAGGGAGCGCGGGTAGTAGCATGAACCAGTTTGTTTGAGTTGAAAAAAAAGGTGTGATTTTGAACTATAATTTTTCCTACTGAAACTGTAGATATCCTATTGTAATGTTGTTTATACACTTGCGTTTTATAAACCTATTTGTGAAACACTGTTTCGCTATTCTGAATATATATATACATGAAATATTATTTAGATTTTTTTAATCTATTTTCTTTTCTTTTGTTTCTTTTTTCGAGACTCAATCTGCTTCATATGATTCTATGCAGGAAACTGAAGTCATTTGTTCAATAGGTTGGCAATGATCAAAATTGATTAGGTTTTTGTTTTCTTCTCAGACAATAATACCTATGTGATTGTTTCTCTGCAAATGTGTAACAACTTTACACTTAGTTTGTTACTTGTAGAGTTAACGGAAGCCATTCCCCAATATGACAAAGACTACATATATTCATTCCTACAATGAATGATTATATATAGGTACATTGACTCATAGGAATTGTAATGTGAATGTTAACTCATTTATGATAATTTCCTCAGTATCATTGATGTTATAGAACTGTCCCATTATGTGTAACTGTTCCAAAGTGATTGTTCAAATACTAAAATTTTGGGAAATGAATTTTGATGGCATCACAGCCAAAACAAAAAAAGGAAAAAAGGAAGAAAAAAAATTCTAAAAAACATGATTGTGATTATTGATAATTTATTTATAATCTACTGTTTTGATAGTTGCATTGACTAAGTGTAAATCATTGTCTTTAGTAATGCTGTTCTTTCTATGTTGTTAGTGTATTCCCAATATATTGTAGCTATTGAGATTGTATGTTTGTATCAGACACACAAAACAAAACGTACAGTACATACACATACAACCAAGTTTTGGTTTTAGTATCATTCATATATCAGCATCCGATGGACCTAATCTCATTGATTGCGACACTTTTGCTTTACCATAATTTATTTGATTTGATCTCTCATTCCAATTTGAACACCCGTCTTGCAGTATCCTACTTAATAATGAATAGTTGCCCTCGGCTTAGTCTCAACATTATCTAGCAGATTGAGATCAGTGTTGAGCTACTCAGGCCCTATTTTATACTTTTGAATATTTCAAATATAGCCAATTTACAAGCTTACAATGTGGCAAAAAACAAACAAATGTGAAACATTTAGCTTATAATGACCAAAATAGTGATGACAGGTTGAAAGTGGTTGCCATCCCTATATTCTTTGCTCAAAGCACGTTCCGACAAGACACGTTATGAGCTTGTAGATCGGCTGTGTTCACTTGCACGACACCATCGTACGATGAAGTAAGTTAGTAAGTACTGTAGGTCGGCGTGGCTTATCAGCCCAACGAGCGTGGCTATCCCCTTTTTAATATGCTACAGAGAGCCGGGAGATGGAATGCTGAGGTGGAGCATTACGCCTACCGGTAGCTGCCAATACCGCATGAATTAGAAACCTGTGCTACTCGTATGCTGAATTCCCAGTGCCCGGGGTCTAACCCAGAACCTGGGCTGATAGGCGAGTGCTCTACCGACTAACCTGTACACAAATGTGCATATTATGTTCTCTCCCCTGGCCCTCACACATGAGAAGCATCTACTTGTGAAATGCGCTATATATAAATCCCAGATAATATAATTGCCCTAAGGTTGAAAGTGTTCGCCATCCCTATTTTCCTTGCTCACAGTGTGGTGCGATATGACGTGAGGCGTGTAGATCAACACCATTGTGTGACCAAGTATAAAATAGGGCTTAAGTGGAATTAACTGCAGCATTTAGACCTTGGACCCCAGCAGTCATCGCAGACTGTCTGTAAAGGCTGGGTTGCAACAATGTACTGTATTGTAGACTGTATAACATTCCAGCTTTTATCCTGTGGGTCTTTATCTGTAACATTAATAGCCTGTTTGAGGATGCTTGTCACCAGTATCCAGAGTGTCACAACAACAGCGCTGCCTCCCCTCAGAGATAAAAACAAATAACTCTGCCAGGACGTCTGGCTTCGCTTACTAAACACCTCTATGACCAGCAACCCACACCTTGCCGACTGACCTGTGAACTGCTGTAATGCATCGTTAATAATAGACCCACGCACGCACCCTCACACAAGCTTCACCCCTCTAGATAATGGCTGTGACTAACGTGACGGTAAACTCGCCATGTATCTCCTTTTTTTTAATCAACCCAATGTTTAGCTGAATATCCATCGAGTTTTCCCTAATGTGTGTATTTCAGACTTTTGAGATGGAGGGGCCTCCAGATGTATGTAGATTAAATTAGAACAAGCCTCCATATGAACCAACATGTTATCCACGGGGAACATATTCCTGTTTTGGTGAGAGCTGAAATGAGACATTAGCTGAATTGCACTTTGAAAGGTATGCTGTAATTACTGGCAGTTGTATTTTCTTGGTTTGTAGCCTAGTTTTTTTTGTTTTGTTTTTTTCTATCTTTTTATTTTATTTTATTTTTTTGCTGTAGGAAAAGCACATTAAAGTGAGAATTTTTGTATTTGACTGGCTTAATAAATATATACTAAATGTCTGTTCGCTTCATGGTCTGGTTTTTCATGGCTTTCTGAAAACTCACCTCTTGAGACTACCCTCACCCTCTAACACCCCTTTCCTTGTTTTACTTTGTACCTATTTTAGGATAGATACATATGTTATTGAGATAGACATATGGACAGTTTGCTTTACCACAGATGTTAAGTATTTTGTTGTGCATGTTGTTTAGAGATGCTAGGTTTGATGCTTAACTGGTATTATGGTTACAATACTTTGTAGCACTGAATTGGTTCTATATTTACTCTGATCTTGTACTTTGCAAGTCGTTCTGAAGTACGTCTGCTTGTGTTGTCATTGACCTTGTATTTGTGCACAGCCCAATGTTTCTGGAAAGAAGTTTGCACACAACAGCATCTTGTTTCACATGATTTATTGAAAGTCATTAACATCCTTAAGTTACTGTGGCTAACAGGTCCTGGGTGTGGGAGAATGACGTGATGCTGAGATCGCAGGGCAGCCTGAATGCACTGAATAGCTGGCATGGACCCCAGACTCCGAAGTAGGCACCACAGAATGACTGTTTTCAAGCCTCCTCTTCATTCAACACATCAACTCCATGTTCCAGGACCTGTTACACACTGGTAGGCTCTACACGCATGGTTAGTCAAATGCTTTGTGTGTTAATAGCTAAAATCTACACAATCATATTTTACTCTTACTTGAACAGAAAGGGGTTTTCATTAGAATCGGACGGAAACCTTTCATCAGAAGATGAAAGATAAGAATAGGCTTATTTTAATGACTCTAATTAACAACCTGCTGAGTATAGCGTTGGCGGAGGTATTTGCTAATGTCGGCCCGGACCTCAGACACATTGACCCGGGGGAACCACCTCATCACTGGCTTCCCGTCAGGCCCAACCAGGAACTTCTCAAAGTTCCACTTGATGTCATTAACCCTCAGAGGCTCCCAGAACAGCCTATCGGTGGGGTTTCCAAAGCTGTCTCCAACAGGTGGGCAGGAGTTCTGGATGGCAAGATAAAAGATCCAAATAATTAATCTTTTCGGGCGATACTGGACGATTGGGCGATGTGTTGGCCGATGCTCGCCCACTGTTAAAACGCACTAAGTGTTACATAGACAAAGCGATGCCGGCAGCACTACCGCTGCGCTATCTAGTGGTGATTCCAAGTATCTGAGGAGTTTCGCCTCTATAGACCGATTCACAGAGGGTTTCCTGGGTGCGGCCATTACTGAGGTGTACCATTGAGTGCAGCAGCACTGATTAGCTACACCTGGCCTACGGAGCACCTGCTCCATGGATTACCCCTCAGTAATGGCCGCGCCCAGGGCACCCCTCTGTGAATCGGTCTATATAGAATCTATTTGACTACAGTCCAAGATGGAAATAGCAAGACACGCAATCTCCGGTTTACTTCTTGTATCTGCGTGAAGTGGGCGGACACATTATTAGGAAACCGGAGGAATGTTGGAGTCTATTCATTCCAATGGGAGAGTGAACGTTAACACAGATTCAGAACCATTCTTTATTTCTATGGTCACTGAACTAAATATTGGATCTGATTGTCACAAGGAACACAAGATTTTCAAGATTTTCATACTAAAATGACTTTTTTTTGCAAGACAAATCAGGAGAAAATCTAACTTTGTTCGACCTTTCTCTATCCCAGCAACACAACACACTCTCGCGAGTTCATCTGCAGTCTGACGGAAGACACAGAGGGTTCTGTCACCATATTTAAGATATTATAAACTGAGATTCTGAATATTCTGAATATTTTCTAATAAATATGTCTGTACTTCTTTCTGTAAAGCGACTTTGGGTACCTAGAAAAGCGCTATATAAATCGTATATATTATTATTATTATTATTATAACATGAAATCATTATGGACATAAATGACAAAACAGTTCCAATGCTCAATAATATAATTTTCCATAACTGTCACAACACCTGTGAATAGTGTTCTATCTTCTAGTCTTCTATATAAAGACAACTTTGACTGACATGCCAAAACTTTGTGCAGCAGTAGGCTGTAATAATTTAAAAGAATCACACCACTGTGAAGTGAGTGGTGCAACTCCGTGTGTGTGTGTGTGGGGGGGACCCACATGAACGCACTCAGGGTGCCGGGCCGGTTCCAGCGAGCCACCCCACGGTTGAGAAATGACAGAGTTACCGTTTGGGGGTCCCTCTACTGTACCCTCTACTGTACTGTACTGTACTGTACTGGGACACCCGAAATCATCATATACAGTTAATATGTGCGTGTGTGTTTGTGTGTTAGGTTGCGCACAGGTGGTGAAAAACAACCATGCTGTTTTCGTGCTCAGGCGCACCCAGCCAGCCAGCTAGCCAGATACCCAGCCAGCCACACACATAGCTCCGTAAGGAGACTGTTGGGGACAGGTTAGACAGCTCGATGGGTTGCTATGGTTACTATGGTCACGTGGTGTTGGGTGGTGTCAGACAGGTAGTAAAGTCAGCTGTTCACCGGTGGCATTTCATGAATGGAAGGAGAGGGGGTGAATGACGGGGAAGCTGAGCGCTTTACAAACGCAAACGCTAAGACAACACCATGCTGCTATCTGTATGCGATTCTGCACAACGCACTTTGTTATGATGCCAAATCAATTGTTTTAATATACCTTTAATAAATGAATAAAACGCAGTACACTGGAGAAGTGAGTCCTTGGCATGCAGCGCGTCTGGCAGTACAATTCCCTGCTTTTAGCCTTCTGACGGCAATTCTATGTTGCGAACATTCTATGTTTACTGGTGCGAGTGTATAGCCTCGAAGACCACAAGAGAGTGTGTTGCTGGGACAGAGAAAGGTTGATAATTTGATTTGTCCCTATGAAAAAAAGGCATTTTTGTATGAAACTCCTGGTAATATTGTGAGGCTTATGGCGATCAGGTCCAATATTTAGTTCAGTGACCATGGAGCTAAAGTATGGTTCAGAAGCTGTGTTCACGTTCACTTTTCAATTGGAATTAATAGACTCCTACCTGCTTCCGGTCTCCAAAAAGGCACAGCCACCTACTTCATACATATAGGGGAATTAAACTGAAGATGGTTGAGTCTTGCTATTTTTGTCTTGGGCCTATATTGCAACGATGTCTGAAGTACAATAAAGATGTGTCCAATCCGGTGTAGCATCTGCTTCAAATGACTTTATTGACATTATGAACCAGTAGATGTCGTACTCGACACTAAATGTCTTAATGGAAGAGTAGGCAGACCACCTCCAACCACTGCAGATGTGCTAGTTATTATGTATTTATTTGCGTTTCCATACATATTGAAGTGATTTTATTCATCAAATTAAGACCCGGATTGTAAATATCATCATAATGTTCATCATGTACTTCCGCTCCAAACTACATGTTTTGAATTGCTCAATTTTGCTCACAATTCTTAAATGAACTAACCTTTAGGTATGTGTAAACTCCATGTTCGTTTACTCCGTTCACATCGGCCTTCTCAAACAGCAGGAAATTTGGAACAAATCCGTTGCCGGGTCTAACATGCCTGGAAATCCAGGAAGGGTATAAGCTTATCAGTGGACATGCCTGTGTGAGCACTTCAACCAGCCAATGATTCATGAGCCCCTGGCCTGGCAGGGCTGCCCTATATTCAGTAAAGGTTACACAACGCCCATCTCTATCACATAAGCCTGGCTATGGATATGAGAAGACTGACGGGATCTAAAGATTATAGATTCTATGTACATATAAGAGTGAAAGTGATCCCACTCCCCCCAAGGATGCTTAGCCAGAATAAATGAAGCTTTGTTGATTGATGGGGGGATTTTCCCAAATGGCACTTTCTTTCCCTACATCCTGCGTAACACAATCTGATTAAAAGACATTTAAGTTTAGTTGTGACTTTATAGCCTTATTGTAAATGTTTTATTTTCTCTGTTTTTATGCATTTGGCTGAACTAGGAAGAAGAAAAGAAATGTGTTTTTCCTCACTTTAATGTTGCTAGGATTTCATGGTTAGTCCCTGGTTCTTGTTTCCCAAATTGATTGCAGGGAAAGCCAAGAATGGTGAATCCATAAGGCTTCATCTCCTCGTGTAGTGCATTCAGCTCTGACAAAAGAAAGACAAATACAATTCACGTTATACAGGTAACCTGATACACTATGATTTACACTGCTGTTAAATACAAAGTAATACAGCCTATACAAGCTGTATATCAGTATTTACCCAAGTACTGGTAGGTTAGACCTCAGTACGTGGCTACGTTGACAAAGAGGACGGTTTTTCCTGCATACTCGCTGAAAGAGACCGTGCGACTCCCGTTCAAGGTTGCGGCCCTGTGACTATAAATTGTGCCGTCAGTGGATGAGTCACACAGCTGTGGATAGAAAAACACAAATCAGAAGGGCTTGTTATTGTTTAATCTGGCCAACAGCCAACACAGTGATCAATAACTCCTCAGTGTAGTATCTTTTTTTTTGTATAACTTTATTTATAAGATTTTCAAATTTTTGTAGACAAACAACCCCACATATACCCCACCCTCCCCGGTTCCATCACAAATCAGTGTAGTATTTTATTCATGGAGGCTGCTGAAGCCTTTTGTGATTTTGTTAAGTAGCCTACACACCAAATTGACAATAGACACATCACTGACATCCAAAATGATGCAGATGATGCATGATTTCACCAGGTCAACTGATGAAGGCCAAACATGGCCGAAATGTTTTTGTATCTGAAAACTGAAATGCCAGTGTTTTAAAATAAACTAAACACTGTGGAGCAGACTTCTCTTCTTTACATGGTATTATTAAACTACCTATTGTCCAGCACCAGCGAGGGACTGGATGTGCGCAACCTACCTGTTTTAAAGCTGACTTCTGCCCACACTAGATTAGTCATGTGTAATTTGGTAGAGTAACAGATCTGTTTATACTATTGACTGTTCAGTGTTCAGTGTTGGATTCAACATCTTTGACTTCTAGTCAACTGTCAGCTTGTTTAGCAGAACATTTAATAGTACATGGTGTACATACCGTGCACACATTTTTGTTATGATGAAACAAAATACAATAAAGTGACTAACATTCAAGAGGGAGTGGACTATTTTCCTTCTTTGTAGAAAGCATTATTCTGAAAACACCCACATGAATGTAATCTATTATGAAACAATGTCTAATGTGATAAAGTTAGGTACATATTTGTTATCTTTATCAGTATTCCAGCGCAACTATCAAAAGCATACACAAAAATGTGCTTACTATATGGGGACTAGGTTGGCGGAGGGTGTGTCACATTAGATAATTGACACAGGGGTGAAAAATGGGTTACAAAATCGTGGGATAAAAAATATATATACAAAAAATAAATGTGCCTAAGTAGTATTTCAAGGAAATAATTAAATAATGATAAATAAGGTTTTGGCTCAACCCTCTGTTTAAACTAGAGTAGCCTACTGACATGACTGCTAAAACAGATCCTGATCCTGATCCCTGATGTCAACAGAGAGAGAGAACATTAAACAAGGCCTAAATGGTGTAACTGTTACCAATAGGACATATAGGCCTACTACAGTTAATTAAGCTATCACTTTAACGTTCTGCTGCAGAATGGAATATAATGCATATTATGATATTAATTTATATGAGATGCCAGAATGCCAGATTCAACCAAACAAACAAATTTGCACGGTTTACAATGATTGTTAAAATGATAACACAGAAATCCATATAGGGGCTAATAAATTGTTTCCATTGTGGTCCTGTGTATTCAATTCATTAAGACATTTAGACACATACAATACAATAATAAACTAGAAGACTATACATAATAGACACTGTAGCTTAACGGCCACCCCGCACTTGCTTTTCCATTATAACCTGCCTGGTTAGTCTAAAAAAATCCTATTCAACTATAACACAAACTCTGAGTTTGAAACGTCAACAACAGCACCGCGCTTGCATAAACTTAGAAATTTTAATGTGGGACTGCGACATAATTGTAACACCAATCTCTCCTCTTCCCGGCCGGAAAATAGGTCATCCAACTTCCAGTTAATCATCACTGATTTAAAATAAGCAGTGGCGAATGCATTTTAACCGTTTCCTGCACGACTTGTCAACTTAGCAATTTAACCACGTATATATAGGCCTATACTCTGTCACACACCAATGACACCACACTATCGATCTGCGAGACTGCGATCTACAAGCGTAGATCTTCTATTTTTGCTATTTTTTCCTAGATTCTTGAATTGTTTTGCCTAATAAAAGTCCCAGGGGCGCCAGGCTGAAAGTGCTGCCTACCTGGGAGAGTGCGTATTTCCCCACAGAGGGTCGTAGGAGACCCAGCAGGACCAAAGGTAAGACCCACATCCAGCCCATTCTGGGTGAGCTCATAATAACGAAGTTCTCTCTCTGGGTTCAGTTCAGTAAATCATCTGGGCAGTGGGCACCGCTGGACGCTGGTCACACGCAACGACAGAATAGAAAGCTGACGCACCTTTCATTTTCAGCCAATCAGACGCCAGTGTCCGTCTGTCCGACCATGCCTGAGTCTGTCTGTCTGCTGCCACGCTTCACTTTCTGTTTCTGGCCACCATCCCAATGATCCCATGTTTGGTGGTTTATGTGAGGTTGACAGGTTTATGTACGGTATGACACCTAAGTATGCTACTCCAGGAGTCAGGACTGAGGTGTGTGTGATGCTATGGTGTGATGTCTTAAACGTTTAAAGTTCACAGCACTACAGATCAAATTCAATTAGAGAAAGAGGATCAATATTATATTATAGACTATATTGTAATGATTGTGATAAACAGCAAATTATGCCAAATGTCAGAGTAGGCTATAGGACTGTCTTATTTAGCTATACTAGTATAAGAATGTGCTGCATGAACCGGTCCAGATGTGGGTTTTTTCCCCAACCATGGACCAACTCTCCCCTCAGCTGTTGCCATGGTGAGCTGATTTGGCCATTATGCTCTGCAGGTGCACATGGTAAACATGCTGTTCTTTCTGGTATTTTTCCATTTCACCAGAAGCATCAGAACATAATGCACACTGACTGGAGTAATGAACCAATATGAGGCTTGTGTTTTTTCTTTTTTTTTGTGCATTCTTTAGAAGACCCGTCCTTTTTTTCAAAATTGCGACTTTTCTATAGTTTTATCTGATCTATAGCCTCCCATAGATTATACATCTATAATTGTCCATAATTGAACCAAGTCCACGTAACTCGAGATTTGACCATGGGCGGAGCTTGGGGGGGGTTCAGGGGGTACCTTCTGGCTTCTGACTGTAGTTTGTAATCATCTCTCTTATCATGATATGATGACTCGCTGTATGGCTGTAGTGCATGTGTGTGAGCTGCTGTACTACCTAAATAACTCATTTTTAGGGGTTAGGGCATTGTAAAAACGCTAAAATAATAAAATAAAGGTTAAAAAAATCGTGGTGTCGTTGGCCAAGCAGTCGCACCCCCCAGCGTCAACTTCAAGCTCCGCCTATGGATTTGACACACATGTTCCACACCCCCACAGGGAGTGCAGTGCCTGGTGTCGAGTCCGTCGGATAGCCGGTTGTCCAGAACCAGCACAAAAGCCTCTGCCCGGGATCTGGACCTGCTAACCCCTAGCCTCGGTCCCAGGCTTACTTATCTGCGAAAAGAAAAGCCTGGTCACAACCTAAGGCAGAGAAGCTATCGGCGGTTGTATATCCTCCGGAACAGCCGTCGAATGTATTTCCCCCGGATACGATATTTTCCCGACCAATCACAACACTTGTTTCATTCGCGGAGAATGTAAACTGATTTGTAAAGCATCAACGATTTCACTTCCGCTAAAATCCCGCAACTTCCGCTGATAGTCTTTTCAGCTTAGGTCTTGCCCAGGGTGGCTAACCCCTATATAGCTCCATATTTGGAGCTGTCCTGTTCTGACATCACATTGTTGTTCTGATATCTATACGGCCTGACAAAGAACTCCATATGGGCATAAAAGGGACGTGCATTTCCAACTTGCATCGTTCCAAGTATGCCATGGCCTACTTGTGTGCAAGGCGCAAGTTGGCGTCTCGAGAGAGAGTGCATTTCTAGTTGGATCATTGGCTAAATTGGTTAAAAGTGATGGCAGCTCCTACCTTAGTCACCGGTAGGTATTTTCTGCATTCAGAATGGCTTGGTTTAATTCTGAATCAAGAATGAATCTTTGTTTATAATTCAAACATTATAGTCCAATCAGACCATGAGCGGACACACCTTAAAAAGGCAAGTGGGCCTTTATGTATTATCACTCTTGCCAAAACAATTATTGCAATGTAGTAACAGAAAGCTTGTTTCTGCATCGAAATGACTTGATTTAATTCTCGAGGGTATTATTTCTTGGTTTAATTGGGCTATAATGTTTGAAATATAACCCACAAGAATGAAACCAAGCCATTCTGATGCAGAAAATACCTTTCAGTAACCAGATAGTTGCTGCAATCACTTTTTGGCAGGAGGAAACGTACTTTTTATGGCATATTATGGCCTTTTGTATATTGCCCTCCTTGAGATACATTGGTCTGGTGGTCTGTTTCAATATAATCCTTGAGAATTAAATCAAGGCATTTTAGGTCAGCAGATCTGCGATCACTTTTCAGCAGGTAGAAAAATGCAATTTCATGGCTTATACAGTATTGTATTCCAAGGACTAGATGGGCTATAATCCTTGAAATATAACACTCAGGAGTGAAACCAAGCCATTCTGATGCAGAAAATATCGTCCACTGGAAGGTTTTATTCCCTTTAAAGGTGTAAGAAAAAGCATAGATGTCTAATTTGCCTTTGTAATTGTATTGTGTTATTATATTAGTCTTGAGGCTGCTATAAGCAATAATATGTCAACATTTAAATTACTTTTTTTCTTTTGGTATTCAGACAGCCAGCAATGGGTAGAACGCTCCCCCAAAAAATGTGTCTCTGTGACAAATCTAGGGGCCACAATCTGCATTCTAAGATGTTCCTAGAAGCTTTGTCATTGGTCGGGGAAAAAACCTGGTCGCAATGACTAACCAATCAGGAAGCAGACAGGCAAATCGACCAATGACAAAGCTTCTAGGAAAATATTTGAATGCAGATTGTGGCCCCTAGAGATGTTTTATAAATACAAAATATAATGTCATTAAAATGTTGACATATTATTGCTTATAGCAACTTAAAAAAAAAAAAACATTTAAAATATAATATTTGTATGGATGGACAGCTTTTGTAGAATTAACAAATGAAAATTAAATGTGCTCAGGATCATATTATAGTATTTATTTTTAACTGTTTATTATTATCAAGCATATTAGACAAACCAAACAAATATAAAACATATAGTAATTGCCTATGCCAGTGGTGCAGTACTCATCGCATGCTGTACCACAGCAACCCACCAGTCTTTTGAGCAGGAGCATGCACATGCCATGCCATGCATGGAGCGGTGAGCTGCAGCAGTGCCACACTTGGGAATCATTTTGATTAGTTGATTTGACCCCACAATCCAACCCATTGATGCTGAGTGCCAAACAGGGAGGCATTGGGTCCCATTTTTTTTTTACAAAGAACAAGATTCCTTTACAGGATCTTCTCACTGGTCAACAAAAACACCTTGAAGACCTTAACAGGAACCCTCGTACAAGGTTTCTTCGACTATGTATGCACCTCTTGGTACCACAGCAACTCAAAGGCCCTTAAAACAAGGCTCCAGACAAACTCCTACTTGGCCTCACCCCCCGAACCCACCTCACCCCTGCCCACTTTGACATCTTGCAATGGGTCTGGTCCACAAGATTCGATACACCACCAAGATACCCATGTACCTGTCTAAATACTTCCTTATAATGTTAACAAAGTCCACACCCACAACACCAGAGGGAGTGCAACAAACCATGTGCAACCCAGATTCGGCACAAACAAGGGACTAAATTAGTTTCGCTCCTATGCCACCAAAATGTGGAACGCCCTACCAACAGTCATTAAGACATGCGAATCCCTTGACTCTCAAAAGGCACCTACGGACGTCTGCAATTCGAAACTGGCCCCCGAAGAATCTGAATCCCCCCCACCCCCTTTTCCCCTCACTGTATATGTTTCTTTTCCCTTTTTACCTCCTTCATGATGAATTCCTGCTTTGTTCTTTGGCTATAGAAGTATAGAAGAATTTGTACGTCTCTAAATGTTTTGATGAATTGTAAACAAGTGTAATGCTTTATTGGGTCGTCCACTCACAGTTAACAGTCTTTGTATTGAGTTGTGCTTGAAATGTACTGTAATTCTGCAAACTGTTAATAAATATTTCAATCAATCAATCAATCAATCAATCAATCAATCAATCAATCAATCAATCAATCAAAAAACAGTCTTTGGTATGACCCGGCCGGGGATCGAACCCCAACCTCCCAGTTTCGGGGCACCACTGTCACCACCAGGTATTCCTAAACATAACTTCAGTAATACTATGCCTAAATCCTAAACGTAACTTCAGTTAAAGCTAGCCCAAGATTTACTCTAGTAGCGTTTAAAAAAAACCCTGTTACGAAAGTCTAAATCTTGGGCTAAATTAAATATAATCCAGAAGTAATTTAATAAATGGTATACATATATAGGCTACAACACATCTGCAGTGGTTGTTTGTAGTCTCCCAAGATCATTTATCATCTTAAATGTTATAGTTTTCCAGTTCCAGTTTCAATTGTGTCTGCTCGTTATTATTTTTGTTTCATATGAGACTTTTCACCGTGATCACCGTTTACAAACCTCCAGAAAAGGACAACGCATGTGGAGCTGGAGTCTGGACCAGTTGTAATATCAGCTTTTTAAAAACATCAGCTAATTCAGTAAACTTTAACATAGCACAACAGTCACATTTATAATAATAACAACAATAATCTAAGTTCATAATGATTATGAACTTTATTGTTGGTATTATGTTGTTATGATTATGACATAATCACAGGGCCCGCCACGGGGGGTCAAAGGGGGTACTTGACCCCCTAAATCAACCTCTTTGACCCCAGATCAAAAGTGGAATTTATTTTTTAATAAAAATATTTTTTATTTTGTGTGTGTGTGTGTGTGACGTGTGGTGTGTGTGTGTGTGTGTGTGTGTGGGTGTGTGTGTGTGTGTGTGTGTGTGTGTGTGTGTGTGTGTGACGCAACTTGGCCTGTTGTAGCGCCACCATGAGGCTGATTTGTCAAGTGGCATTTCTTCCTCAGCCTATAGTGGGAATAGGCATGCACCAAGCCGTGGATATGTACGGCTTCGGATATCCGTGTGGATATGCACTAATGCACGGCTTGGGAAGCCGTGGATGCAGGCTTGGGATACACTGCCATGTCTTCCTTCTCAGAATGCATTTCTTTCATGTGGATTCCAAGGGATTCGATTTCCCTAAAGTTGCGTAACTGATCTGACAGTGCCTGTTCCTCTCCGACGCTGATGTCATGTGCAGTGCATCACTTCAATGTCCACAACTTCAGTTATGATATTTAGCGTGGTGACTTCTCCTTGCACCAGCCATCCAAATACACTTTCCAGTGCAACAATAGTCCTTTATTCAGTCTCTCCATTTTTCCTGTGACCATTTTCCAATATTGGTCTCCGCCAATTAGGACTCCTAATTACACTGCATCCATCCCTATGATGGGTAGTGGGTACATCTGCTATGGGCATTCCTTTTGCTTCCAAGTCCCTCGAATCCCTCGATTCTTATCTTTCCGTTTGGCGCTTTAATCATAGAAGAGCTCAACTTGGGTGTTTCCAATAAATGGACATGATCAATGCTTTGATCAAACGAGCCTTCACTTTCCTGCAGGTAAATGTCTGGGGTGTTAATGAACCAAAGTTCAATCATAATATCACATTGTTTTGATGGTGTTTCTCTGGATGATATTATGCCGTTTCGCGGATATGGCCATCTTGGATGCTGTGGCGCTTCCGCTTGACAGTTACGTCACTGTCGTATCCTTGATTCCTTGCAGTCTTGAGTCTTTATCATTGAGCTATTTTTTGTGTTGGTTTGTTGGCTGCTCCGTTTAGCAGCGATGGCGTCCCTCCTGCAGCCGGACAAAGTTCTTTATCTGGTCCGTGGGGAGAAGCAGATCAGGGCGTCGTTGTCTCAGCTTTATTTCTGTCGCTACTGCAGTGAACTGCGATCACTAGAATGTGTTTCTCACGAGGTATGTGTTGGTCCTTCCCTACGTGAACTAGCTGTTATAGCGTTAGCTACACTGTTATTAGCTTGTTAGCCCAGTTAGCTATATGTTTGACAGATCAGTGGTTCTGGTTATCTGCGAGGAAACCTTCAGAAACCATGATGTGGTCTGACTTCGTCTCGGTCATGTTGTTGTGCAACAGTCTTGTCAAGCTGACAAGCTTCATTTCACACCTGTACCTTCGTTTTTAAACTGTCAGACATATAATGCTGGCTAACAGGCCGAATAATGACAGTGGCATTTCCACCACCTAGCTGGCTAACAGGGAGAGACCGTTACTTATGAATATTATTTAAATGTAAGTTCTGTCACTAGAAACAAGCAGTGACCGACTGGTCTAATTAACTGTTCATTGTCAGAATTACAAGTTGATTCTGAACTCTCTCTCTCTCTCTCTCTCTCTCTCTCTCTCTCTCTCTCTCTCTCTCTCTCTCTCTCTCTCACTCACTCACTCACTCACTCACACACTCTCACACACACACACACACACACACCACACCCACTCACAGATAAAAAAAAAAAGAAGGAATGGTATATGGTGTGTCAGCTGTTCTTCTGTAAACTGTGATGGACAATGCTAACATGAATGTTAAATCAAGTTCTTTGAAGACTTTCATTTGCCACACCCCTCTTCTTGTTTAAACCTAATGACCAGGAGCTGCAATCACTATTTGGCAATAGTAATAATGCATATTATGTCTTAGCCGCAATTTGCAACTCTAGATTAAAAAAAATGAATGGGATGAATCTAGAGTTTGACTCCCCATTCATCCAATTTGCTATTGCGATCTGCTTGTATTAAATGACGTTAAACTCCCCAACATTGCAGCTCTATGCCAAACTTGAATTATCCTCTTTCAATCTGCCAAGCTTTTGTTTCATAAAAATCCACCCTAGACATGTTATGAGCTACTTTCTGTCAAGAGATTCTCCGCAGGTGATTCTTTTTCTATTATGTGCAAATGCGAAACAGGTGGTACGTAGGGCCGCTCAGTCACTTAGAAAAAGAATCACCTGCAGAGAATTTCTTGACAGAAAGTAGCTCATATCTATGGTGGATTTTTATGAAACTAACACATGGCAGATTGAAAGAGGATAATTCAAGCTTACCCTACAGCTGCATTGTTGGTGAGTTTAAAGGTATATTCAGTGATTTCACTTAATTCAAATATCACTTATTTTTTGTTTTGTTGTGATAATCCTCTCTACTATAGAGTGTGCTGACCATATAAGGAGTTCCTCCCTGTCCCCAGTCAACCCCTGGGGGTAAAAAAAACCGTAGGTTTCGTTTTTGGCTCTCTATCCTGATTGGATGAAAGGCTTAGGTCCCAGCCAAAAACGAAACCTAAGGTTTTTTGAGTGAAATCACTGAATATACCTTTAACGTCGTTTAATACAAGCAGATCGCAAAAGCACATTGGATGAATGGGTAATCAATGGAGGGTATTGGGAATCTAGATTCATCCCATTATAAAAAATCTAGAGTTGCAAATTGCGGCTAATTATGTCTGAACTCTGAAATCAACATCACAATCATCTTATGGATATTTATAGGTATCTACATGTACCATATGTGTATAACATAATTATAGTTATCCATACACGTGTGTGTGTGTGTGTGTGTGTGTGTGTGTGTGTGTGTGTGTGTGTGTGACGTGTGTGACGTGTGTGTGATGCCTCATCTATAAATATTACATCATGCACAATTATATTATTTGCATATACATATTTGCAAAATCACAGAGTAAGTTATCAAATGATATTCACCAGCAACGACTGCACTCTAATTTTGTTTAATCCGACAAATTAACACTTTACTCTTTACGATGTCACTGTTTCTGTCGTTCAGGTGGACTCTCATTACTGTCCAAGTTGTCTGGAGAACATGCCTTCTGCAGAGGCTAAACTTAAGAAGAACAGGTGAGGCTGACTGACCTCCACTATGTCGCCTTCACACCAGGCTGTTATACTGCAATGAAAACAAATCCTGCTGTGTATTGTCAGAAAGTGCGCTTCGTTTGGCAGGGGTGAAGGCTCATTCGAATTCTGGTGCGCATCAAACAAACGCATTCTAGTTCGCCAAAAAACAGGGCTTTCGCTTCGCTTCCAAGCGCACCGTACTTCGATTCACTGCAGGTGTGAATGCAATCCGCATCAAATAGTTGAAAATGTCGGGATATGTCACTCCGCCATTTAGTTGGGTTATTATTTCCCCAACTGCATTCAGCCAAGTTAATACAACAACAGTAAAACACACACGCATTAATTTCTCATGTACCGTCGGAGCTCCGCGGTAGGTAGAACATTTTTATAAGCCCCGTCAAAATATAGACATGAACAAAGTCAGTCGGGAATTCCACTCTTCAAAGTCGGCGCTCGTAGCCTCGTAAAGAAAGACAGTGACGTCACTGAAATGCGACTACTTGTCTGTCTGCTGTCTCCTCTATGCTCTGGGTAACCCATTCAAGTGGTAAATTAAATGTGAAACACGTCCTCCTAAATAAGAAGATAGGTTGACAAAGACACTCATACATTAGGAAAGATATTTTCATGCAAATCAATATAGTCTTCAGTTCATTTCGTACTATTTTTGAGTGGTGCAACCACTCCTACATCCAGCAATGTCCATGTACCTGTGTGTGTACCTGTATGTATGTATGTATGTATCCGTGAGCACGAGTGGTGTGTGCATGTGTGAAACCAACAATGGCCAGCAATGTCCGCATGTGTGTACAATGCGCGTGCCATGCTGCGTGCGCTGTGTGTGTGTGTAGTCGCACGTGTGTGTGTGTGTGTAGTGTTTTATTAACGGTTCCCCAAACGGTTCTCATCAGTCGTCATTTAGCTCCGCTGTGTCTGTGCAATGTGCATGCATGCAAGCAGAGCCTGAGGTGACGTCACCCCACCTAAAGGAGTGTGTGGGGTCGGGGAGGATACGCCCACTGTTCTGTGCATTCAGCGACCGCTCACCGCCGCGGAGCGAGTGATGTCGAAGAGCCTACACGACTCCACAACTCAGGAGAATAATCTAGGCAAATCGCGTTTGAGAGCCATGCGGAAAGCCCGCACTCCCCGCAGCTCCACCACAGCCGGCGGGGGATGATGCAAGGCTGGTTCACTTTCCACAGGCTAGTAACGTAATAGAAAATTTAAACTACTAATGTCTACAGAGCTTTTCATTAGGTGTATTGTACAACTGTTGTTAATGGTGTCAATTCAGAACGCCAATGTCTCGACGTCTTTCTGTCTGATATTTTATGAATCACGCCAAATCAATTTGTCTGCACTTATTTTTTACAACTTATAAGCAACTCAACTGCTTTTGATTTGGCTCTAAATTAATCGCGTGACTGTTGAGAGCCCAGTGTTTAGGTGCATATACCTCCATAGATTGATTAGCCTACTTTATAAACAGTTTGCAGAAAAAAGCACAGGAACGTAGCCTACAGTTCAATACAAGGTCTGCTAAAAGAATTTCATAATCCATCCAATTTGTTTCCATTAGGGTAAGGGGTCCTTCATATTAAATTAATCTGAACATTAAAGACAACATTTGTCACCACAACAATATCATTATTGCAATGTGTACTGTATTTAATATACAGCAAATTGCAATATACAGTACAAATTGCAACAATGATATTGTTGTGGTGGCTAGCTGGTGGTGGTGGTTAAATAATAGTGCCACCTCATAATTGTAAAGTGCATTTTCAATAATTGAATTAATTAATTTGTTTTTATTATGTACTTGGTTAGGTTAGTTCTTATAATATAAGCATAATTTATATCAGAAAAAAAGGGGAAGAAATAATATTAGGATCCGTTAAGGGAACCGTTAGGAACCGGAACCGTTAAGAGGGATCCGGGAATGATCCGGAACCGTTAAAATCCTAACGAATCCTAACCCTATGCAGGAAGGGTGTGTGGGTACTGGAGCTCCATTGGCAGACCACTTCTGTCTTGGTGGTGTTGACAGACAGCCCCATCCTGCTGTAGGCCTTGACAACCACAGCAAGGATGGACTGGAGGTCTTATGGAGAAGATGGGTAACACACATGTCCTCGGGTGGGACAGTACAGTACAGTACAGTACAGTACAGTACAGTACAGTACAGTACAGTGAACCCCTGGGGACCCCCACACGGTAACTCTGTTTCTCAACTGTTTCGGACGCGGAACCGGGCCAGCGCCCTGGGCTCGTTCTTGTGGGTCTGGAAGTTCCGGGGACCCCCTGGGGACCCACACACGGAGTTGCACCACTCACTTCACATGGGTGAAGTAGACAGTTGAATTTCAATAGGCTTCTATGCTGTTTCATTTGGGGGGGGGGGGGGGGGGAATTTGTAGTCCCCCTGTGTCGTTCCCAGCCACTCTTAGCCTTACCTGAGAGTGTATAACCGGAAGTGTCGGGCCAGAACATCGGGGGGGGGGGGGGGGTCCCAGATATAAATGGCTTTAAATGGGGCTCAGTAGCCTATGCATGTCAAACTGGGCATCCATTACAAATGGGGTCTTGAGGCAAGACCTCGACCTCGCACGTGCGGACTCGGCCCCCAGCCAGTGGTAACCTAGTCAAAATATGGCCCTTCAGGAAAATTAATTGGGGAACCCTGCTCTACAGCGTAGGTCTCGCCAAGCGTGACTGTACAGGTCTGAATGTGACATTAGATTTAGTTTTTTATAGCATCTATTTATCATATTTGTATTTATTTATCAGCCAGACAGTGCATCCCATTATGATCAACTCCAAAAGCCTTCATTCAGTCGGGTGCGTCATTGTCTCTGTTGCTCCAGGTGCGCCAACTGTTTTGACTGCCCATGCTGTATGCACACGCTGTCCACTCGGGCCACCAATATCCCAGCTCCTCTGCCTGACGACCCCACCAAAACAGCCATGAAGAAGGCCTACTACCTGGCCTGTGGCTTCTGCCGCTGGACCTCCAGGGATGTTGGCATGGCTGACAAATCTGTTGGTGAGTGAGGGTGTTGAATTCTCCAATATTATAACGAGCTGTATAAAAATATATCTTTATAAAGGGTCAATGGTTAAAATAATTAATTTGGGTTAAAAAATAAACCCATAACAGAACATACATTTATAATGTTGAATTGAAATTGTATAATCCCACTACCGGAATCGGAATAGGGTCGACGTGGTGTCTGGTTGCTAGGGCTGAGTTTACCAACACTCTACTTGCCTCCACACTATTTTAAAGGTATATTCAGTGATTTCACTCAAAAAACCTTAGGTTTCGTTTTTGGCTGTGGGACCCAGCCTTTCGTCCAATCAGGATAGAGAGTCAAAAACGAAACCTAAGGTTTTTTGACCCCCAGGGGTTAACTGGGGACAGGGAGGAACTCCTTATATGGTCAGCACACTCTATAGTAGGGAGGATTATCACAACAAAACAAAAAAATAAGTGATATTTGAATTAAGTGAAATCACTGAATATACCTTTAAGTACTCTGCCAAGGTTCTAGGCTTATTATTCCGCCCTCAAAGTCTTCACATAATTTATTGTACAGTTAATATAAAACAGATTATTCAGGCACATTTCAGCCACCTGAGCCTTTTGCCCATTAGGACCACTCTATGCAACGTCATCAAACAGCGATGCGCACACCGGTCAAGCTTCTAGTTTATGTAATACTGAATGAGGTTTTGTCTATTGGTTGAAAGGCTTTGGTGACATTCACACCAGAAATAATTTTATCACCATAGATTTCAGGCTAGTTTATGAATGGAACACATTGATAAAGGTCCCCCCTGCTGCGTTTCCAATTGCTGCGGATGACTGTGTGAAGGCAAACCCGCAGCAAATTAAATATGCAAGAATCCCAACTTCTCCGCCCGTTCTCATTGAGTCTACCGAAGTATTAGGTGGGAATGTGACCTTTGACTAGTCATAGAGGACCAAATGTGGGTGACGTGTGTTGTGTGTCTCAATTTTCAAACACTGAATCTAAAATGGACAACTTTAGCTGCAGTGATCATCATACTGTATATTGATTCCATTTGTCTCAAACCCTTTGCCCTTAATCAACTCACGGTTAAAAATGTAACTCTTTATGGCTTATATCGCTGTCATTTATTCATCAATATTGTATTAACTCCAGCCAGTGGCGGATGGTAAAGTGCCAGAGAACCCTCATGCTCAGTGGGTACATACAGTTAAGAACAGATTCCGATGGCTGTGGTACGCCTCGGAAGACACGATGAACAGGCAGTCATCTTCCTGCCAACGTTCCAGAAATCTGTCCTTCTGATGTCCAATTATGCAATTTCAACACCAACCAAAAAGATTTGCTACTTGCTTTGTTTTTCTCTTGTCTGGCGCTAGTGAATGATGTCATAACCCGGCGCGTCCCAGTCCTACAGAAAATGGGGGGGGGGAATACTGATCGGAGCGGCCCGATCGTGCTGTGAGCGGCCCGAGCAGATCAGAGGGTTTACAATTGGATCTTTGAACACTAGACGATGATTTATGCCCGAGACTTGCTTCCGATCGAGTCGTCCCCCCCCCCCCCCCCCGATCGTCAAATATGCCCGATAATCGGGTAGCGTAAGGTTAAGCTGCAGTGATCATCATACTGTATATTGATTCCATTTGTCTCAAACTCCTGGAGGGAGCCCTGTTTTAACCTGAGTGAGACCCTTTGCCTTTATGCAAGCTTCAAGGTCATTTATACAATTCTATTTGATTCACTCTAGCCAGTGGCGGATGGCAAGAGCCAGAGAACCCTCATGCTCAGCGGGTAAGTTCTACCCTGAATCTACTTTCTCTCAAGATTTGTTAAAATGTCCCCTGATCGCAGGTTATGGCTAATTTTATACACCACCATGCAATGGAGAATACATTTAGCTTCATGCACTGTAGGTTATGCAATAGATTAGACATGTAAATAAAAGCTGAATAACATTTATTGTGGTTGTTCATACAACGGCCCATGTCGACCCTGTGATAATAAGTGAACTCTGTGATGGTATTTTATATTTTCCTCTGCAGATCAACAAGCTGATTGAGTATTACCAGCAGCTGGCCCAGCGAGAGCGTCAGGAGAGAGACAGGAAGAAGTTGGCCAGGAGGCGGCAGTGCATGCCTCTGGCGTTCTCGGTATACACTACACACCAGCGACATCACGCTGGATTACCGCACTCGCCTTCCACTTTAAGGCCTGGCTCACACCTTTTTCGATCTAGCATACAAAATTGATGCATGCTAGATGTATGAGACTTGTTTAATGACGCAAGCTCCCAATGCATTTCCAACGGAAGTCACACGGTTTGACACAACATTTTTGTTGTGCGGCTGTGTTTCGACTGCCCCCCTCCCCCTCATACAATACAAATGTTGTGTCAAACCATGTGACTCCCATTGGAAATGCATTGCGAGCTTGCGTCAGTCAATAAGTCTCATGCATCAGCTATACATCAATCTGTTGTGCACGTGTGAGTCAGGCCTAACTCGTCACAGTGTTTACTTGAATTAACTGTATGAGTGTGCATGGTGTCTTAACTCTACACTGACGTTGAAAAGTTTACTTCATATTAATGCAACGATATCACAGTGGTAGCAGAATCTCCTTTTGGGTCAATAATATCACCCATAATTGAGTTTACCTAGTAAGTAAGTAAGTAAGAAATATTTGAGTGTTTAACTGCAGACATGCTTTTATCATCTATTGTTGTTGAAAGACAAATAAGCCATCTAAAATGTAACTGAAACTTCAGAGAAACTGTGTATAGATTATTTCTTTGACTTCTACGATTTTGAAAGTCACATCCAAAATGAGTAACTTTGTGGACCAGCAGATCCCCTCTTTTCTTAATGAAAGCACCATTCAGTGTAATCGTTTAAAAGTTGTTCAGAGACTGGCCAAGTACTGCTCAATTGTTTTTTTTTTATACAATAACTTCCCATTCCCAACCAGAACACGGACACAAATTGTCTCCTAATAAATAAGCCTTTATGATGCTACATGACAATGAATTAATGATGAACCATATGGGATATTTTTTTGAGCTTTTGCATGTTAAACTATTATGTGATATATAAATTATATCCATACACCTATAAAAATCATCTTAGTGTTCTCTCAAGTAATCCTCCCTTTTCTGTAATGTGCTAATTGAGAGGAACAGCCTTTTTTTCTGTTGTTGGACATTAATAATTTTATGGAATGGCTCTGGGAATATACGTTGAATGCTAAAATTCAACATTAAACATTAATGTCCTGCAAGTTTTCCCATCAGAGATTTCTGTTGCTGTTGCATGACACCTGTTGCCACTAATGTGTGCTTGATTGCTTTGGTTTCACCTGGATCTTTCTTCTCTCCTTTTTTCTTTGGCTTGTGCACAATGATATTTTGGTTTTAACCCCTCCCCTTCCCCAGCAACACACTATTCATGTGGTGGTGAGTTATTTTGTTTTTCTTTCACAACTTGAACTTGGACAGTCAAATTGTGTACAGTAGTAGACTTGTCTTCGTCTTTCCCTCTGGTCCCTGTCTTAAGTTGTAACCAGATCACATGAATGTCTCCCAGTGTAAATGAGATTAGCCCACACACAATAGGAGCCTTTGTAGAGGTTAGACAGGGAAGGGAGCAAGACACATTCTGTCGAGGTATGGCCGTTCAAAACATTTCAGTTACCGCTGAAACAGCCTTGTTGGTGCCTCAAGTGTTTTTGAGAAAGCACATCTCTACATCTAACCTCACAAAAGCTCCCATTTGTTGTCTCCTATAAGACAAGTAAATTATCTATTTGTTTGTCTTGGGCTTATTTCCTTAAATTTGCAGTGCCATTTGTTATTTATGTTGTGAAAAAGTTGTAATGTTCCTTCTGACACCGGACGCAGTGTTAAAAGTTGCATCTAGAACACGATTTTTAGATTAAGACATCTTGACGCTTTATTCAGTCCTCTTTAAAGTCAGTCGTGTGTTTCTTTTCCTTCACACAGGAAAAATATGGCCTTGGAACCAGACTCCAGAGGCAGAGACCTGGAGCACCTGTATCAAATCTGGCTGGTCTCTCGTGAGTATTAACGGAAAATAAAATAGACTGTTCCATAATATAGTGATGGAAGTCTTTTCTGTTTTGTCAGGTTCATAGGAACTTTAAAGCAAAAGCCACGCTGCCCTACAATTCACAAACTGTTATTACGATTCTTTCACCCATTCCTTTCTGTCTGTTAGTCTCTCTGTTATCAAAATAACTTAAAGGGCCACTTCACCCCTTTTGCAACCTTATTGCAAAAGGGGCAGTTTTATTTATATTTTTAGCTCATTTTACAGGACACAAACACTTGCCTGGGGGTTTTGTGTGTAATATGTTTTCACTAATCCATTGTCAATAGGCCAGTTCCCAAAATATAACTATTATGAAAGATTATGAATTCAAGTCTTGAGTTACAGAGACAGTTTGGATAAATTTACTTAACTGTCCAAGATTATTAGGCTTGCGCAATGTCAATTCTGTGTTGGTCTGGCTTTTCCCTTACAACATTGTTCCGTACAGTATGTCGGTGCGGTTTTCATCAACATAAGATCAGTGATGCACATTTTAAATTAGTGACGTGAAGTGATTAGTATGTCATTATTCACATTCAAAGCAATTCATAAACATGAAAATAAAAATGTGTGCTTGCTTGATGGTATTGTTGTCGGACAGACTTAAAGAAGGAGAGGACCAGAAGGAGATCAATATTGAACCAGCCCAAGCCCTCGATGAGGTGGAACCTCTACCTGAGGACTGCTACACTAGACCCATCAGCCTGCCAGAGGGTAAGATCTGCTCCACAAAACTACTGACCTGACATCAGTCACTAATGATTCATCCTTATGTTGGGCTGCACTTAAGACTTAAAAATGAAGGCTTGAATTAAAAGAATAATACAGCTTTGAGGCTCCGATGCCTCTTTCCTGATGGCAACAATTATGGGGATGTGTGGGGTCTTTGATGACCCTCGGCACTAGGCATGTAACGATTCACTCAACTCACGATACATTTCATATCACGATACGAATCGTATCACGATATGAGGTTCACGATTCGATTTTTCACGATATTAAAAAATATATATATTTTAAAGAAAGATTACCGTACCTATTTTATTTTATATAATTTATCTTCCCCCCCCCTGATATTTTTTATGTAACTACATTGCAAAATAAGTAGCATTACTTTTGACAGTGCGGAAACATAATTGCCTTCCTTGATGAGCATCAACGACCATCACCTGGGCACAGTCACAGACACACACAGCTCCCCTCTACAGTGCTCTACTACTGTGACTATCATTTCTCTCCAAAAGCACTTGAATATGATGGAATACGAATAAAGCTCACATTTCACATCACACACTAAGCCCCCACACACTACCTTTTTATCAGAGCTTGTTTCTTAGCACTACCTACAGCCGGTGCGTAGAGAGAAATGGGGGGGGTCATTGTCAAATGTACCGTGTTGTGTGTGTGTGTGTGTGTGTGTGTGTGTGTGCAACATTGGTGTCTGATTGAGTGGCATATGCATGCCAGCGATGTGACACATTTGGTGAGGGTTTGCAGGTATTAAAGATGTGTTAAGTGCCTGTTGTGATTACTGTTAACTGTGCCTTTTATGTCCTGTGGGGTTCATAGTGACCACGCTGCGCCAGCGGCTTCTGCAACCTGACTTCCAGCCTGCAGGAGAGTCTCAGCTCCACCCCAAACACAAACACCTCCTGATGAAACGCTCGCTGCGCTGCAGGGTCAGTACTAGTACCTCTCGTTATCGTACAGCTTCAATCATCGTACATTCAACGTGTTACTTGAAACTGACACGTGTCGTTGTTGTTGTTGATGTCTTCCTCTAGAAATGTGAGCACAATTTGAGCAAGCCAGAGTTCAACCCCACTTCAATCAAATTCAAAATTCAGCTGGTGGCTGTGTAAGTATTAGTCACTAACTTCTGTTTTTGAAGGCGTAATGAGTGGAAAGTAAATGTACATCACCAGAAATCTACAGTGTAGCTGCATTTGAATCAAAAGCATTTTGTGCATTTTTGCGGCAGTGCCAGTCAATGCACTAAGTTGGACACTAAGTTATTAGGCAAATTATAGTTGTTTAAAATGAAATACTCGTAAATTCATCACACAGACACACACATACAGTAATGTAGATTTTTATTAAAAATATTAGTATTATGACGGTATTCGGTATTATTTATATACTTCAAGTTTGTATTCAAGAACAATCCTAGAGTCACCACTATACTTTGAATTAGTTCCACCTCTGCTTGTAGTTTGTGACACGTCCTTGTTTGAATGCAGTCAGAACATCAATACTTTATTTTCCTTCCAAAGGAGTTATATTCCTGAAGTGAGGATTATGTCCATTCCAAATCTCCGCCACATGAAGGTGAGTGGATTAATAATTGTATAACTCGTACCTCAGCATTTGAATCTAACTCTTTTGTTGCTGTTCTGGTTTTGTTTTGTAGACCTTACCCTTACATGGTGGAATTCCAATTCAATTTCACCCAACTGATGTTTTTTGTGGACCTTATAGTCGGCCTAAATTCAGTTTCAGCTTTATCCATCTCATGACCTCAGTTTTTTTATTCATAAATTTGTAACATTGTACAGCACTGCCTTTAAGGAAGTGTCATGGAATTTCAGAATCTAGAATTCTGTAAAGTGATATATAGGCTACTATAGCTGTAGCAGTGACTGAGCCATGTGACAGCTGTGCAAGTGCGCAAACACACACATGCATGTCTGCAACTGGTAGCAGCCCCTCATCAAGTCATCTTTCAGCCAATGTGCCCTTACCCTGCAATGAGTTTGAAGCACGGTTTTGATGATCGAGACCTCTATTTTGTGTTTTCAAAGTGTTTTCACTTTGCTGAATTTCTTTTAACAAGCAATGTTCGTGTGTCACAAGGGGCATTTAAAATGGCTGCATGCATTCCTTGCAGCCATAATTGCCGCTTCCACTGCTTAAGCGATACAGTTAAGAAAAATCATTGATTTGTGCTGGTAGCCTGGTACATATTGCCAACCCACACAGGTCAGGAGGCGCCTGGAGGCATTTGTTAAAAGTAAAAATATGAGCATGGAAAAAAAAAAACACTTGTGATGTGAACCTTTTGAGCCCTGTGTTGTCTGGTTTTCGAGAGCTACTTTGACCAGCCTGGAATTAGACAAACATGTATTGCCTCTTCCCCATATGTACTTTATGTTGTCCGTTTAGGAGAGCCAAGTGCTGCTGACCCTCACCAACCCAGTGGAGAACATCACCCACGTCACCCTGGTTGGCTGCGAGGAGGGAGATTCGGATGACGTCAACAGCACTGCTAAGGTACCGTAGAGCCAGGGGCGGCCTTAAGAATATGGAGGCCAGTTTCAAGACCAAATATGAGGCCCCTTCACAAGTGTCTCCCCTTTACCTCCCAATGCTGCACCTTTTACCCAGGTTATTAACAGGAAATAGGTGTAACTTAACGACATGGGAGAGAGTGAGGCAGCAAATGAGAGAGAGAGAGAGAGAGAGAGAGGGGGCCAAGGGTGGCGGGGGGGGTTGACTTGACGCCTGGCGGTCAGTTGGAGCTTGGAGGCCCCCCTGAGGGTGGAGGCCCGTTTCAATTGAAACTGGTGAAACATAACAAAGGCCTCCTATGCGTAGAGCAGGTGTTCTCAAGGTGGGACATTTGTTCTCTTTATGGCTCGTACACACTGCCCGATATTTGCTCCGATTACGCTGTTGGGGAGCATTTTTTGCGCTCGCCGACAACTCCCGATCTGACGCAAGATGGGGGCTTTGATTGCCGAGGTTTTGCTCGCTGTGTGTGTGAAAGGCTCTGCGAGAAGATATAGCGTCGGTAAAAGCGCTCGCCGACGCCTTCCTGACCGTTTGAATATCTAGCAGGTTTAATATTTGGCGCTCTCGCCGACTGGACATCATACAGTATGAACTGGGTTGCGACCGCACACCGAGAAGACCTGTATTACAGCCAATGAGAGCACAGGACGGCTGTGCTCACTGACACTGTCTGTCAGTCGACTGTATCGATAGATGATCAGATGATGATATATAACCTTTATTCCTTGGGTAAATCCCTGTGTCATACATATTGGTAGCTATATTGGACCAATGTTGCTGTTAAATAGTTGTGTGTGTGTGTGTGTGTGTGTGTGCATACGGAGAGAGACAGGCGGTAGCCAATTTTTGTAACGTCAAGATTTAACGTCCTGTCTCGCTATAGCGCACGTAGGCTATGCCTATAAGTTATCGCAAACATTTCGCCCTGTATATAGCCAGGCTATTCCTGTGTGTGTGGCGTGCATGCAGAGAGAGAGAGAGAGAGGCGTCCTGTGTCGGTCTCGTGCTTCTATCACGGCATCCTGCAGCACGTGCGTGACATGTCGACAAAGGATCATGTGTGATCCTTTGTCGTAGTGTTGAAAAATAATCCAAAGTGGCCATCGACAACACAGCGGAGGAGGAACGTGCCCGCACAGCACCGCCACCGCCGCCATTGGAATGCATTGGGCCTCAATTTCCCAGAACCCTTTGCATGCCAGTGTGACACAAAGAGAATGCGTTGACGTCATCAGAACGCGTCGCCTATCCCACTCTGTCCGATGGAAACCCCGTAAGTCTTAAAACGTGAATTAAACAATGAAAACATAACTCGTGTAACTCGTCATTGGGAGAGAAGCTGTTCTACAATCAATGAACTTGTGTAACTCGTGAATGGGAGGGTTAACTATGAGAGTGTACAAATGGAACAAGTGAAACCATAAGGGTCCATTTGGTTCAAACTATCAATTATTGATAGTTCATTTCAGCACTAGGGGGTGCTGTGTGTTCATTAGTGTCTTGTGCAGTGACGATGAATAATGAAGTAATTTGAAACATTGTATAAAGAGTGAATCCACTGAATATTGTGTTTTGCTTTGTATTTATAGGTGATGGTTCCCACTAAGGAGTTGGTCCTGGCAGGGAAGGATGCTGCAGCCGAATATGACGAGCTAGCTGAACCTCAAGACTTCCAGGATGACCCAGAGTAAGCACACGCGCACGCACACACATACACACAGACAGACATAAACGGGTACACGTTATAACTGTCCATATGTGAATGCGATATCTCAGGAACACATTTAGCTAATTCCTTACAATTTCCACTTGATTCAGTTCAACTTTGAGAGTAAGCATGAAAATACACATTCCTTTTAGGCCTTACATTTCTAGTTTCCCATTGATTGATTCGTTTATTAGACAGAAATGTATGGCAACAGACTACAGTTAAACACTCGGTCCAAAAGGGATAGCACCACAAAAAGTCATTGCACTTTGTTTCCATTTAGGCCTTATACATTGTCTGCAGAAGAGCATGAGACCAAAACTCGCACAACTATCGTGAAGTGTCTTCCGTTTCCCAACATTCCCACTGACTCACACTCTCATTTTCCATCTTCCTCCCCTTGCAGTGTTGTGGCCTTCAGAAAATCCAACAAGATCGGTTTCTTCATTAAGGTAATCCCCCAGAAGGAGGAGGACGCAGACGTCACCGTGTCGTTTAAGATCCGCCACGACTTCCGCAACCTGGCGGCTCCCGTGCGGCCCAACGAGGAGGGTGGCGGCGGCAGCACGACGCCCGTAGCCATCTGGCTCACCCACAACGTGGAGCTGCATCTGGGGCCGCTGGCCCCCTGAGAACGCCATGAGGAACAGTGTTAAACACACACAGTGCTGTGTCACTCCCAGAGTCTTAAAGGCTGATTTATACATCATCACTTGAATATTTTCAATTGTCGTGTGACCCCTTTTTGACGATTGTTCAAAGGGCAGTGCGATGAAGCATAAACTAGCCTTCAGGGCTGGGAATGAACGGTTCCACATTCCTTAAGTCTGATGTATACCAAAATATAGCACATGGTACAACCTGACGTGTTGCGACACGGCTCGTTGTATGAGCTTGTAGATCTGCTATTTTCTGGCGAGCGACAACGGCACGCACTTAAGTATAAATTCAAGCGTTGGAACTCTGTGTTTGATTGAAACAATACCGGGACTTTTTTTTTAAATTCTGCTTATCGATACAGACGAGCGCCGTTCAGATGCAATTACAGTTTATGTGGCCTAATGTACGATAGTTGTTCTCAAGTATCCTTGCATGGCATCACCAGTTACGACATATTCTAGCAGCTACAGGCTCCTGACAATACCACGGCTGACTCCAAATGTACTGTAACATGCTTCATGTAGGTCTTCAGCATGTTTTATTTTTAATACCATGCTCTTATCAGTCGTATCAGTTGCAATGCTTACTCGTCATGAAAATAAATAAAAAAGCAGTCCAAACAAGCAACCAAGAATACATGATCTTTGACCAAGTATAAACAATGGGACATGAGTAAATTAAACCAGAATGACAAATACAGTAAAATAATAATAATTTAATAAATAATAATATATGAAATGGGTTATCCAAGTACAAGAGATGGTCACAAGTTATCCTAGTAATAATAGAATCGGAATGCTGTCGCATATCACCCTCCATCAATTATATACACCTCAGGCAATCATTTATACAAAGAAGAGAAAAGAAACTATAGCCCAATACATATTTAAATCTCCATACACGTGATGGACAATGTTCTAAGCCAGATGTGGATCTTTGGCAAACATCGTGTCATGCAAGTTAAGTGCGCAGGCTTCCTTTCAATTATCCTACATGATTTACATCAGTCCAGCACCTTCCACGTAGATGTGTGTATGATTACCTGGAAGGCTGGAACACCCATCAACATGACGTAAACCAATCACTTTGTGAAACGTCACCGTATATTTGCAATGTAGATGTGCTAAATGAATTTATTCCTACAGTGCATACCTTTTTATTAGAAGTCCAAGCAACAACAACTTCACTTGTTCCTTCCCTGGGAGGTGTGAATTATTGACTTAAGCTGGCAAATAAGCAAGATAGGAAAATCACCTTGTTGAGTCTGCATATGTTGTCTACCGTGTAGTTTTCAGATTTATTAGAATGCATTGCATTACCGTATGAATTAAGATGCTTATTACAGGTTATAGAGGACTCCTCTAAAATAATAGTAACCGCTACGCACCTAGCAATAGAGCTATGTGATAGACACACACATCCTCATCCCAGACACACCTCTGTCTCTGTAATACATTGTCAGGAGATCATGGACTCTTAAGATCAAACGGTAGAAGTCTATTACTCCTGGTAAAGCGTGTATGCTCTTGGGAGGAAGGCCATCTGGTGCCTTGTAGTGTGACACCAGGTGCTTGCAAATAAACAATACGAAGATCGTATCCTGTAGCCTGTAGCCTCCTCTCTCCTCGCCTCCAGGGTAGGGATTCGGGAAGGAATCAAATGTGATCCCTGTCTGATTATCTGATACCTCTTCTGTAGACTCTCCAAATATTGGGTTTCTTTTCTAAACTATAGGCAGTAAACGGTACATTTTATGTCGTAACACTGGTTGTGGATGTTGAACTTAGGACTTTGCAGATGTCATTTAAACTACTTATTGCTGCTTTTGGTAAAGACTGGTTGGTTGAAAAGATGGTTAAGAAGACATTACAATACCATATGTATAGGTCATAGTTGGACACTAAGGAAATTAAATGTAATTTTCTTTATTTTCAGATTTATGATGCTGCAATTTCTTATATGAATTACATTACATTACCATGCTAAGAATTGGTATGGAAAACTGAGAAAGTGCTGCATCGATAAGCAGAATCAGAATTACCCCCCCCCCCATACACACACGCACACACACACACACACTTATACCCGAACCCCCCTCCTGCTTCTTGCTTCTGTGTCTTTCGTCATCACCGTTCTCCGTTGATGTAAAACTATTATCCGCATGCAGCAATTATCTTTATCACATACTAGTCAATGTCCCTTTACAGTTACTGATGGTGGGTGTACTGTATTCTACGGATCAACGTACATAGTTTGTTCTCGGGGGGGGGGTAGTCTCTATAAAACATCGTTTTATTTAATTATCGTCTGATAAGTCACAGTAAGTTTTATTGGCAGTATGTAATGTCTGTACTAGTAAGGCGCTGTGTAAATACATTAAGGGATGTACTATGTACCAGTTTACTGTATTTAGAACACCATCTATTCTAAATATACATCACCGGTTGTTTGAACAATCTATGAACAACCTGTAGCTCTCTGTGACCTTTTTGATCGCTAGTGTTTAACCTCTGGAAGTCTTTGGTTTGTAGGAAGACAGAGCCTTACAATACAGATACAACCTGTGCTGGCTAATAAAATGTGCTACTGTAACAGATTTGTTGGTCCCCCTTTTGTGTGTTGAACTGAATATAAAATATGAAAATACTATAAGTCTGTACATCTTGGATTTGCTCATATTGACATGATGTTCGGACATATCCAGGAGGACTGTTTTTGTCTTTCTTGTTATCGTTTACGCCACAGGGTGGCGCCACAGGCAAAGCAAATGTACTGTGTGGTGGGTAGTATATTGCAGAGCATGCATACTGGATAATTAGAATAGGAAGAGGACATGCTGATACTGTTGTACAAGCAACTAAAAGATGCATCTGACAATGTGAACATGTGTAGGGTGGCTTACAGAGCCAGCATAACGCCTCATTACTATGTGAGCCTGTGTTCAGTGGCATTTCCCAAACGGACTAGACAGAAACCAGAGCCAGTCAGATGTGAATGTTTTGAGGAGAATCCAAGCAAAGCTGAATGCTTGAATGATTTGCCTCATTAGGGTTGGACCTACTGTACAGTACCTTGGCAACGTCAATAACGGATCTTAAGAGAGCGTTCTAAAACGGATATACTTTTTCATGAACCATTTAAACCTGGCATTCCTTTTTTGGGCATAGCCTATAATGGGGGAAATTGTAAAAAGAAAAAAAAAAACAATAGCCAATCTACAGCCTTGTCTCATTTGTCACACAAAGTGCGTACCGTATATGGGTTAATTGGGTAACTTGTGCAATTCTTATTGGTTGTCGTATGCTACTGTATACAAAGACTACATATGCCTACATATGGAATAGTTTATTGGCATCGCAGCAGATAGCTGGTGCAATCCGGGCTGCAGTTTCCCCAATGAGGCCTTCTGCTGTGTAAACAGACCCTCGCTGCCTCGGTAATAAAGCCCGGATTTTCTTTTATCTCGGGCAGATATAAACAGCTCAGAAGAGGGGCCTGTGTGAGAGTCATGAATCAGCTCCGAAGATGAGGTAATAAAGAACACATGCAAGGGAAGGCCATACCAACTGAAGCATGATGGCCAGTATCTGGCTGCCGGGGTATAGCAGAAACACAGTAGGACCTACCCTCTGTATACACCTGCACTGTTGCAGTGTCATTGTAACCCACATGGGAATACGGCCATGTCTACGCTAAATGGATGAAGAACTCTTACCGTGCCATGGGGACATTTGGGATTGCCGGATGTGGACGCATTTCATTTAATGAAAAATAATTTGCTGTCAATGTCAGGCGCTCTTATTTTACTATAATTTTTATCGGCCACGATTTTTGCAACCCAGTTTTTTCACCCAGTGTCAATTATCTAATGTAATCCTGGGCGCTACACTGCATGCCTCTGCCAACCTGGGGGGGGGGGGACTGACCTCATGCCTCCTTCTATGCATGAGGAGTCCAAGCTGCTTCTTTTCACCTGACAGGGGGGATCGAGTTTCCCCGGCCGGACGTAGCGCGTGGAAGAACACGTTATTCCGACCAGTTTCTTTCCCCTCCATCAGGTGCCCTGGCTGGCCAGGGGGAGGTAGTTTTAGAGACCAGGATTACTGCATGTTTTTGTAAGGGTACCTACCCTAGGGGACACGGGGAGAACATGCAAACTCCACAAAGAAAGGCCCTTTTGCCAACCCCACCTCGGGTATGGGCACTGATGACGCGGAGGAGGGAACACGCCCACAGCGTCCCCAGCGGGAATTGAACCCAGGACCTTCTAGCTGCGAGGCGACAGCACTACCGACTGTGCCACCGTGCCCCTAGGTGCTCTTATCTTCATGTCATAGACTTATTTTAGTCGCACGGTCACACTGGCATATTTGAACTTGTGCAGATGAAGAGCATTCTGATCTGGGGAAATTGGTAGGAACCGTGATATGTACTGTATAACTCGGGGAGGGTTCTGCTTCGACCTTTCATTGACCCGTGTACAGCAGAGCTTCAAGAGCCAAACAAAAACAGCTTTCCTCAGGCCAGGATTGTATTTTTTCCTGGATCGAGATGAGACTCATTTCATGCATGCTTCACTCTCCTTTTGCAGAAACCTCCCAAGTTTCTTTTGAAGGTGTCGACGATCAGTTTTAATAGATGTTGTGATATTTTAGTAAATGGCTAAAGCCTTTCCTTCCATGTCCTCTTTTCCCTCTAATCCTTTCTCTCCCCCCTCCCTCCCTTCCTTTCCTCTCAACCTATTTTTTCCTCTCCTCACATCTTTATTTATAAAGACAGCCCAGTCATTTCTTACTGAACTACCAGTTTGACTGCACTCGGGTCCTTTCCACGGTGATGTCATCCCCCAGTCGCCAGTAACTCAACCCGGTCTCTGCATAACATACGAGGAAAACAGCAGAAAAGGCTACACCTCTGCAGAGGCAATAACTCTGTAGTCTGTTTAATAACAGATGGATTCTACTGGCCTGTACAAAATATAAGAGTGTCGTTTACCCCTTTGTTAACAAATCAAATATACAAATTAATGGAAAAATAACTGAGTGGAGAAAAAACAAGAGTAACTCTTCTCAGGTGACGGAGAACGTCAATACAGCATGTGATCAAACTGTCGATCCATCGACGGCTACATGGAGAGTAGTATTGGTTGCGGTGCATAAACCCTTCATTACAAAGATGAATAAAACACATTTGAGAGTTTTAGTGGTGTAAATACTGGTCTACAGAACTGGAAAAAAAAGTCATATGGTCAGATGAGTCATCTTTCACCATATTATGCGCCGCAAGTTCTGGTGTATATACCAAGAGAAATGGTACAGAATGGGGTGCACCCCTTCAGTGTGGGTTGTGGTGCAGGGCATTTTCCTGTTTGGGTACACTTGGTGGGAAGGGTCACTGCAAATCAATACAAAGTTATTGTGAGAGTGATGTTCTTTATCCTATGAATAACCTTTCCTAAGCTAATGGGAGTAGTCTCTTGTATTCCTTAGCTGATGGGAGTAGTCTCTTTTGGGATGATAATGTCCCCATCTACTGGGTCATTGAATGGCTTGATGAGTATAACACATGATGTCAGGGGCAGCGGTGGCCGAACGGTTTGCGGAGCGGTCTTGATACCGGAAGGTCGCCAGTTCGAATACCCGGACCGGCACGTTAAAATGACCACCGCTGAAGTGCCCTTGAGCAAGGCATTGAACCCCTACCATGAAATGTTCTATGAGCAGGGCGTGGCTGTAAACGAGCATCTCGAGCTTAGTCCACTTCCCTGGGTAAACAAAGAACTTTGCTTTTGCTTTGCTTTATGTGAAATATATGCTGTAGCCTTCACAGTCACCAGAACTCAATCCAATCGAACTATGGGAGATTTTGGACTGACATAATAGTCAGCTCTCTCCACCACCAATGAGGGAATAATGTTTTGTTAGACTTAGACTGGTGTTCCATCCCTCCTAGTAGAGTCCCAGAGACTTGTATAACTTAACCTATGCCAAGGCACACTGAACCTGTTCTGATGGCATGCGATGGCCCAACACTTTACAAAGACACTTTATGGTGTTCTTTCCACTCATTTGTCACATGTCTGTACACGTGGAAACGGGTAGGCTTTCTCCATTAATGAAATGTATCAGGTCTGTCAGGTGAGTGTATATTCCTGATTTAACCCTTAGCAGGAGTCTATAGGCCTATAGTTTGGATGTGCAATAAAGTAATAGTTTTCAGAAGATGAGAAAAGCTCCTTTCTTCACTCTGAAGCCCTCAGCTCTAGCGCTGGACTTTGAGCTATAATCCCACTGATTAATCACCCCCTTCATTTTCTGCTCACCGGACCATCATCTGGTTAATTAGGTGTAATTGATGGTGTCTGCTCGGATTAATAACCTGTAGGCATGTGTGCCTCCAGAGCAGGAAGAGCCAAACCTGGCGAAACCTTAGCCCACTCCTCTACTGTTTCTCTTTTCTGTCATCCACCCCCCCCCCCCCTCTCCGTTTCATTCTCGTTGGGTCCTGAAGGCTAGAGGCTAGATGGAATGTTGATTTTGGAGGCTGGAGTGAAAAAGAACACTCTGAGAAAGCAGATCCCCCCCCCATCCCCCTCTCCCCGTGCGCGCACCGAGGCTGTCACGGGCCCAGACTACAGCCCCGCTCTGTGTGTTTTTACTTCTTATTTGCTCAATCGCTCACCGGCTGCATTACGTGTATGCAGGCGCAACTGTGTCAGCAAAACTGATCCGAGGCCAGTGCAGAGAGGGGCCTCGTGGGAGCTATTGGAGCCTGGAGGGCAAAGAGTCTGTTTTCATACTCCAGTACTACGGTCGCCTCCGGCCCAGGGGCTATACCAGACGTTCCTCAATGGAAAGACTGGAGTGGACCTGAGAAGTGTCTGGAATAGTGTGAACCAAAGGAGGAATCCTCTGGAATGTCTTTATAAGGTGTGATGTTCAACACAGGTTGAACGCCATGGGCCTGGGTGGAGTTGAGCCTGAGTGTTAAGGTGGAGCTCTCTGATGTTCAACCTTTGGTGCAGTTACCTGGGCATGATGTCCTTTAATTACTTACACAAGAAGAGCGCGCAAGTAAGGCGGTTTATCCAGCGCGTTGATGCGTATGCCGTGGTACATATTATGCTGATTCCGAGAGTGACGTAATGAAGATATGTATCAATGCCGGGGTATAGCTGGCTCTCGATGGTGACGTAATGAACATATGTTTCAGTGTCGGGTGGATTAAAGTTAATGCCTATGTATACATGTATGTAATCTGAAACCTACCTTTATTACGTCACCATCGGAAGCCAGTTATATCCCGTCATTGATACACATCTTCATTGTGTCACACTCAAAATCAGTATATATACCACGGCAGACCATATACTACTTTCCAACTTACATACATGTATACATATACGTTACCTGTTACCCAACCAATATTGAAACATATCATAATTACGTCACCATTGACGGCCAGTTATAACCTGACTTTAGTATTTAATTTCAATGTTTTACAGAGAGGCTGAGATTTGAAAGTTCGTAGCGGTCGACAGTACTTGCGCGCTCTGCTTGCGCACTAGTAGGCAATTTATGGCCTACTAGTGTGCAACACGCAAGTAGGCACTCGATAGAGTGTACTTCTAGTTTTTATCTATGCTTTCGGAAGTAGCAATTTCATACACTCTTGACTGCATAGTGAAGCAATGAACATGAACAAACTCAAACTTAGTTTTGGGAAAGCTATGGCTGTATACTCATGTTATATCACCCTTGACAAAGGTTGTCTAGTGGCACAGAAAGCAATAGGTCCCCAATATTGCTGTAGCATGAATGATGCCCATGCACTATAGGGACATTGAGGGGGTGATTTCACCCTCCTGCTGACCACTAGTCCACTACCAGTAGCCAGGGTGGGGGGAAGGGGAAAGCACTGGTTTCATATAATTTGTTTGCATTTGTTTATGTGCTAAAGGTGTGTTTACTGGTTTTCTGTGCAATTTGAGTGAAAGGAAGGATTATGGACAAGACTTGGACTCATACAGTATTGTGCCCAGATAGCTGTATAGAACCGCAGTGCTCCTCCCATGCTCAACATCACTTTAATGTCATAAGTCACTACCTGATGCAAGGTTGATGTTGAGGGGAACGTTGGCCTCTGAATAAGAATGACACTGTGCTGTAACTGTTTACTCATATTAGCATTAAGCAAACACACTAGATAACCACAGTCTCGCTGACATATTTACAATGATCTCTCTGAACTGGCCACACTGAGGCTCCTTTTCCACCAGGGTTGAACCGGGTCCATTCTTAATTAGTCCATGAGACAGAGCCCCAAAATTGGAACGTTAATTACGAACTGGGCAAACCCATACCTATTAAATTGTTTATAGGGTCAATATACGTAAATTAATATAACCCTTCCACAGTAGTAGCATTATCACACATGTTATTGTGTTCACCTACAGTATATACTGTATGATAGGTGAATAGGATGAAAATATCACGCCTGTGTGAAGTGAGTAACTTGAGGGGCGCTCTTATCATCATACATCATGCATCATCTCATTCCGGCCAATTACATCCTATGTCCAGTTTTTGTTTGATGTATTTATTAACAGTTTGGGGAATTGCATTACATTTCAAGCACAACTGTTAACTGTGGACGACACCATAAAGCATTACACTGGTTTACAATATGGGTCCACCCTTTTCATGCTGTACTCAAACCTAAGCCATTGCAGCCTGTCAAAGTGGGCAGGGGTCAGGAGGGTTCGGGGAGTGAGGCCAAGTAGTAGCCTGACCAGTTTGTTTTGGGAAGTCTGGAGCCTTGTTTTAAGGGCATTTGAGGTGCTGTGGTACCAAGACGTGCATGCATAGTCGAAGAAACCTTATGCCATATGCGTCTTGCGAATTTCAGCCACACATAAATAAAATAGACACTTTTCATTAGGGGAAGCACTTGTTATAGACAACCTATTGTTGTTCTGCTGCACAGTGGAGCCAGGGGCTTTTCATAAGGCCACGGTCCATTAGGCTCTGCTGAAAGAGCGCTGGCTGCTGCGGGTGTGTAGAGAGGGATGCTTCAAGCTGAGATGCCTTGTGTTGTACAGCCTCCTCGAGGCAGGCGTCCAAAACCCTCTGCCGCCTATAGGGCCCAGCCCAGAACGGCCCATCACCGCACCACAAGCACGCTTACGCCCCCATAAACAACTTTACCCGTTACATTTCACAGATGCTCTGCTTTGACGCACTTTCACACGGGGAAACACCGAAAATAAGTGAATCGCTTATATCTAAAAATAAAATAAAAATCACGTGGAAGAGAGCTCTATCAAAGAGGCAGACACCGAAGGTCCTCACCATATCAATGCCAAATGTACTGTTGGACACACAGAGACAGCAAATGTAATCTCACTGAAGGCCACAAGAAGAGAACTGCATATTCAGCATAGCAGCCAATTTGATGGTTGATTCCCGGAAAGGCATGAGACTCTTAACCCTCAAAACTGATAAAGGAACAGAATATAGTGTGCTGGAAGAGTCTGCGTGAGAAGTCAGAAGGAAACCCAAACAGACAGTAACCATTTAAGACTATAAAACGATGACTATGACCAGGAACCATTAAGCTCAACTGAGTCACCTGGGAACCGAATTAGCTGTGGATGCATATAGATCAGAGTTTTGATTCAGTGCCTTTCATAAGACCAACGTGTTTGTGATTGCCACTTGCATAGTACATACCATAAGACTATGCCCAATGGGGATAAAGACAACATCCCCATTTTGTAGTTGCCAGTTAGACTGGGTTGTAGATACTTATTTGAACAGCTCAAAGCTAGCAATTAGTCGTGGAAGAGGAGTCAGACTCGAGATCCCACAAGGACTGCGGTCGGCAGAGAATAGAGGGCAGAAAGTTAGAAATCTCATCGTCATGCCCGAGGAATCTCACAGAGATTATACTTTGCCTTAATGTTTCAGGGAAGGATGTTGTTCATCTGTGCTAAAAGACACGAAATGACAAGGAACGGGAAATAAAGTTCACATGGCAGCATGCAATTACTTTTTATTGACGAGATTAGCTGTTCTGAGATGGTCTTGGTTGCAAGACACTACAACACTGCATTGCCTTGATTTATACGTACTTATACAAGCTCACGTGTCTTTGTGAGCTTGCAGATCAGCTATCTGCGTGACACTGCGCGCAACCCAGTGTAAATCAGGGGTATATGACCCAACAAACTCCAAGGATGCAAGGACGTGCAGTTGATTGTGAAAGTCCATTCACCGCTTCATCACTCCTTGTCTATAGTGTACTGTCTGAAAGCAGTGTTCCGATGCACTAATGAGTCCTGTAAATCCATGCACTTTTCTGCACTCCTGCAGTGAATATGTTGGAGGCGATGTGATTTCCTTGAATGAACTTCGTACCCGACAATGTGTTTCTGATAATGATAGACAAGTCACAGAGCTTCTCTATTTAGCCCAAACTTTCATTCAAAACAGATATATAGTGGTACTATTACCATTCCAAACACTGTATTTTGTATTTTATATTTCTTGTTGGCTAGTTCTCCCTGTGGGTGGCAGTTCACGCCCCTCATAAACAAACTGACCATCCAAGATGCTAGAAAGAATACAGCTGTGGACTGATGTCTTCGCCAACGTACTGGTATTAATAGAACGCAAAACAACCAAAGGTTCAAGGGGCTCCGTGACAAGAGTTTGCCTTGGATTTTGATTTCCCCAGTGGAGCATAATAAACAGGCTTTTACAGTTTCTTGGCTCAACTGCCATGCTATTAAAATCGGCGAGGTGATCTTTACAAATCAGGATAAAAAAAAACGGCCATAAGCCTATAACGAGATGATAGTTGTCTTTTGTGTTTGAACTGCAAATGGGCTGGCTGGACGCCATGTTTTATTAATATTATTTACCAAACGCATATCTGGTGCATGCAGCCCAGACAGACTGTTGGGAGTGTTTGACTGGTTCGACACCCTTGCCAGACAATGTCCCTTTGCCCGGGGTTGCTGGGAGAGTTGTGGTTAGACTGGGGTTTGTGGGCCTTTGTCTAAACCCATGTTGTTCTCTTTAATTTCCTGTTGAGGTGACTCAGATTTGATTTCCTGCCTATGAGAGTAACATTATGTTGTCATCATCAGTGTATCAACCGGGGAGAGAAACTCAACCCCCCCCCCCCCCCCCCCCCCACACACACACACACACACACAGAGGATTCATGTGTATGTGGTTAATATCACACTTGAATGCATTGTTTATATAATTGTATGTTGTATATAAACAATATATATTGTTGATAGAAACAATTTCCAATTTGGACCTGAACTATAATGATGGTGCAGTCAGTGCAGTGTACCGGGTTCCATGGATTAGAAGTAGGTCACAGGGAGGGGGGGGGGGGGGGGGAGCGGTAGAGCAACAGGGACATGGGGAGAGAGTTCCTGGATAAAGAAGGGAGAAGAAATCATGTCTGCCGAACTATAGGAGTATTTTGGGGTCTGGGACCAATTTGAGATGTCTTTCCAGTTCCACCCACTTCCTGTGTATAGCTATGGTCTCATATTTATCATGCCTCACCTCGACCGACCACACCGGTCAGCTTGGATGCGTCTCGTTCTTTACATGTGGTGCCTCGGACGCACGGCACTCAGCTGCAAGCTATCATTGCATTAATGTATGATAATTGGAATACTGGACAAACGACCTCAGACTCATAAAGACCGTATGTGTGCACTGTGCACTCACGCTAATGAGTCACACACATTGTAATACTTTTATTTTGGTTATTAGTACATGAATATATGGTGGAAAATCTAGGGCAAGAGTCAGTCTCTATGAATACGTAAAACACTTCCTTCTTCATATGTGGATGACTGCCAATTACAACGGATACGGAGCGGGATCTTGCCACTGCCTCAGTTTTTGCCTTGGGCATTCCTCCACCTCACGACTGTGGACATTACCTAGGCTTCCAAATATAAACACAATCTTGTACCCAAGTTGTAAAACCTCACTTTTGAGCAGTTGGTACTTTAAGATCTTTCTTGGCATGGAATTAT
The DNA here is from genome assembly GCF_964188405.1 of Protomyctophum parallelum. Classification (NCBI taxonomy): domain Eukaryota; kingdom Metazoa; phylum Chordata; class Actinopteri; order Myctophiformes; family Myctophidae; genus Protomyctophum; species Protomyctophum parallelum. The sequence goes on from NC_139711.1 coordinate 7,702,354, forward strand.
GCTTTTTCCAGACGGTAGTCAAAACTCAAAAGTACACCCTACAATACTTGTTCTTGGCACATGCAGGCACGCACGCACGCATGCACACGCACACACACGCACACGCACACGCACACGCACACACATGCACATGCACACACACAAACAACAGGCACACATGTATTTTAATACTGGCTCAAATGAAACACATGACCAATTTCAAATAAACATGGAGAGGAAAGATTGTTATCCAGTGGATTCCTCACTAGGAATGTAGTTAATTTCTTTCAAATCTCCAAACCAATTGATTACGATTTATGAATGAATGATTTTATCTGATTGTTATTTTTTTTTAATGTTATTCTTTTGTGGCTTTCGCCTTTCTTTTATATATTTTTTTATGGAGGGACAGACAGTAGGCTCACAGGAAATGGGGGAGAGAGATGGGGGGGAAGACATGCAGTAAAGGCCTTCGGGATCGGGAGTCGAACCCACGGCACACTGCCAGACTGGATTACCAGCCAAGGTGCCTGGACCACTGAGCCATGGCCCAGGCCTATCTGATTGTTTTTACACTGCCGCCGTAGTTCTCTGACAGTTAATCAAACAAATTGATTTAATACATTTTAATAAAACACTTTTTCCCACTAATGTTGTACGTTACATAAACATGAACAACATTAAAGGGCCACTTCACCCCTTTTGCAACCAGATCTTATTTTAATGATGTTTGGGAGACAAGAAACTTTACTTTACTGGGGGTTTTTATGTGGGTAATATGTGTTTTTAGATATTTCAGTATTTCAAAGTGTCCATGGACTCCATGGTGTCAAGGACACTGGGCTCACTTCCTTCATGACTACATGTAAGACAGCTCTCCCCCTATCCACAAGGAGGAGCAGTGCACCAGAGCATTATGGGAATTGTAGTCCAGGAAAGAAGTAAGCCCAGTGCATGTCCATGAGTCCATGGACACTTTGAAATACTGAAATATCTAAAAACACAAATGACCCACATAAAAAAACCCAAGGAAAGTGTTTCTTGTCTCCCAAACATCATTACAATAATACCTGGTTGCAAAAGGGGTGAAGTGGCCCTTTAAGTCAGTGAAAGTTTCTGAACGTCGGTTTCGATACATTTTCGGTTGATTACCCAGCCGTAGCAATACATTCTTGACATCTTTCCATTTACTGGTGGATAGATGGATGAGTTTGACCCTAAAGTGCTTGACCTTGGTCTGCCCGGAGCATGAGCAAGCCCCCCTCTCCCCCCAAGGAGCACCATTCCTTTCTCCATTCCTCTGGGACACGTTAGCCGTTGGAGCCAGCAACGTTCAAAGTCTTTGAGAGACTTTCAATTTGTCGGGTGGTGAAAAGACGGACCACCTTGGGGAGGCGTTGTTTCATAGAAACGAGGCAATTTTAAAGGGATTTTTTTATTTGAAACAGGAGAGAATAATAAACAAACAAAAACTGAACCGTGTATTGAATGTGGACGTGTGTAGGTTTAAGTTTGGTTTCTAAGCCCGGGGATTTAAATTACTTAATGTTCCTGATGTAACAACATTGTTAACGGGATCTCATACCAGCGAATATGTCCAGCGCGCTCTGTTATTAAGGGCCCTTCTCTTCCCCGCTCCGCTGAGTTCATAAATATTTTTCTGCCGGGGTTATCATAACACGACCTTATGAAAAAGCCAAACAAAGCATTCCTTCTCCTTAGGAAGGTATTCAGAATAGGAGTCTCCACCTTTGCTTTTTCATGTGTGCCCCCCCTCCCACACACACACACACACACACACACACACACGTGCGTGCACACACACACACACACACACACACACACACACACACACACACACACACCCTACCATCAGACAAAATGTTCATGCGTTTTACGCTCTTTCACTGCTTATGTTTCAAGCTTCAAGAGGTGCTCAGTCACTCACACAGGTACAAGCAGCAAAATGTTAGTGGGACATGCACCGCATCAATACAATATATGTAGCCTCCAGTCCGGTATATACTGTATACATTTGAAATAAAATAACAAATGAAAGTTGGGGGCACTAACAGGGAATGTGCAGAATCGATATATGACAGATTAAACATCAAATGTCACATATCCATCATATACGTCCTATGCACATCTGTTTGTCCATTCCTCTCCACTCTCTCTTATTGCTTTTCCTATCCCCCCCCCCCCCCCCCCCCCCCCCCCCTCTCAGTCCAGCCTGCGCCCTAATTAGAGAAGAGTCAAAAATAAAGAGTGGAGTTACTAAGCTGGTAAAGCTCGGAGGCCAGAAGGAGGGGAGAGGGGGAGAGAGAACCAGGTTAGCTTCCAGACGAGAACCTCCACCGCTACGCTTGTCAGCACGTACAGCCTTTAAGTGGGTCAGGATTCAGGAAACTGAAACCCAGCGGGGTAACCTAGCCCCCCCTATGACAGCTCTCAGTGCAGGCCATGCGGGGGGGGGGGGGGGGAGCTCCGGGGGCTCCATGCAGGCCTTAACCCAGAGAGCCCTGCAGCGATGGGGTCAGGCATTACCTCCCTTATTACCACGCCACCCCCCCAAAAAACCCAGACACCTCAGGGACTGTAGCGCTGAATTCATTAGCAGGCTTTTTACGCCGGGGTTGATCACCTGTGGGTTGGAACAGGGTTTCCACTGTGGTTTTTCTTCCCTCTCAGCCTCAACAGGAACCTGGCACCGACTATAGCTATTTATTTTTTCAGTCTCTTATTCAGCCTTGCAATCGGATAGGTCCAGATGGCTGCTGCTTGCTGGATCTGATTGGCAAGCATTTATTTCAGGCTCTCTCTGCATTTCGGGTGTGTCTCCGGGGATTCTTGTATAACTTGACATTTCTGTTCTATCAATACCCAGAGTACAAACATCGCGTATGATGTTACATAAGGATGTTCATTTTTGTAAGATTGTTGTTATGCTTGCTCATGCACTCTGGGAATATTGTACCAGACATAACTTCAGATAGGCTTATTGTGTGCTGATGTGAATGTAGCTTAAGGGATTCTGATGGTCTGATACAGCCCGTCAATCAAATAGTTTTTCTTTGTTCTCATACACTGTGATGAAGCAAGCATGCTGCAGTACTATTTCCCCCTCTAGTCCAGGGGTTCCCAACCTTTTTTGGACCAGGTACCCCTTTTGCGGTAGATATTTTTCCAGGTACCCCCTCATCCTCGCAACACAGATAACAATATATTTACAACCACAAGCAGTGTTTCCTGCAGGAAAAAGCTTTGGCATGGTGCTGGGCGCAGGCCGCAGGGGGGCCTTCTTGCGTCGAACATTTTGATTAATTAATTAATTTGATTCAATAATTAATGAATAAGATTAATAAATTAAGATTGATTTGTATTATTGCTCTTGTATTGCTATTGGAGACACTGGGGGGACACTGGGCAGGCACTGGGGAGGCACTGGGGAGACACTGGGGAGACACTCGGGAGGCACTGGGGAGGCACTCGGGGGGGGGGGACACTGGGGAGGCACTCAGGGGGACACTGGGGAGGCACTGAGTGGACACTGGGGAGGCACTGGGAAGGCACTGAGGGGACACTGGGGAGGCACTGGGAAGGCACTGAGGGGACACTGGGGAGGCACTGGGAAGGCACTGAGGGGACACTGGGGAGGCACTGGGAAGGCACTGGGGAGGCACTGGGGAGACACTGGGGAGACACTGGGGAGCATGGGGAGGCACTCAGGGGGACACTGGGTAGGCACTGGGGAGGCACTCGGCTGGTCACTGGGGAGGCACTCAGGGGGACACTGGGGAGGCACTGGGAAGGCACTGGGGAGACACTGGGGAGACACTGGGGAGGCACTGGGGAGACACTGGGGAGACACTGGGGAGCATGGGGAGGCACTCAGGGGGACACTGGGGAGCATGGGGAGGCACTCAGGGGGACACTGGGGAGGCACTGGGGAGACACTGGGGAGGCACTGGGGAGACACTGGGGAGGCACTGGGGAGGCACTGGGGAGACACTGGGGAGACACTGGGGAGGCACTCAGGGGGACACTGGGGGGACACTGGGGAGGCACTCAGGGGGACACTGGGGAGGCACTGGGGAGGCACTGGGGAAGCACTGAGGGGACACTGCAGGAGGCACTGGGAAGGCACTGGGGAGGCACTGGGGAGAAACTGCAGCCACTGGGGAGACATTGGGGAGCCACTGGGCAGACACGGGGGAGGCACTGGGCAGACACTGCAGGGAAGACACTGGGGTGGCACTTGGGGAGGCACTGGGGAGGTACTGGACATTTCATATCACACACACACACCATGATTCACAAGCCCCCTCAAAAAAAAAAAAAAAAAGGGTCCGCGGACCCCACGTTGGGAACCGCTGCTCTAGTCCACATCCATGGACACCTTCTCTCTAGGCCTTTCAACCTTTCAACCTGGTGCGAGTTTATCGTCCATGTTTTTGTGAGAACGAAGCCCTTTCTAGCCACACCACAGACGATTGGAGTTGTTTCTTTGCACTCGTGTTTTTGATTGAATTGATTGACTCCCTTGAACTTCATAACCTACGTCAGCCACAGATGTTTGTGTTGTCTCGACACTGCATTTGTTTCGGGTTTTTTCTCCCTGTTGATTCTAATGGGATGTTTGGCCTTGCCTTACATTGCTAAAGGTTTATGAGGGGAAATATCAGAGAAACCCAAACTGTTAGTTAACCCTGGCTGCAGCCAGTAATTACACTTGACGTTGGAGAGCGTACATGATGGTTAACTGACTCAGATTTAGGAGGCAAAATGCTGGTTTGGATTTAATCCCAAACAAAATATGCTCTCCTTTGCTTTGATTCTGAGGACAATAATAACATTGTTGCGCTGCTGGTATGGCTTTCCCCTTTTGTATTGACTTGATTGCTTGCTTTGACTTGCTTTGACTTTGCACGAGAGAGCATCGGAATTGTCTCAAAAAAGAAGTTGCCGTGCATCTGTGCTTCCCCCTCGGGATCAAACCAATTCTTCAATGGTTTCTTCGATGCCTGGCCTTTGACAGAGACTTCGTCAACATTAATTCGCCACCTAACTCATGCATGGCACGCCTGAAATATTAGGCCGTAAGAAACACAGCAGACACAGCTGACGGTCTATAAATATACTACAGGCCTCACAGCGTTTCAATCCGTGGTTCCTTTCTCAGGAAGCGTTTGGCAGAATGACTTGCATGGGTCACTGTTCTTCTCTAATGGAGCCTGACCCAGCCAATGGCAAACTGCAATGAGTCAGAGGCATGAGGTGTATGCGTGTGTGCTTTCATGCGTGTGTGTGTGTGTGTGTGTGAAACACACACACACACACACACACACACACACACAGAGTGTGTGTCACTATAGGCGAATAGCTGACTATAGGGAAAGATGGGAGCAAACCTCTGCAATCACACCTCACGTCTACGTCTACCCCATTGTCAGCCAACCACAACATCCTCCATCTCCACACACAGCCACTCTCATTCATCCTGGTTTTTAAACTCCTCCACCCTCTATTCATCCTGCTATGTCATCCATCCATCCACCTGACCCCCCCCCCCTCATCCTCAGAAAACCCATCCGTCACAGCCACATCCACCATTGTACAGGTCTGTATATCTTGGCACATGGGGCTTGTTGTGAGAATAGCACTGCTCAGGGGTTAAATAAACGCTGCGACGTGGCCTCTCTCTCTCTCTCTCTCTGTCTGTCTCTGTCTCTGTCTCTCTGTCTGTCTCTCTGTCTGTCTCGGTACAACACCTGCTAACCTTCTACTGTAGGCTTCCATATGTCGGAGCTGTCAAGGGGAGGTAGGAACGAGAACCAGCGTCCTCTTCGCTCTAATGGATTCACTATGTGCTGGTTCTCAATGCGCTCTGTGTTGGCATCCATCAGAGGTGCAGATCATGGAATCAAAGCATGTATGAGTGTTAAATGGGGCAGCTGGAAGGCTGGAGGTGGGAGCTTGGCATCCATCCCCCCACCTCAGGCATCCCCCCCCCCCATACACACACACACAACAAACACACACAACACACACACGCACACACCTTTCTTGACTGAAGAAGCCAACAGCACATATTGCTGACATATGTCTTATAGTATCGTACTGAATAAATCTTTTTGTATCCAGCCAAAACCCCCCCGTGACATAATCTAGATGTACTCCCCGTCATCAAAGTCAATTGCATTATCTGTCCGCTTTGAAGTCCCGCTGTTGGTTTCTGCTCTAATGGCTGCCATGGCTTGTATGCCGATCTGAGAGATGGATCGCGGTGATGTTACATTTTTTCCAGATTTTCCAGTGGTTTTGTTTGATGATAAAAAAGCATGACAGTCACTCATGAACTCAAAAGTCAAAAGAAGTTGCATTTCTTGCCAGACTAGTTTCTTGTCTGCTTTTGAAGATCAGCAGTTTAGAGACTTTAAGGAACACGGCATCATCGCAGATTAAAAAAAAAAAAACCCTTGGCTGCCTGCCCTGTACAGCCCCCAACAATAGGGCTCAGGTTTCCTGCACGTCCGGAACCTGCCTTTATCTGTCTATAGCTTACAGACTTCTGTAGGCCTGCATCCTCTTGGGGAACTCATCCTGATTGCTCCAATTACAAAAATGAACTCTGTCACTTGTCACTTGTGATGCCCAAGAGAGCCCCGGCCTTTTAAAAATGTGAGAGGGAATGTGAGCTGAGAGACACAGACAAGGGGCTCATCAGTCTGTTGTTGAAAGACATTTCACACCCTGCACATATACAGTCAGTCCCATGCACCGTCCCATCCGGAGCCTTCCCCATGGGCCGGCCCTGGCCGGGCTCTGCTCCACCGTGCCCACTCTCTCTCCCTCACACACATCTGTAAGAGCTTAGAGAGCTCAGTGGGCTGGATCAGAGACAGACAGAGCTGGGCTTTGTCAGGCATCAGCTACTCTGCCAAGACGTGGTCCTATAACTGGATTAGAGGCTGTCAGAGGGCACCAGAGAGAAGCAGGATTGAGTTCTCCCCTTGACCCAGCAGGCTCCATGTCTGCTATGGGGGCAGCTAGACACGCAGGGCACTGGCCTGGAGACGAGATCACCAGGGGACTTGGATGCTGTTCCACGTTCCAGTGGAAAAGGGTTTTTCCTCTGAGAAGCAGTGCAGTGAGCAACAGCCCCCTCAGAGAGTCATGGGGGATAAAGTTCTATAAAGCAAGACTAAACACAGTGAAGAAAGTGGTTGGAATAGACTATACAAAACATGACGTTCTTCTCCGTGGGACATCCCATTCCAATGCGCACGCATGCACTCACGCACGCACGCACGCACGCACGCACGCACGCACACACACACACACACACACACACACACACACACACACACACACACACACACACACACACACACACACACACACACACACACACACACACACACACACACACACACACACACACACACGCACAGCCTTCGCTCTCTGTCACCTTCCCTCTTCTCAGTTTTTTTCTTTTTCAGTTTTGTTTTGTTTTATCTTCCCTGCCTCTCTCCTGGCTGCCCTGTAACGGTATGTGTTTGGATTGGTTCAGAGAGGGAAGTGGGGTATTGTCTGGACAGGATCTGAGCTGAGATCAGCGGATAGATTGGACGGTGGTTTAAGGCTGTACTCAAGCTACCAACGTCATCTTTATTTTAGTTGGACCCGAGGAACACTTAGCTAATACCTCGCAAAGAACCAGACATGCAGGAAATATGGACTTGTGAAAACAAGCATGTAGTCCAGTCCGTTGTTATTGTGTGATGATCGTTCATTAGAAATATGTCGTTATTGATTATTAGTCTAGATATTCTCACATGCTTTATTTTCATATTGCGTGAGTTTTGACGTTAACTCTTAACAACAAAAGAAGATTGATTATCGCTGAGAGTTACGCAAACCCATAGTGAGATGTCAGTGTAATTGAACCCCAGGCACGTGCAGAGGGGGGTGCTAGAGGGGCTTGAGCACCTGCCCTTTTGCAGAAAGTGCCCTTTCTCACAAAAAAGAAAGTTTCATCTTTTTATTATTATTTTTTTGGGGGGAAAGGGCACATAAGGACATGTGGGTGGGGCAATACGAGCTTATGTGGGGGGGCAATAAGGGCTTATGTGGGGGGCCAATAAGGGCTTATATGGCGGACCAATAAGGGCTTGTGTGGGGGGCAAATAAGGGCTTATGTGTCGGGGGCAAATAAGGGCATATGTGTGGGGGCAAATAAGGGTTTATTTGTGGGGCCAATAAGGGCTTGTGTGGGGGGCAAATAAGGGCTTATGTGTGGGGGCAAATAAGGGCTTATGTGTGGGGGCAAATAAGGGCTTATGTGTGGGGGCAAATAAGGGCTTATGTGTGGGGGCAAATAAGGGCTTATGTGTCGGGGGCAAATAAGGGCTTATGTGTCAGGGGCAAATAAGGGCTTATGTGTCGGGGGCAAATAAGGGCTTATGTGTCGGGAGCAAATAAGGGCTTATGTGTAGGGGCAAATAAGGGCTTATGTGGGGGGGCAATAAGGGCTTATGTGGGGGGGCAATAAGGGCTTATGTGGGGGGGCAATAAGGGCTTATGTGGGGGGCCAATAAGGGCTTGTGTGGGGGGGCAATAAGGGCTTATGTGGGGGGCCAATAAGGGCTTATGTGGGGGGGCAATAAGGGCTTATGTGGGGGGGCAATAAGGGCTTGTGTGGGGGGGCAATAAGGGCTTATGTGGGGGGCCAATAAGGGCTTGTGTGGGGGGGGCAATAAGGGCTTATGTGGGGGGCCAATAAGGGCTTGTGTAGGGGGCAAATAAGGGCTTGTGTGGGGGGCAATAAGGGCTTGTGTGGGGGGGCAATAAGGGCTTGTGTAGGGGGCAAATAAGGGCTTGTGTGGGGGGCCAATAAGGGCTTGTGTAGGGGGCAAATAAGGGCTTGTGTGGGGGGGCAATAAGGGCTTGTGTAGGGGGCAAATAAGGGCTTGTGTGGGGGGGCAATAAGGGCTTATGTGGGGGGCCAATAAGTGCCATTGGCCCATTGTCCCTTCAATAATTTTTTTTGACAAGTAATGATAAATTCCACTATCATAATGAATTATCTTTTAATCTGCCATCAGCCAGTTTTAGTTTCAGACTAATGAGAACATATTGCTTAGTTATTTTACTGTCCAATGACATGCAATGGCACAAGGGAAGGACTCCACAAAAAGACCACCCCCAAAAATTGTCACGGGCTACTCCCTTTTCTGGAGTTTGAGCCCCTGCCCCCCCAGTGCTCTCTGCACGGCCCTGTTGAACCCGTTGCCTTATGCTCCTTACATTTTAAATCATTTTCCATCCATTTTACCCTGTGCCCTTGTGATTTTATCTGCTCTAAATGTGAATGTTTTGGACACCACCTTTGCTCCCTTGGTATCTGTTATCCAAGCGTCCCGAATGGCTAATTTCATGGTTTGTTGTAGCCCACCGTGGCATTTGACAATTGATACTCGTTAGTTTTCATGAGTGCACAGGCTCAGCCGCCATGCCGCTAAATAGTCAGCAAGTCGTCTGTTTCTGTGCAGCCTTGCTGACACTCTAAAGGATGCGAGCAGCAGATTTATGCTTTCTGGCACAAGCCAGACAATTAATTCTTGGCAATGGGTTCAAATTACAACATGCTTGGGTTGTTGTGGCAGGGGTGAATGACCTGAAATAGCTGGTCTGTCATTACCGTTAATGTAGTATGATATAGCAGGGGTGGTATAGGTCAATGGAAACAAGGCGTCTGCGGTAATATATTCCATATGGTGTAATGTGCTTTGATCAATCCAGAGAGAAGTCAAAATGTTTCAAGACTTCTGTTTAAATCACTTTGATACACCACTTTTATCGAGCGTGGATGTACAATTTGCAGACTTGGTACAATACATGAATAGACTTCTTATGCATGATTTGTACAGTACTCAGGTGTGTGTGTGTGTGTGTGTGTGTGTGTGTGTGTGTGTGTGTGCGTGCGCACACACGCGCAGACACACACACAGTCACAGCTGTTAACGTACTGCCAATTGCCAACTTACTCATTTGTAATACCATCAGTAGTTCCCAGCAGGGAGGGTGTCAGAGACGACTGCTCAATGGAGAGGATGTGTTGTCATTCTCCCTTCCTGTTCATCACAGTTAATCATCTCATTTATATTTCACGCCTTGCCGCTGTCAGACTGACAGGCCGAAAGGAATCTCAATACAGCTCAATATATATTTATACTTCATAGTATGACAGAGTTACGCGCAGAAAATAGGCGATCTACAACCTCACGTATAGCGTGTTTCATTTGAATTTATCTTTGGCCTGATGAATTTATACCGTGGTGTTCTTGGCCTGATGTTCCGTGGGATCCAAGGACTTCCAAGCCTTTCCACTTCCTCCCTGGGACCCACAGATTAGTCACGTTGCTTCCTGTTGTCCTATACCAACCACGATGAGGTCCATTTGGACCACTTCATATCTATTATCTTTGTGGCGTTTTGGTGGCGCGACACTCGAGGAACACTCGTCCACACATCTGTTCTCTTTTTCTGCTTTTTTTCCTCGTGAGGGTGTGAATGCTCTCACAAGTTGATTTCAAGATCATTACCATGCCTTGATTGGTTCTATTGTTGTGCTGTATAGCAGTGTATGATGGATGGATAGATGATAGATAGATGATAGATAGATAGATAAATAGATACTTTTGGATAGACAGGCAGACATACTCTTATCTCGCAGCAGGGGACATTCAGTTGTCATAGTAACAGTGCAGTAGGAAACACAGGGCGGATGCAGAGACATACAGCTAAGCTTCAAGAGTAAAAGTTAAGTTCAATTATGAGAAGAAAACTGTTTGTTCCTTGTAGGGACAAAGGTCACGTGAGTTCTCGTGTCAATACGGTGATGTGATAGACAGTCATTCACACCTGACTGACGATGTGATGCTTGTCTCGATTCCTGTGTCCTTGATTCCTGTGACCTATAAGACTTTCACTCACAGGCAGATACGACTCTCCCCGTGTTGGTATAAAAAGTTTCAACTTGCCCTCTGGATAGAATGAATGTAAAAAATAAAATAAAAACGCCAAAGAGGAAAGGGGTGGGCGGGGCGGAGGGGGGGGGGGAGCACTTTCCATCCAGTTCCGAAACAGCCCCTGGATCTTGTGAGTGGAAGTTTTAATGGGAGTCAGATGTGGGCTTTAATCAAAGGAATATGGCGGGAAATGTTGCGGATCCCGAGAAAAGAGCGAGATGGGACCGCGGAAACTGTGATAAGACTCGGAACAGCGGTAACAAATTATACAAGGCTTTGCTCCACAGCGCCAGCCAGTGAATTCATTGTGATCCATCCTGCGGCTGGTTTTTGGTGTGGTTTCTCAATACAATAGAGTTAGCTACCATTTATGATCAGCTGCACGCTGTGGGAGCAACGGCAGACTTATAAACCCAGGGGTGTGGTGGGCACACATCTGTTTTCATTGGATTTACATATTGTGTAAATAAACGTTAGCATGGCAACCGTGACAGAATGTTTGGGTTGTGTGTGCCCATTTTAATTCACTGAATGGCATCATTTGCTTTGGGGAGTAAAGGGGAGAGGATGCCACACAGAGTCTATAATGCAGAGAATAAACAGAGATGCAGTTTCAAAGGCTCAAGGAGATTTTATTTGCCATTTAATCATACACGTATGTGCAATGAAATGTCGGCCGGGTCATGCTGCAGACTGTACTAACAATATGTGTACAAACAAGATATAACGGAATGTATCACAACTTTTAAAAGTTAAACCTTTAGCTGCAATAAAGATAGTGTACAAAATATGATGTGTTAATAATTTACCAACCTCGATATATATTGTATAGTTGTATACTATACAGTATATATAGTGAAAAGTATGTGAATAATACAATACAAGGTTTTATTTGTCATTAACTACAAAGTACAAGCAGGCTAGCAGCTAACTCTTTCAGCGCCACCTGGTGGTCACCAGTTTAGGCTCTGAGTGCCAATTCTCCCATTATAAAGAGAGAAAGAATTTGTAATTCTATTATGCATGTAATGTGCATGTCATCACCTGTACACCAGATTAGAGGAATTTTCAAAATATGGTTGAAAAAATAAATAAAAAAAGAATAAAAAAATATATATATTATTATTTATTTATTTTTTAATTCCCAAGGGAGAGACGTCTTAACGCCCGTGGCATCCATTACAAAGACGGCAATAAGACGTCTTGTCGTCCGTGGCACTTTTAACTGCTAATATACTGTACATATATAGCAACAAGAACCCCAAAAGGGGTTCCCGTCCTGAAGGGGCTGGAACACCAAAACGGGTTCCCGTCCTGAAGGGGCTGAAGCACCAAAAGGGGTTCCCGTCCTGAAGGGGCTGAAGCACCAAAACGGGTTCCCGTCCTGAAGGGGCTGAAGCACCAAAACGGGTTCCCGTCCTGAAGGGGCTGAAGCACCAAAACGGGTTCCCGTCCTGAAGGGGCTGGAACACCAAAAGGGGTTCCCGTCCTGAAGGGGCTGGAACACCAAAAGGGGTTCCCGTCCTGAATGGGTTCCATGTAACAAAAGCAGAAAGTACTCATTATGCAGAAAGTCTATAAAAGTTTTCAAATGTATAAAAATCCTTTGAAAATATAGCAGATCCACAAGCGAAGCATTGTGAGCTTGTAGATTGGCTATTTCCACAGGCCGAAATGTATATATATAGGGCTGATGTGGGTAATGTTTTGTAATAATAGTCATCTTTTTTTTTTCTTTTTTTTTTTTTTTTGTCCCACGATTTTGTAACCCATTTTTCACCCCTGTGTCAATCGTCCTGTGATGTGATCCTGGGCTCTACACACCCTCCGCCAACCTAGGGAGAGCAACGGACTTAACTCATGCTTCCTTCATGCTTGAGTGTCCAAGTTGCTCCTTTACACCTGACAGGGGGGAGTTTCCCTGGTTGGACGTAGCGCGTGGAAGGAACACGTTATTCCAACCAGTTCCTTTCCCCTCCATCAGGCGCCCCGGCTGGCCAGGGGGAGGCAGTTTAGAGACCAGGATTACTGCATGTTTTTGTGAGGGTACCTACCCTAGGGGACACGTGGAGAACATGCAAACTCCACACAGAAAGGCCCTTTCGCCAACCCCGCCTTCGGGTATGGGCACTGATGACGCGGAGGAGGAAACACGCCGCCAGCACCCACAGCGCCCCGAGCGGGAATCGAACCCAGGACCTTCTAGCTGTGAGGCGACAGCACTACCAACTGTGACACCGTGCCCAATAATAGTAATCTAAATCTACAAAGTAACTCATACCTGCCAACCCCTCCCACGTTTGGCAGGAGACTCCTTTTATTTGACCTCCTGCGCTGCTCCTCAGTGCCAGCATTTCTCCTGCATGCGCTTCTGCTGCGTTTGGGGGAATTTCACCCTTTTTGCATGCAGGTCAACCTGGTCAAAACTCTCATCAACGAGAGACTTGTTTTAGTCTCGCTGTATGTATTATGACTGGATAAACTCAGATACAGTGTACACATACACTCATGTATCTATATTGTAATTGAATGCAATTATAAAGAGATCAGATTCTAAAAATGTCTTCTACATCCTGACAGTTTTCTGAAAAGCTATGTTTCTATATATGTCAGTCGTTCTTCGATTTTTCTAAAATAGCAGACCTACAAGCTCGTAGCGCGCCACTCGGTGGCGCGCTATGAGCTTGTAGATCTGCTATTTTTCAATAGCTAAAGCATAACATAATGCTAACACCAAAAGGGGTTCCCTTAAAGGACCACTTCACCACTTTTCAACCTATCTTCATATAATAGGTCCTCACTAATAATCATGAAAAAATTGTGCAATTTCTTTCAACTCGGTCTGTGTCTCATAAGGAGGGCTGTGCCTGTGGGCAGTTCAGAAACCGTCTTCCAGTGACATCATCGATGGGGAATACAAGCTAATAAAAACTGAAAAGTTGCAATGCGAAAATGGAAGCCATCGTTTTCACGATAATGAAAATCGAAATATTTTTGTAAAAGAATGTGTTTGTTTAAAAAAAAAAATCTGCCTAATGATGATGTCACTGGAAGACGGTTTCTAAACTGCCCACAGCCGTCCTATGAGACACAGACTGAGTAGGAAAGAATCGTGCCATTTTTGTCATGATTATTAGTGAGGACCTATTATATGAAAAGTGGTGAAGTGGTCCTTTAAGTAATTAGTGGTTATTATTAAAGATGGCTCTTTTATTGCTTCAGTCATCAAATCAGGCATGATGGTAACTAGTAGCTAAGTTTTCAAATAAATGTAGTGGAATAACTGGACACTCAAGTAGCCTACAGTTCACTGCGGGTTTGAACGACTTCAGCCCTACTGTATTCCTCATTGAACGACGGCGTCGTAATAACATTTTCGCCTAAAATGACTAAGTACAGACGCCGCTATCAAAGTGGTTAATTCAACCACCTATACTGTACGACATTGGTTATCCGTCATCATATCCGGTCGTCTGTTGTCATTGGGGATGTTCTGATCCCATATCGCCATGGCAGCGACGGGGACTGTTGCTCAGCATAATTTTGTGCTGCAGTAGCAGATGCAGTTAATACTCTGATAATGCCAACAGGCAAGCCTGCTCTACTGTCTGACAATGGGCATACCACTAACCTAATCACCCACTGCCTCTTTCTTTCTCCCCCACCCTGTTTCCACTGCATGTCTCTCCCCCCCCCTCTCTCTCTCTCTCTCTCTGGGTGTCTGTCTCGCTCTCTCTTTCTCTCAACCCCCCCCCCCCCCCTTCACCCTTTCAACCCCTTCCCACCGGTGATGACTCTATTCTATGGAGAATAAATATTCCAAGACAGAGTAAATCCACACAAAAAAAACAACTCGTTTTTTTTACAACCTCCCTCGACCAGCGCAGTAAACCGCCTCCGCCTTTCGAGTTGTGACCACATCACACACGAGTCACTGGTTCGCCATTCGACAAATGTGACGAATCTGGGCATTTCCCCAAAAAGGCATGCTGTATTTCGACAGAAGAAGGGGCGTGATGAAGGTGCAGGTGTGGCCGCATCAGAATCAACATGCTGTGTGATGATGATATGCGATGATGAGGATGTACAGACAGTATATGTTTAAGCACCTGGGCACTCTGAGCTCAACGCAGCCAGCCAGTGAAAGGAGATGATGTCATCCGGAGATTCTCTCTTCACCGGAGAGCACTTTGTCTCTGTCAAACCATAGGCCCCTCTTCTACTGCACATAGACTAAACACACACACACACACACACACACACAAACACACGAGCACACGCACACACACACAATCACGGCCGCAAATCTACAGACGCATGCACAGATGTGGACAAGGCATTTGATAACAGATGCTCCCATGTGCACATACATACATCCACAGACAGACAACCAAGCAAGCAGACCAGCACACACTGACACATACACACACACACACAAATTATGCCACATGCCAAACTTCACCACGGAAAGTGCTGCATATGTGATTTGTCACTCATCTGCCAGTTGACGAGGACCCTCTTTTCTGCGGTGACTTTTACTGTTTCTGAAAGTTTGCTCATGTCCTCCGACTCGCAGGCACATAGGCCGACCGCAGAGCTCTGAGAGGGCTCTCATTCAATAACCCCTCTGACACAAACCCACCGGAGATGCTGTGGGGAGAGAGAGGGGGGAGGAGGGTGGATATAGCTAGGCCGGAGGGAGCGTTCAGCTCCTCTACTGTGACTGCAGAGGTTCTGTTATAGGTCCGTTTAAAGACTTGGCTCTGCTGTGGAAGGACATTTTTTCGCCCTCGCTCTTATTTTCTGAACTGCACTGGCGCGGTTAAAGTCCGAATATCTGTGGTCTTAGAAGACCTAATAAAGTGGGTGGAGTGCGTATGAGAAAGCAAGAGAAGAAGTGCAAGGGAATTTCTCGCACAGGGAAAATTGCTTTCCCTTTTTCGGTTGAGAAAGAAAGAGAAAGCAACAAATAGCCTAGTGCAATAATAATAGTGTTCCAAAAAAGAAGCGACTTTGTTACAGGAAGCCTGTCGAAGCCTGTTGTCTGTTTATGACACGGTCATGGCTGATGTTTGGAATGCCTGAGTTTCAGCAGAGCAGCAATGATGTTGTGAGCCGCCGTGTGTTTGGGCCCCCGTTTACAAGCCGTTACAGCCTCTGGTCATTGATCTGATCATTCATTACGTGCTACATTTCTCCCCCATGGTCAAACTCAGCGGGTCACAAAGCACAGTAACCCAAACCTTGATTCTGTTGTTTCCTTTATTTAGTCGACTGCTTATCGTGTTATCATCCAGGTGGGTGGCTACATCAGTAGTGGATGAGGGGATCTCGACAGGGTTAGACAGCTTTTCCATTACAAACTGTGTGTGATGAGAGAGAGAGAGAGAGAGAGAAAAAAAAACACGTTCCCTTAATTACGCGCCGTAAAGCACATAGAACTTTTCCCTTTTAAGCCCCATATGCCGAGCAGATGAGCTCGGAACCGTATAAAGCCGCGTAATCGCCGTTCACAGTTAATTATACCGTTCAGTGTAAACGGTGTGGATGGCTTCACCTTTACAAACCTCTCTTTGTGATAACAAATGAGTTCAGGCCCAAAATTTCACGGGGGGGGGGGGGGGGGGGGGTTCCTTCCCACGCGGCATTCTGAATAACTTTTAATATTGATCACCACGTTGGCCTGCTTGGCCTCTCGGGGGGGCAGGTGCAGGACAGCTGAGTGATGAGAGTGTGGAACATACGGGAGAAGACAGTGATGTCATCGGGCAGGCATCTTCTCCAGACATCCAGGGTGAAGCAACGTCTACTATACAGGGCGGCGGGATGCTGCCTCTGTTTCAGAGTGTGGCCAATCTGAGAACCCATCGTCAAAAAACAGACCCCTCTCTTTTCCTTGAATCAACAGTCTTGTTGAGAGAGTGTGGCTGACAAAGCCCTCCTATAGGGTCAACATGCGTGTCTATATGCATGCACGAAGGGACATGTTGTGTACACACACACCCCCTGAAGAAGACCTCCTAGGTCGAAACGTTGGATAATAATAAATATACAGCATCGTGGCTACGTGTGTGCGGCCTTTTTCTCATTTTTACTTGTGTACACACACACACACACACACAGACACACACACACACACACACACACACACACACACACACACACACACACACACACACACACACACACACACACTCTCTCCAGGTGTGTGTCTGGACACACCCACGCAGTGCAGCTGTAGGCCTCCTCTGAATCAGCCGACTAGAAGGTAACGGTGTGGAACAAGTTCAAAGAACAGCTGAAGATGTTCCAGCTATGGAAAGAATGTTTCATTTTTTTATTGTGTGAGTCACTCAACTGCGATATGAAGAATGTTTTCAGTACCCTCTGGTTCTTTTTATAATTCAATTTTTTATTTGTCTTTCAAAATCGTACAAGATCTACTGTAGGTTCAGTACAAAGCAGCATCAACATTACATAACCTTACAAATAGCCAGTCCAAGAAACATAAATAAAAATTAAAAAGAAGAAAAATAACAGCAAGGAAATGAATGCTCATTTAAGGTTCATATACATCCAGAACTCATCCCATGTCTCTTTCATTTAGCTTTCTGCGTCTACCCTGCCCGACATATATTCATATGATGTTATTTTGATCATTTCTTCATTCCATTCTTTAAGCCCAGGTGTTCTGGGGACCTTCCAATGACGCAACAGTATATTCTGGCAGCGGTAACAAGTCCAACCTTTTATAATAGTGAAATAATCTTTAGATATGCCAGGGACAGCAGTTATGTCCCCTAATAGACAGAGCCGCGGATCCCTGGGCAACGTCAATCCCATCTAAAGGAATTCCAGTACCCAAATCAAGGATCATATGCATATATGTTACCCTCTGGTTCTTAAGCAACAAGCTCTTTTCGAGTTAGGTGTCATCAGCCACGCACGCACGCACGCACGCACGCACGCACGCACGCACGCACGCACGCACGCACGCACGCACGCACGCACACACACACACACACACACACACACACACACACACACACACACGCTCTTCACAATGGAAACACCATCTGGCCAGGGAATACTGTCTATTGCACTTATGAACTGTACATTACTCATTCATTTAACATTCAGTGCTCACAGTGTCCTGTTGACAGACACATGCCATGCTTTTGACTAACACTATTTGTGTTAGTTACTGCAAGGTTTGCTAGCCATGCTTGTTGTAAACGCCAGTTGATTCTAAGCTGTCCTCCTAAGGTGACACAACGGGGCAGCGGTGGCCTAAAGGGCAGTCCATACTGTCTCCGACCACCGAACTTTTCGTCGGAAAGATCAGACTTACATTTCTTCTCCGAAGTAGAGTTCGGAGAGTCACAACATCTGGGAGTGCAGCTTTCAGAACAAATATGCGTTTCAGAAGTTGCGAGTGACGTCATGTTGTAGTTGTACCGGAGCTTTCCGATGAAAAGTTCGGTGGTCGGAGAGAGTATATGGACTGCCCTTTAGGGTTAGAGGAGCGCCCTTGTAGCCGAAAGGTTGCCGGTTCGATTCCCCGGACGGGCAGGAAAGATCTGGGTGGGGAAGTGATTGTCATCACTCACCCAACACCGCTGAAGTGCCCTTGAGCAAGGCGCTGAACCCCCAACAGCTCCTGCTCCTGGAGCTGCTTAGTGGCCAACAGTATAAGACTGTGGTTGTACTGGTCAGCTCCCAGTTTTTTCAAATGCCTGTCCACATCTGCGCATGCGTCTGTAGATTTGCGGCCGTGATTGAGTGTGTGTGTGTGTGTGTGTGTGTGTGTGTGTGTGTGTGTGTGTGTGTGTGTGTGTGTGTGTGTGTGTGTGTGTGTGTGTGTGTGTGTGTGTGTGTGTGTGTGTGTGTGTGTGTGTGTTTCTTTGTGCAGGGCGTTGCTGAAAATGAGCACCTGTGCTCAGCTACTTCCCTGGGTAAATAAAGGATAAAAAAAAACAAAAAAACAGAACAGTGTAGGCCTATCTATCCCCTCATAGAATCAGTCGGTTTGGTCAACCAAGACTTTGTTAGTTAATTAGTGGTTATTCATGCTTTTTTTTCATGCTCTATACATTTTAATAACTAGTAGCCATTGTGAAATCAACATTAGAATGTTCAGTTAGGTTGGTGAGGGTCTCTAAATGGTCTCTAAATGACTGTATGCAACAAAGACAATTTTACAGAATTGTTGATTAAATCAGCTGATCAATAAGTCAAACAAATTAGTCAACTTAGAATTCCTTTAGTCGAGGACAACGTTCAATGTAATCGCCTATTTCCCCTATTTTGGGCATGCCAAAGATTTCGAAGAAAGTTGGAAAATAAATTGCCATTCTACAAGGTGGCCGCGTCACAACGTGTTGTGTGGGCTTGTAGATTGGCTATACTCGCTATTTGCTGCATGCACAATGAAGCATATAGGGTTTGAGTGGTTAACAGTTGTGGCCATGTATCACATAATGGGGCTTTATAATGTCAGCCATCAGGACCGTAATATCCCAGACCACTTGTAGCTGGGACCAATCGAGGCTTTCTACCAATGAACTAATAGTGTCTAATTCTCTCAAAATTGCTTGTGGGTTCTATTCCATTCCTGTCACAATGCGGTTTATATACCCACGTCTGGCATTGTTGAAATATTGGATCCATCTCATGGGGGTTTGGCATAACACATGAAGATGTTTGGCCAGTTTGAAGCTAATGGCAGTGATCAGCCGACTCGTATTACATAATTAATGGTACATGAGGCACTGGTCTGCTATTGCTTGTGTAACTGCATTTATATAATATTCCCATCAATAATTGGTGATAAAAGCATGGCTCTGCAGGAGTCTAGGCTCTCTATAGGGGCCATATTTCTGCCAGTGATATACCCCTTATCCATAAACTTATTTGCCCTTTTTCTTTTTTTTCTTTGACTATTTAGATTTTTATTTTTTGAATAGTTCACGTAGCCGATCTACAAGCTCACAACGCGTCCATATAGATTGGCGTTTAGGGATAAGGAGTATAGCATAGCTCTCTAGAAGAGGGCCTGTGTGACTGTGTCCGGAGCTATAGTCTTGCAAACTGCTAGACTAGACAACTTTCTTATACAAACTGACAGTAGGCCGCAGAAGTTCAAGTTCAGGTTCAGGTTCATTTATTTGTTTGTCCCCGAAGGGCGATTTGATTTACAGCAAAGCATAACAGGCAGACACATGAATCACATAAAACACAGTAAAAAGAACAAAGTTATACCTCCTCCAACTATCGTCATTTAAGGCCTGGATAGACACAGGCACAAAGGAGAATTTATACCTGTTACTTTTGGCCCCTGGAACCTTTAGGCGTAAGGCCGCAAGGAAGCAGCCTGTGGCTCAGGCTGAGGGGATGGGAGTTGTCTGAACAAATGGACTTGGCTTTCTTAAGCACCTGTTTTTGAAAGACATGATCCAGGATACTGAAAATCACTAATAATGGAGAAGGAGATAATTGACTCAATAAATGCACTGTAGAACAGTTTCATTAGAGATTTATCGACCTGAAATTTGGCGAGCCGCCTCAAACAAAAGAGGCATTGTTGACCTTTCTTACACAGCAAATCACAGTTGACATCGAATTTAGTACCTAACAGAATGGTATAATACATGTTTTAATTTATATATTTAACTTTAATTTTATACTGTAAGTCTGATCGGGCTGAAATTGCGAAATCCACCAGAATGAGTATAGTGCACTCACTGCATTATCATACTGTAGTTATGTCATACAGTAGATTTTATTTCTTTTGAAATTTCACTATAGCGGCATAATTAAGCCCCTTGAGTTGCAGCAAATCATTTTCAAGAGGGTCTGAGATGACTGACATCACAGTCTGATATCCACAGATTCCACAGTGGAGCCATGCTGTTCTCATGTGGATCAAGAGATCCACATGATGTTTGAACTGCAAAACCTTCATCACGACATCATAGTCATTTTAGTAATGAAGTCTGGAGACAATTTCAATGCCTTCATTGACTGACAGTCTGACACTAGTATTCTTTTTGTGTAAGTCACCATTGTGAGATACGGTGCAATTCCCAATCAAACAAACATATCTTGAATAAATCTTGAATTTAGAAAGTCATATTCACAATTAGTGTGCATTGTCTCTTTAATAAGAACAGTGTTAATTTGGCAGTGAACCACTGACTGACATTCACTAGTCTAGAGAGGATCTGCCAAACATCTATAGTTGCTATTTGCTCTCTCAGACTAAATGTAATAATACCTCCCAAAACATTTAAGCATGTAAACCTTGTTAGCCAATTTAATACATTATATTAACCATCTAATCTGATAAAAAAATAATAGACTGTTAGCCAACAGATACAAACTGAGATAGACCTATATAGTAGGCCTACACCATTATAATTTATTCCCCTCTGCTGTGGACATTAAAGTCTGTCTCTTCAAGGTTAAAGGAGCTTTATGACTCACCGTAACACTGAACATTACTGTCAACCATTTTCCAAAGCATATTGTGGTTTGTTTTAGTCTTCGAGGAAGCCAATGTTTTGTAATTTCAGTTCAGTGTGAAAATCAATTTGCAGAGGCTTGAAATTAGTTTATTTATCGAGTTGAACAATTGAGCTCAAAATAGTCTTTGGACGCAACAATTGATTTACATATGCAGTTCAAATGTCTTTTTGTGATATTTACCCACTTTATTGACTACATTTTTTCAGATAAGCTCTATAACATTTTAATGACTTTTGAGAAAATTGTAAACAAATGAAATTTAATATGAAAACAACGTAATTAGCAGAAGAATAATGTCTACATTATATGTTGTGTTATGTTATGCTTTAGCTATTGAAAAATAGCAGATCTACAAGCTCATAGCGCGCCACCGAATGGCGCTCTACGAGCTTGTAGGTCTGCTATTTTTGAAAAGTCGAAGAACGACTGACATAGAAACATAGCTTTTTCAGAAAACTGTCAGGATGTAGAAGACATTTTTACAATCTGATCTCAGGTCAGAATGGGTTAAAACACTTAAAGGAGTATTTCACCCAGCAAAGTACTTATTTCCTATACATCACACACCTCATGAAGCCTTGAATTGACATTCCTAAGCCAATAATTTGATGACCGCTGATGAGAATCCGGTATAGGGGAATGTTGAGTCTCCTACTGAGCAGGTCCTCCAATTATTGGCTTAAGAATGCGACCAAAAAAAACATCCAAATCTCCATGAATAAAAAGGCTTCATGGCATGTTGATAGAAAATAAGTCATGATGATGATGAATATAGTGAATACGCAATCTATACAAGCCCACAACATGCAGTGGTGTACCGTGTGTTGTGAGCGCTTATTCAATATTTTTGAACATATACATTTTTGAAAATGTGTGTCTAATGATCCCATAATAGGGACACCAGGTCGAAAGTGTTTGTTTATTTATTTATTTATTTATTTGACAGGGACAATGCACATTAACCAACATGTCATTTTTTCAAATCCATGTAGCCTAAATGGGCCAGAGTTATAGCCAAAAGCTGATTTTCAAATTCTCTTTTTTTTTTTCTTTTTTTAATTTTTATCAAACATGTAAACGAAACGACTGACAATTGACAATACATACAACTGAAAACAAAACAAAACAAAACGATATACGTACAATACACACAAGGGGAGATATCTGCCTCTCTTCTCTATTGATGATCATAATATGATCATAAGATCATAAAGTGTTCATTCTGATTGGACTGGTGTACTGTACACACGGCTATACACGCTCATCCCCACAGGGTCTCATAAGAGTGTTTTCTGGATGAGTTGTCCCTTTCACGATGCGCCCCCTGGCCTGGCTGACCACTGGCTGACCACTGCATGCGTCTTCCAAGAAGTCAAAGCACTAGCTCAGCAAACACCCCCCCCCCCTCCTCCGCCCACTTGAACTGCACCTTCCTCCCGAGAGAAAGGAAATGCCTCTTCAGGACGGTCGGCCCGAGCGCGTCACAGGAAGACGGAGGGAAACTCACGGATATGTTCTACACACACTCAAAACTCCCAGACTGATGGCTAACGCTTGTTGACCGGGGCCTCCACCCACTGTAGACACCCACCCTCTTCCTTAATGGTATCCGCTATTCCTCTATTGTGTGACTACATGAACTTAATAAGGCCTTAGAGACTGCCTCTCTCACTCTCAAGCATTGTGTCAGCAGTGCACCCACTGACACAATGGGCGTCTTCGGAAATAGCGCACTGAGCGCATTGTGTATAATGCAAACTAATAGGTGAGTGCGCTCCCGCACTGGGGGGCGGGGCGGGAGAGCACCCACTGCCGTTATAAGAACTTTCCGCGCCTGCTCCCTATAGGGAGACGCCCGAGAGGCATCCTAACAAGATGCTCGAACCACCTAAGCTGGCTTCTTTCCAGGCGAAGAAGCAGCGACTCTACTCCAAGTCTCTGACTGAACTTCTCACCCTATCTCTAAGGGAGATGCCAGCCACCCGCAGAAGAAAACTAATTTCGGCCGCTTGTATTCTTCCGGTCATGACCCACACTTCATGACCATATGGTGAGAGTAGGAACGAAGATTGCTCGGTAGACAGAGAGCTTTGCCTTCTGGCTCAACTCTCTTTTCGTCACACATACAGTTGTGATTCAAAATGCCGCAGCTCGCCTGGTCTTCAACCAGCCAAAATTCTCACATGTCACTCCCCTTCTCCGCTCCCTCCATTGCCATTGGCTCCCGGTCGCTGCCCGCAGAGAGTACAAAACTCTGATGCTGGCATTCAAAGGTAGGCACCGCCATATCTTGCAAGTCTGATTGCACCCTATATATACAAACCCTCCAGAGCGCTCAGATCAGCCGACGCAGGGAAGCTGGAAGTACCCTCGCTAAAAACGCTGCGACAACGCTCCACATGCACGTCCCAAACTCTTCTCCCTTCTGGCTCCAAAACTATGGAATGCACTTCGCTACTACAGATTCACTCCCAATCTTCCGCCGCAGTCTGAAAACGCACCTCTTCAGACTCCATCTGAGCCCATAGCACTTGCCGTAGTATTTGCCATACCCTCGACATCCCACAGGCGTATATGCAAAGGCTCAACTTATGTATCTTACACTAGATTGTTATGTAGACTTATACTGTAGATAGTAGTTTATGTAGACTTATAGCATTTTATGTAAACATAGCACTATAGTATAAGCATAGTTTCATTATATACAGTAGATATTCCACTGTTACGTTCTTATATGATTCATGATTCACTACTTTGTATGTACATGATGTATTGCCATGCTTTTTTTTGTTCTTTTGATGTATTGCATGCATGCTTTCTTTTGGTTCCTGCTTAATGTAAATCACTCTGGATTAAGAGCGTCTGCCAAATGCCTAAATTGTAAATTGTACAGTTAAGTTTGAGTTGTGTATAAATCACATAATATATATTTTTCATATAGAAGATGAACATTGTGTTGCCTCCCAAGTCTCGTCCCATGAATGTCAGCACTTTCCCTTTGCATACAACTGTTATCAAGTTGCTTGTAATTTTCACACAGTGCATTCTTTCCTAAGATTTTATGGGGGTTAGACTAGGGGAATTTGAGTCTCTTTTACTGGCCTAAACCGCTATTGTACAAGTCACTGCGGTTCCACAGACCAATAGCTGAAGGCCATAAAATGACAAGATTTACCAAGCCCCCACAGCTCTTGGGTCATTTCCATAGGTCTTTGAGATGATTCAAATGCACATAAAGGGTGTTATGTTCATCCATTACATTGATATTTATGTGCATTGGACTTTCAATCACATGTGAAATTTCAGGCCAGACAGTAGGCCTATATGTGCAATTTTTTCAACCACCGAAAACATTGAATATTATGGCATAGTTGTTATAGATAAGATTTAAGAGTCAATACTGTATTGCCATGTCAACAGAGTTGATTGGAATTTGTTTCAGTGCTCTTAAAACAGACAAATAGATACATATTCACACCACATACGATATTCAGACAGTAGAAAAAGATACAAAAGTACAAACATCACATGAGAGGGACCAATAAATAAGAAGAATGCAAAACGTTCATGTTATATAAATAGCAATTCATCGTTCTTACAAAGCAGCTTCACGCTGTAAAGTGCGAGTGAAAAGAGGGTCGGCATTCAGGAGGCGAACAGCCTCGAAATAAGTGCTTAAAGAAAAAGAAATATTCTTAAAGCGGGACGTATTGCACTTTAGAGACAAGTCTCTTACCTGAGGGCAGGGGTGCAAAAAGAGAGCTTCTGCAGTAGATGGGAGGTAACTCTCTATAGAAGTGAAGAAACTCCTTTGAGAGACGTAGGAAGTAAAGCCTCTGGTGGGCTTTACTCAGGGTGTTACTAGTGTTAACTTCCCATTTCAGGGAGCAGCAAATAGTGGTGCCAAGGAATTTAAAGCTGTCGACCTTTTCAACAGACATGTCACCAACGTCCAGGGACGGGGGTATAATCTCGCTTTTCCGAAAATTAAAGATAATTTCTTTAGTCTTGGCCAGGTTTAGAATAAGGTTATTCGAAGTGCACCAATCTATGAGGGCTGTCAAACTTTCCCAATAAGTTGTTGTAAATCAACTGAATTACAGACATTTTTCTTTTTAAATGAAAAACGTTTTTGAAATAGTCAATGAAGGGTTGCCAAGTCTGGTAAAATCTATCTTCACTCCCTCTCAATTCAAACTTTTCCAATTGCCAATAGTGCATAACATCTTTCATAAGTGTAGTGTGAGTTGGAACCTGCGCTTGCTTCCAATTCAACAGTATCAGTCTGCGAGCCAGTAGAGTCACAAATTTTACCATGTTATCTTGGAAAGTAGACAGTTTGACCCCGGGTTTTCCAACAATGTCTGACAGTGATTTAAATATACTTTGCCAATATGATGTTAGTTTAGTGCAGTGCCAGAAGTTGAACATATGGCCGGCGACTGGCCACATCTGTCGCAGGCTGGATTCACATTTGGATACATTCTGTTGAGTTTTTCCTTTGACAAATGTAACCTGTGTAATATTTTAAATTGTAGAAGACCATGCCTGGCGCATACTGAAGAAGAGTGCACTAATTTTTGAGATGTAGACCATTGCTCGTCAGTGATAGATATTCCTAAATCGTTTTCCCAAGCAGTTTTTAAATAATAGTGGTACCCTCACAAAAAACATGCAGTAATCCTGGTCTCTAAACTGCCTCCCCCTGGCCAGCCGGGGCACCTGATGGAGGGGAAAGGAACTGGTTGGAATAACGTGTTCCTTCCACGCGCTACGTCCAACCAGGGAAACTCCCCCCTGTCAGGTGTAAAGGAACAACTTGGACACTCGGGCATGAAGGAAGCATGAGTTAAAGTCCGTTGCTCTCCCCATGTCCCCCATATATGGGGACTAGGTTGGCGGAGGGTGTGTAGAGCCTACGATCACATAATTGACACAGGGGTGAAAAATGGGTTACAAAATCGTGGGATAAAAATGATAAAAAAATAAAAAATAAAAAACGAAACAAATTGAGAATGTGAAATAAAGTCATTGGTATAAAGTGCAAAGAGGAGGGCTGAGAGAACATAGCCCCGGGGGCCCCCGGTGTTAAGAGTCATGGTTCGAGAAAGCATGTTTAATGTTAATGGCTTCCTATGTCTGTCCTTTGCCAATACTCAGGCCCAATCCCAATCCACTCCCTTGCTGACTCAATGAGCCCTCACTGACTTCATGTGAAGTCTGCGAGGGCTTGAGGGATGTCCCATTTGAAATCGGTAAGTCAGTGAGGGCTCAGCCTCGCCCCTTTATGTGCCCTTTGCCAAAGTCAGCGTCGATGCTGACTTTAGGCTGACTTTGGCAAATAAATTACCCACAGTTCATAGCGTTACCAGTGGAATGAGGGGATCCTCCGATCGTCAATCATTTAGGTATGCAAATTAGTTATGTATCGCGATTAGAATGTCAACAAACAATAGTGCTTTCTCACTGTTCTCAAAAGGAGACGGAATGGAAGGATATAGGCTATATATTTAATAACAATAATAATATTAAGGGAAACATGATGAGAAATGACTAATGAGCAAAGTAAAAGAATATGGAAATGAAATGTATAATGCACATTATTATATATGAATATTACAACTCATATCACACAGGAAAGTGTATTTATTAAACTAATAATAAAACAATCATCTTAAATACTAAAATATACATGATAGACATGTATAAATAGGCCAAGCATGTAGGTAGGCACTGGCTGTGAATGAGGACAGTTTGTATAAAGTGATGCAAAGTGTCATGAATGGCGGACTCATCTTCAAAGTGCTGTCCCATTTCTTTCACAACAATTTGGAGCCCTTGCAGCCTCTCACCCTCAAGCACTTACAGCTGACGTCATTAAAGTCAATGAGGGTACAGGGCCCAGGGCTTGAGGGAGGCAATTGGGATTGGGCCTCATTCATCCTAACCCTTGCTATGGCCTAGAGGTGAATCAATGAAACCCATCGCAGCGTTTATAGCGCTCAGTGTTTATATAATGTTTATGTAGGACCCGGGGAGAGGGGCGGAGCAACACGTTGGTGTCCATTTTCTGGTGCTTCTTCGTGTCTTTTCCAGGCAGATTACAGGAGACTGCTGGTCCCCCGCATCTGTCAGGCAGCTGCTGGACAGCTCACAGGGGTCCTCTTCAGCGTTGCCTTATACCTCCCATCATCTCTGGAGCCTGGACGCGGAGCATAAATAACACTGTCCACCCTCACCGCGAGTGGCCTCCCTCCACACAGACCTGCGTGCTCAACACACTGCTCAGGCTGTTTGTGGCGCGATGACCCTAATGGAAAACTCATGGGCTTGCCAGTGTCTCTCTCTCTCTCTCTCTCTCCGCTCCGCTCGGTGCACTGGGATCCAGCATGCAGACCGTTAAATTGGAGTGGACAGTGGTCCTGGGTCTCCTCCAGTAGAGTGTTGTGACAAGCGATATGACTCAATAAGCCAGAGCCAGAGAGTGGACTAAAATGTGAGTCACCTGGCCAGCGTTGAGGCACATTACCTTGCAGTTGAAATGACACTGCATGCTTTGGTTTCCACTCTTGCTTTTGAACTTTTCCGTTTCATTTTCTGCCCTTTGATCATATTTCCCTGGTAATAGGATGTGAGTGGTCACAGGAAACTCGATTCTGCAAAAGGCATGAAATCACTAGTGTGTGAGGTCTCACGATTAAATTAACAATTCAACCGTGATTCAACTCCACAGGAATATTTTCCTTTATTTTTTATCATGGAATCATTTCCATGATAGATTCTCATTCAATCTTGTTAATTTAATCCCAGATGGGAGTTTGAAATTCGCACCCGGGGACAACTTTCCTTTCTTTTAATATTTTTTACCAAGAAAAAGGTGGAGAAGAATAATGGAAAAAAGATCCAATGTCCAGAGTATAAAAATACCTTGATCCACTGAATGGAAAATAGGCCGATCCTGGTGTGTTAATTCAGAGAGTAAAAAATGTGAAAATCCCAGATTCCAGATGTCAGGACTGGAGGTATGATTTTAATGGTTCCCAGACATGATGGAAGCAGCACAGGTTACTGGGTACTGTGTAGCTACACAAATACATCCTGAGAGACTTCTGTCTGATGGAGACCAATGTTATTACTCCAGCACGTCTGAACGGGTCCAATTACCTTTGGACGAGGCAAGAATCGTGAAATTATCCATCCTGTAATCTTCATTATAGCAGCGACTGACCTCACCCGCATGCAGGTCTGATTCCATTGTTTTTAATGTGCTATGCATTGTTTTATCATCGCTGGCACGAATCAAAGTGCACACCGGGCCGGGGTCACAGGTCAGCCCATGGAAATCGGGTCAATCGGAAAGAGAAACTTGTTATCATACGCAAGACGAGACAAAAGAAAAGCCTTAAGCCAAATAGTATTTGTTTCATGCACGCTGCATGCTTCGTATAAGGCCCCGGGTCCTCAAGAGACCATTGGGATGACATCGGTGACTTGTATTGATCTCTGACGGGGGATTGTGACTTTGTATACAAAGCTCTTCTTTTTTTTTTTTTTTTTCATGTCTGGTTTGCATCATTGATGGGGAGTGATGATGATGATGTGTGTGCGTGCGTGCGTGCGTGCGTGCGTGCGTGCGTGCGTGCGTGCGTGCGTGTCCGTCCAAACTCCTACCACGCCGATGAGACAGGAGTATGGAGAGTTAAGTACCAAGGTGCTCATGCGACACCACACATTCACACCTCAGGGCCTCTGATTTCCAGGAATGCACACCTCATGCACACACAGCAGTGGCGTTCACAAGATATTTTTGATTCATGCACTAATGTCATTTGTAGGAGGGGAGACAGGAATAAATATTTTTTGTTCAGAACCTGCAGTGTGTGACACAGATTAAAGTCACTAACTTGTGTGGCAGTGAACCAGATCAACGTTTGGTATTTTGTTTTTGTCTCTTGTGGTATAATGTTTGATTACGTTCTGGGGATAGAGTTGATCCAAACAAACAGAGAGAGGCTCTTGTTGGGAGAATATAATTCCCTCCTTGTTCCTTCATGAGCATGCAGGGAGGCCCTGTCGAACCCAGAGAAAAGACACGAGGGTGGAAATGGGCCCCGAACACAAACCGGGCCAACAAAATGGAATGTCATTTATCAATAGCTATACAGTACGTGCCCATTTCCTGGATAAACCGTGTGATGTCAGTACCACTTCATTTACCTCTTACCACATTCATTATTTCGATGTTTAAACCAGATGTGATTTGAAACAAAAATAAAAGTTCCATTGGGTTAAACTAAGTGTAGCTGGAGTTAAGTAGCGAGGCCATGGGTATTTAAGCTCCCACCCATTTCCCCTCATTCTCTAACGCTTGACACAGCAGTAGACGTTATAAAGGAGCGATACGGTGCTGCCTTAACATTCCTCTGGAGCAAGTAATGTCCTGTACAGTCAGAGTGGAGGACCTCGCAGGACGGTAGCTTTCACACCGCGCCCAGAAACGTGAGAAAAATACCTTAAAACCCACCGCTGACCATATGTGTGCATGTCGTTTTCACCCAGTATAGAACTCTCTGTTCGTGCGTTCATCTTTTTAGGAACATTTTCCATATTAGGACAGACTGGAAAAAAGGACCCCTTTGATGTTAATAAACTAAGACTAATGATGTCTTTAGTATATCTTGTGTTGCTGACGTCCGGAGTTTGTTTGCGTTGGCCACCTGGTCTGTGTATATGAGCATTGTTCTGTGTGATTATAAACTGGAAAGTGCAGGAGATCGTTCATTATTTATATATACATATATATATATATATATATATAAAGGCTAAACAGAGCAGCTGACAGTGAAAGGAATGGTGATTATGATTATGTCCAGCATGCAGTGTCCCGTGAGATCAATTTCTTCAGTTCACGCTGATTCATGTGTGAGTTACCGTTGCAGCCAGCAGGGTGTGGGGGGGTAATATTGATTCAGTCGCATTCACATAGAGATGACTGTGTAAAATAATGATGTGTCTTTTATCGTGGATAATGTATACAGCAATGGCTATTGCTGTTGTTGTGAAACAGGGAGATTTCTGGTTGACTTCCATTGGATCCATGGATTCAGCCAGCGTGGTTAGTGATGAGCGTTACGGTTCTACAGCTTTCCTGCAGCTTTCCTGTCAATGTCCCCACGCACGCACGCACGCACGCACGCATACTGTGTACAAGAACGTACAGGGACATACATGTCACGCACATGATGTACCCACAAAAATGAAAAATGTGTGGATATACACACACACACACACATTCTATCTGTATTTCACACACACGCACGCACACACGCACGCAAACACATCACAGACACGTGCACGCTCGCGTGCAAGCACACGCACACCCACTCACTCACTCACTCACTCACGCACACACATACTCAGACACACACACACTTTAAGAAATCCCCTGGCCCCTCCATAAGGCTCCATGCCCTGCCTATAGTCTGTGAAAGCAATTTAGACCACAAAGCCCTGTCATACTGGGATTTGTGCCATTGAGTGTATATTGGATTTGGCAAAACCTTTTGGTCAGATTTAGTACATTACCAGGCTTTATACTGTTAGGTCGACTCGTCAGCGGCCGCGTTTGGCACAGCGCTCAAAATGGAAATGCCAGAGCTCGTCCACCTCACCATATTATCCCTCGAAGTGTTCGTCTCCCGTAGATCCATCCGTCTATTTCCAGCGCCAGTTGCTGCGATGCGGGCGGGAGGCCTTCGACTACTTACTGCACATCATCTGACCATGGGCGGACACACCCTGACTCCACCGTGGCCCAGACATCTCCGCTGCTGCTGACCGCAACTGCCCTCTCTGAGACGGCTCGAGTGAAATACAGAAAGACCGAGGCCGACCCAAAATAAACAGAGGCAAAAAAAAAAAGTTTCAAACTTG
Organism: Protomyctophum parallelum; assembly: GCF_964188405.1. Classification (NCBI taxonomy): domain Eukaryota; kingdom Metazoa; phylum Chordata; class Actinopteri; order Myctophiformes; family Myctophidae; genus Protomyctophum; species Protomyctophum parallelum. Next base: position 7,733,826 of record NC_139711.1, read on the forward strand.
GGTGAGTTTTGTTCAAATGAGTCTGTGCAGAACGACGTCGTGCCCTATACACACAGACACCGGTTTTCAAGCTACTCCGGTAGCTATACAGTTTTGAGGAGCACCGTTAGACGTGAAGCTAATTGGCCTGGAGTGCTCCTTCATATCAGTGGCGAGGGACATCAAAACATCCCTCTCCTATATAGGCGCTCGTCCCCCCCCCCCCCCCTTTCTGTCACTCTCTCTTTCCCTCATTCCTTCAATCCATCCCTCTTTCTGTTTACACTAAGACGTTGTCTTTGAACAGTCCCATGGCTGTATCTTATTACATACAGTGGGGATATGTGTGCCTGTGTTTCGGTCTCTAATCGGTTCAGGGTTCCAGCCGTTGCAAAAAAACAAAAAAGCAAGGCACTCTCTAATAACGTCTCCCAGTACAGAGTCCATGGGTCTGACTGGAGACGGAATGCAAACCAGATCACTTAGGAAATTCCACGCCACTCTCTGCAGCGTCAAAAAAGAAAAACTGAAGGAATGTGCACAAACGTTTCCCCGCCTCCCTCCACATACACACAGATGCATGCACACGCGTGCACACATATGCACGCACGGTCGCACCCACGCACATGCACGCACCCACGCACATGCGCGCACCCACGCACATGCGCGCACGAACACACACACACACACGCTCGCACACACACACACACACACACACACACACACACACACACACACACACACACACACACACACACAAGACAGAGACAGAGAGAGAGAGAGAGAGTTCTCCCAGCTGCATGGGGTCCTACACATCCAAACATATCAGGAGAGGTTGGGTCTCAAAGGACAGAACACAGAGCGATGGGGTGGAGGTGTGGGGGCGTGGGAAGGGGGGAGGGGGGCCTTGAGAGATTGAAGGGGGGGGGGGCGGGATGGAGTAAAGGGGGATGATGAGGAGGATAAACATGGAGGCATAGATGGAGAGACCTTGGGGCGTGTGGGGTGTGACTGTGTGTGTGGGGGACGCAAGGTGTGAGAGAGTAGTACGCACGTGGAAGGAGGGAGGGGTGAGCGAGTGATGAAAGAAAAGAGAGAGGGAGAGTTATAGCGGGAGAAGGGAGTAGATGTGGAGGGTGGAGGAAGAGGCATAAGATATATAGGCGTGGGGGAGGGTGGAGGTACTTGAAGCAGCTCGTAATAGATCATTGGCGGCAGCTTGGCCGGACCATTACATCAGGTCAAGTATATGGCGCTGAGTGGTTTTGACAAACATTTGACGCCACACCAAAACATCACCGCCACCTTCATTTCTTGGTATATAGTTTGTCATATCCTGAGGGGAAATGTTCAAATGTTCTCCTTCTGGAGGGAATCGGAGAGGCATTGTTGGGCTTTTGGTTCAACTTTGTGTGACTGTGTCAGTCTACCACAAGCTGGAGAAATGCAGCGTTGACTGAAGTGAACTTATCCTATGGCGGCATGGTGAATAAAATGTTGTTCTTGCATGGCAGACATACGATTTTCTCTTTTATTAAAATTTTAAGCCAAAGAAATAACTTATTTCTGGAGGCAAATTAGTTTGTCCGCATGCATTGTCAACCAGGACCCAATGCGTCATGTTTGCGGTTAGGGTTAGGTTAGGGGTAGGGTTGTCGAACGAATGACTGTCGGACTGTTAGTACTGTATGTCGGAACTTATGCCTGTACCCGGGCGGACCAAGCCAAACTGTCAGCCTCCATCTCACTGAGGGCCTTCGAGGATCCAGTTGAAGGGATTTTAAAATAATGTTTTATTCTTAAATCAGTGGAAGTGTGCAGTGCCCCTAACACTTCTCTGTTAACGCATTTTAGGTGGGAAGTGGGAAACCCTTTTAGTGTTTTAAACATTATGTTATAATTTAGCTATTGAAAAATAGAAGATCTACAAGCTCAGAGTGGCGCGCTATGAGCTTGTAGGTCTACTATTTTTGAAAAATCATGAAAATATTTATTTCAGAAAACTGGAAGATTTAAAATAATGTTTTATTCTTAAATCAGTGGAATTGTGCCGTGTCCCTAACACTTCTCTGTTAAAGGTTTGAAACTGGTGAATATTTGGACAATATTGCTCTTATACCGAATGCACAAGATCATAACTTTTATGGGGACATAATCTATAGACATGCAGCAGGCTAGCGTCCACTCTTAAATCCCTATAGACTCTGTTTATCACTCATCGATTTCGATTTATTACATGTGATAGCTATGGTGCTCACCATTGTATCTTATATAACAAGGTTGGATGGTCCTCCCTGACAGAGAGACAGTTGTCGTCACCTGTTCTTGTATAAAGCCATTGTAGATTGTCCTATAAATACATCTCATCTTTTCTGAAATGGGACTCTGAACCCAACCACACCAGTTCAGGTAATTTCCCCAAATTCAAGGTACCAAAAGTTAACTCTTATAATTAAAGTTAATGACCTGCAAACTACATTAAAATTGACCACATTGGTACCCCTGAGTCGTTTTATAACCTTGGTGAGCAATGAGCATACAGATCCCCACAATATAACTGTTTTTACATCGTTTTGAAATTTGTCTTTTCCTGATCTTCTGATGTTTTGAGATGTTTTTATATGATATCGTATTACTCGACGACACCGAATATGAGTTTAATTACTCAGTGTAATTTTGAGAATAAATAAAACTTAAATGAATAACCATCTGAGCAGCCAGCAATTGGATGAATTCCCCCCATTTGACTATAACAGGTATCCAAAACACACCGTCCATGTATGGGAGGTTATGAATAAATCGAGGCTCAGAGATATCGAGGAGGTGGTACAGTATAGTTCCCCTATTGCACTGCATACACAAATGAGTTATACTGTCCCCTCCAACCCTGTGCCTGCTAAAATGTTCCGCGGGGTCTTTATGTCCCCAGTTTTACGTTTCCTTGTCCTAAATCTCAAGAGGAAATGCTGTTCTGTTCTCCTTGGTTCCTTTTATAACTCATACCAGTCAGGCACAGGCTCAGCACATAAACAAATAGTCTCGGCTCTGGCCCACTATAGTGTCATTTTCCTGCATATATCTCACACTTTGTTTGGATTTTGTCTGCCCCTCGTGTGCACGGCGGGAAAACGGGTCGAGGGAAGAGAAGAAAAAAGGGTTGGGGGATGGCTGGGGTGGGGGGGGGTTGTTGCAGGGAGATTATTGGCCCACAGGTCCTCCGACATCCCTGTGTTGAATATGAAAATATATTATGGAATAATGTGTTCAGTATGCAAGCTTGAAGGAAACCATATGAAAGGTCCCAGACAAAGAGCCTTGTGTTCCAACTGCAGCAGTTACCCCCACCCCACCCCCGCCACTCCCCCCACCCACCCTGTCTGCTTCAATTCAGGCAGAGAGAGAGAGAGAGAGAGAGAGAGAGAGAGGAAAGGAGAGAGAGAGAGAGGAAGGGACTAAGGGAGAGAGAGAGAGAGAGAGAGAGGTAGAAGGGGGAGGTGGGTCCAGAGCCTGAGGAAGTGAAAAGGGGCAGTGCAAACTAACTGCCTCACACAGCCTTCCCCACCAGAGTCCAGGTGAGCAGCATGACCATACTAACACACAAATACATACATACTGTACACGCATGCACGCACGCACGCACGCACGCACGCACGCACGCACGCACACACACACACACACACACACACACACACACACACACACACACACACACACACACACACACACACACACACATGAGCAGACGAGTGAAGGTTTGTTTGATGCTGTTACTGTCCCAGTCTCTCTCTCTCTCTCACCTGCAGTTAATTATCTTATCTATCTGTGCGGGTAAAGTACTTTATCTTTGTTTGGGGGGGAGCCGGGGATGCGGTGGATTTGAAACGGAAGAGGAAGGCAACTTTGAGAGAGAAACTCTTTTGTTTGAGTAGATGACAAACTATCTATAGCTGTTGTTTATTTTGGGTTTTTGGTTTTTTTTTCTTGTACCTCAGTGGAAGTTGCACAGACTTGCTGAATAGGGTTGACTGCTACAGTACTACATTAGTGGTCACCGGTAGCCTAGCAGCCTATTGTCCTGAGCTGTGCAGAGCACGCTGTCTGTATGTGTAACCTGGGTGAGGACTTGAACTGCACAGCTGTAACTTTAGAAGGTGTATCCAGTGAAAGGCCCGGCTGGAGTCTGTATTGACTTACGTATATAAGTAATTGCTTCCTGTTAACACAACAGGTGAGGTCCATTAACTGTTTTTACAGGGGGACGGCGGTGGGTTTTGTTCAGCCATATGGTACCCCATAAATTAGTCAATGACACTGCCTTCGTTTTGGTGTAACTGAAGATTGCTTTGAAACTGTACGCCGGGCGCTGTTTAATGTAATGGTTTAATGTTGAAATAATTATGTTATTGAGACTTTTTTTGCAAATCATTTGATAGACAGATGTGTCTTAAGTGTTTTAAGAAGTTCCTCCCTCTATTAATGGTATTTGTCTTTAACCTGTACATCTGATCACGTGTGTATGAGCTCACACGTGGCTGACAGTCCATTGGAAGGTTTTCTTCTGCATTTTATCATTTATGATGCAGGGTTTTGAACAACCAGGGCAAACCTGGAGAAAAGAAGGAAGGAAGTGGAGAGAGGGAGAGGGAAGGAGGGAGGGAACTTAGGGACATTACTGGCTTTTTGCAGGAGTCATTGACTGACAATGTTTAGGACGTCAGTCGTCGCCCCGGCTCAAGCCAAGGCATGCCGACTATCAGCCCGCTAAAGAATTATGGAGCAGGAATGTCAATTTCAGAGCACTACCCAAAATTATTTTGGAATGCTCAAAGGAGCCTTTTGAATGGTCCTTTTGTCTGGGGTGAGTGAGTGAGTGAGATCAAGGCCCCCCAAACCAAAGGACTGTCTGCGTTTGTTGCCTGAATGATTTGTGCAAGTCCTACTGTAATGGATCCAGGTGAGCTGGGGCTAGAGATTATAGACACAGCCGTGGTGGTTCTGCCCCGAGGTGGTGCTGTCAGAAAAGACGTGTCCGTCAGTGTCCTCCTCACCAGACGCCTCATTATAGGCTATAGGTAACTGATACACTTGAAATCCCAAGAGGAATGCGCGCTCACCTGACGGTCGCACATCTGGCATTCCTCGACACATCGTACGCCTTCCCTGAATGCGACTGTCGGGCAAAAAAATGCACCTCCCGACTAAAGGCCGGCGTGAGATTTATGCGTTATTATTAGGGGGGGGCTGACATGCTTTCTACACGCCTTCTATTGACACGGGCGTCTCGTAAAGTGTAGCAGGAGCAGGACAGCCACCAGGGACACGGGAGTGATTGCAGACACATAGTTTTGACAGACACACGCATGCCGAATGCCTGTTCTTTTGTAAGTGTACACCACCGCAAGATCCAGTGCAGACCTGATGGACAGATGTTCCGCTTAGCCATAAATCCGTTTTCGGGTTGAAGACGCTGCACCAGGAACTGTGTGATTATACACGCTGACATAGTGCTAAGGGGCAGACTGTAAATGATAGGCTTGACTCCGGTCGTGGAGGTCAATGGGCGTCACAGGAAAACTAAAAGTGTGTATGGTGGTGTGTGTGTGTGGAGGAGCGGGGGGGGGGGGGGGGGGGTCACACAGCTGGGTACAGTAGAATACCTTGATTCTTTTATACTGAGTTGGAGGTAATTGGAGAGCAGAAGAGAAGGTGGGTGGATGACATCAGATCTCAGGTACGAGAGAGAGAGAGATGGAAACAGAACTGCAGAGAGAGAGAGAGAGAGAGAGAGAGAGAGAGAGAGAGAGAGAGCATCAGGTATAGGATGGAATCAGTGAGATGCAAGAAAGATGTCCAGAGACTGGGTTGCAACAACCTGGGATGAATAAGAAGGAGATTGATGTTGGCAGATGATAGATTCAAGGGTTCCCTGGGTCTGTGTTGAACTCAGAACTCAGATCCGGGTCCGTTGCTCATGCTGATCATGTCAATTTTGGGACAGGCTATACACATGTTCTTTGTCTGAGCAAATTACAACACATTTACAGACTAGATCAAAGATGCTAATCAGACCAAAAACAGATCGTGGTGTTGCAGTCCCTCCCGACATGCTCTCGGCATGTGTTCACCGATCTGCTCACATTCCGTATTTACACAAAAACGGACTGGGGGACTGGAGGAAATCGAATCAATATGGCGTGTGTGTGTGTGTGTGTGTGTGTGTGTGTGTGAGAACTACCAATCAGAAACTGCTGTGGCTGTCAGAATGAGCTACACGGCGAAGTCCCAAACTCAATCTATAAGAAACGCGCCGTAAATTACAAAATCTGATCCAGACTTATACCCCAGCGTAGCTGTTTTTCACACATCTGGGGAAATCAAAGCACCCTTGTCAGCGTGTCTAAACAATGGTGGCCTTCATTTCTTCTCCACTATAGGCAGGATGGTACCAGTAGGCCAGAATGTGTGTGTGTGTGTGTGTGTGTGTGTGTGTGTGTGTGTGTGCGTGCGCACGCACGTTGGGGGCAGTGTTTTGTTTGGGCCGATTGTCTGCTTGCAGGGTCAGTGACAGTAGTCCTGTATATTGCCATAACTCAGCTTTTGCGTCCGTTAAGCGCTTGAAAAGAACCGATGTTTTCGAGTGATAGTCACTCAGGTGATGTCCTCAGACTTTCCACCATTCGCGCTTCGACACAGAACACTCACGGCACACAAATAAACGTTTTTCCACACGCTATGTAACACTCATCACATGACAGGTGAACAGATTACAATTGCCCAACGTTTAATAGTGTGTCTTTGGGAGTTCCCTGCAGATCCCTCCCTCTGCTGAGAACTGTTTAGGTGAGTCACTCACAGCAAACACGACCCTGATCGGTGTCGAGGAAAGACATGTCTGATCACGGACGCGGATGCATTAACGTTGGTTTATCATTACAGACCAGCGCCGGTGGGCTATAATGTCAGTAGATGCTTTATGGGTGGATGAGACACAGAGGGTGTGATGGATACAGTTCACGGGTACTGTAATTAAGAGTTGGAAATCTCTATATTGTTATTTCTTTTTTTAACTCTATACATCACGGAAATCTTTAATCTAACTATCAGTTTGCCACGCTCTTGGATGCAATGTATCACATACAGGCCCCTGGGGCGGAGATGAAGCCGATTTTTGGCAGGTTTAAGAGAGATTTCCGACGTGTACGGCTTAATGAATTGTGACCTTCCTTCCCCCTCTGAAAAGAACACAGAGTTTATCATGTTCAGACATTTTATGAAAGGCGTCTTGTTGGTTTCCTTCCACGCCCCTGTAGCCTGGTGGCAGCTCAATGTGGGAACGCAGTACATCAGCTCTGAAGACAGAGCTGTGGGTCTGCAAAATATGGAAGTAGGCTGAGATTTACGGTATTTGGCAACGAACACATTCTCTCATTAAAAAACATTAGGTCGGCAGAGCACGATATATCAACAAGGACCTTTAAACCCATTGTCCCCAAAGAGACGCGTCCACTCCTAAACTGTGGAAAAAAATAAATGAATAAAAAGGCTGGCTTTGTTTTAGCATTAACGTCATGCTACTTTTAGACAGCTTCCTTGGGAATATCATTGGTAATACTACTGAATCCTGTACAAAGCAATGTAACTTTAAAGTTATTATGGTGTTACACAACAGGAAAATCATGGGAAAATTGAGGAGGATTCTTGCTCCAGTGGCTTGCCAAAGTTGTGGGTTTAGAAATATGAAAATGCTCCTGTTTTGGTAAAGGCCACATTTTGGTAAATAAAGTTCATAAAATGTACGAAATTCTTTTTTTCATTGACATTCTTTTCTCGTCCTAATTAGTTTTTCCTTTGTTGTTTTTTCAGGTGGCTGTGGACAGGACACCTTGTGGGATCTGTAGTCATAATATTATCTTCTACATCTGTAGTCCTGTTATCTACATCCTACCCACTCCCAATGAGCTGAAAGAACCATCTGACAGAATTGCTATACTGTACAATGTACTTGCTATAACACAGGCATCAAATCCATCACTGCAATACCAAAACAAACAGACTGACGGCTTGACTTGAGGAGTGGTTGAATGAGGAATAATGAAGTCGACTAGGGGGACTCTGTTCCAATAGGCTGACATTAGGGCAATATCTCAACATCTTATCAAGGCTAACATCTAACAAATCTAAGAAAGACATTCATCAAAGTGTTGACAGAGGGAGTTTCTGGCCTTCATTTACATTAAAATGCACAGGAAACCATCTGGCCAAGACATGAAGGCGTAGACGAAAGAATAATAAAGCAAGTCTAATTGGAGCTCTGAATACAAAAAAGTCTCAGAAATGACCTTTTCAGAGTGAAATGTTATTTGTTGCGTCGGCCTTTGCGGCAGGAAGCCCCCAAATACAAGCTCCCTCCTCTGCAGCGCTGTAGAGTTATGGCCTCCCCAAGATAAAGAGCAGAGCTCCTCCAATAGAAAGATTATTATGTGTGAGGGAGAGAGATTGTGATGCAGACAACAGACATGTTTTGAGGACGGAAATAGAAGAAAAGGAAGAGAAACGTCTGGGCTGGAAAGAAAGAAAGAGCGAGAAGTATAGGAAGAACTGGAGGATTCTTCAGCCTCCTTTTCTGGGATCTGCAGCGGAGCACGACGCAATTGTGAAATTTCCTTGGCAAATGTCCATGGGAACTCATCCAGGGTGCTTTTTTTTGGAGCTGCCTCTCCTGGGAGGTCCCGTTAAATTGTGAATAATACTCTGCGAAGACCAAAAGCAAAAGTGAACTTCTCTCTTCAACTCTGGGACTCACTCCGGGATAACGTTCGGAGGGATTACTGCTGAAACGAGAGCCATGACCGGAAGCAGCAAGCGGGAAAGCTGAGAGACTTTGTTTTTCGTGTGTATTTTCTTGTACGTCCCAAGTCATTCGATCCCTGCCTGCGAGGACTGTAAGCGCAGCACACGACCACCCCCTGCTTCAGCTGGGTGCATGGGGAGGTTTTCATTTGATCAGCAGAGAAGAGGATTGAGCTCATTGGAACTAAAGCTCCAGAACCCACTGGTGTAGTTGCTGTTGATTCCTCCCAGACCTCGGACTCCAGAACCCCACTGTTGGGAGTGCTGTTGATTCCTCCAGACTCCGGACTCAGAGGAAACTGTACCAGAAACTCGTAACAGAGATGGATGTTGTGGAAAAGGGACATGTGTCTGTCAGGAGGGGCGTGAGCTGGAGTCCAGGAGGGGTGAGAAAGCCTCTCCAGGCAACGCAGGACATGGATGCCCCCAGCGTGGACTGCAATGCATCATGGGAGAATAAGGGACTGACGGGGCAACCGACTGTTTTATCGAGCACCAATCACATTGGTCGCAAAACAAGTAAGTGTGCTGTTTGGTTATTGGTCTTCGTGATAGTTTTCTTTATTTGAAGAATCCGACTGCTACTGTATTGTTGTTTAACGCGATGACATAGTCATAATAGGTAGACTTACAAATGGCTATTAGGAGCACTGCTGCTGCTTCATTGGCCTACTGTATTGGTATAGTGTATCATCATGCTTGAAAAAATATTATTGAAATGGGGAGAAACCAAGTGGACAACAAAATAGAGAAAACAGACATTCCTGGCTTTTCAGAGCAACTTCAGACATCTGTTTCCGTGCTGTAAAAAACGCCGGCTCTCCCCGACATAGATGGAAATGCAATCATGTACCATACTTAAAGGGCAATCTCCATATGCAACATAGCCACTGACCATAATGGACTAACTTGTGGGAAAAGCTGCTATAGGAAAGAATCCATAATAACTAAGTCCTTCAGATCCTTCTCTGTACTTTCACAGCTGTCAGTCCTTAAATATGAAAAAGTGGAGTTAACAGGCTGCACGTTGTTAGACTGTTAAATTCTTATGTGGAAAAAAGAAAAACATAAAACAATAAACTGGCAAGACAATTAACCCCGGGGCTGAGAAAATACTGTCAGAACATATGTGCTAATCAAAGAGACTAACAAGACATTGTGCTCGCGTAGAAAGAAAGCTCTGACCCATAAAATAATATTGTTATGGTCGTCTGTCGCAGCGGTCAACATCCGCTGTTTGCAAAACAAAAAAATAATAATAATAAAATAGCAAAACAAATGTAATTGATATGGGACGGGAGCCAAAATCTTGGTGAAATGTAGAGAACAACACGAATAAAAACTCTTTAAAAACATTGTGTCCCATGACTACACCGTTTTCCAAAAGTAAAGTGAGACATAGAGCTGACAGCATGAGAAAAAGCTTCATCTAAGCCCCTGAGCTGGTTTATGGTTTCCCCCATGGGATTCAGGGGGAGGTTAGGTCACTTTCAATCCAGCAAGACCCCCAGGACCTCTGTTAATCCCCCCCTCTTTCCATACCGCTTCACACATCACCCACGGGGGCCGCGCTGTCATCTCGCTGCCGTCACAGAGAAAGATAACATCCGACGTGGTAATCTGACCTTTGATATACAAATGCGAAGGCTGGCCCCTGACTCAACCCCTCCTGTGTTGGAAGGCAGAGGTGGGGCGGGGGCTTCAGTCGGCGTCTGATCCAGGGAGGGGCAAGCAAATGGGGGTCGGGGGGGGGAGTGATTGATTCAGAGCCTCTTGCATCAATTTCACCAGGTTATGTCTCTGCTGGAGGACAGGAAATGCCTGCGCTTCCCTGGCGGGTTAGAGCCCCCTTCCCCCATGGGGTTAGAGCCCCCTTCCCCCATGGGGTTAGAGCCCCCTTCCCCCATGGGGTTAGAACCCCCTTCCCCCATGGGGTTAGAGCCCCCTTCCCCCCTGGGGTTAGAGCCCCCTTCCCCCATGGGGTTAGAGCCCCCTTCCCCCATGGGGTTAGAACCCCCTTCCCCCCTGGGGTTAGAGCCCCCTTCCCCCCTGGGGTTAGAGCCCCCTTCCCCCATGGGGTTAGAGCCCCCTTCCCCCCTGGGGTTAGAGCCCCCTTCCCCCATGGGGTTAGAGCCCCCTTCCCCCATGGGGTTAGAGCCCCCTTCCCCTGGGGTTCACAGGGGGCAGAGGCAGCATCACTTGGCCCCAAGCTAACCACCCACCCACACACGCACGCGCGCACACACACACACACACACACACACACACACACACACACACACACACACACACACACACACACACACACACACACACACACACACACACAGCCAGCCAGCCATGCACATGGCCACATGCGTTCACAGCATGTGTGCACGCACAGCACACACACACACACACACACACACACACACACACACACACACACACACACACTGACACACATTCTGACATTGACGTCCAGACAAGGGGTCAGGTGCTAGGTCTCTTGAGACGACATTAATCCATAAAGTTTTGCATAAGTTTGAGTAGACTTGTCTGGGTTTCCCGTTATGGGTCGGTCAATAATATTATCCTTTGATATTGTAGCCTACTATAACTACATGTAGGCTCCAGCAGCTCCAGCACTGTGAAAACATAGCGCTAGAATCCCTGCGCTGTGTGTGTGCAACTGCTGACACATCAATGCAGACATTAAGAGGCGGGGATCTCTACTGGAGTTGGATTAGTTCTTAAAAGTGAAATGAAGTTGTAGCCTACACTGACTGGACACTCACCATCCCTGCGCCGCCGAGCTTTCGACTGGAGTTGCGTTTGAGCGCAATGCGCGTGTTGTGAACTTGTGGACCAGTATTTTGCAAGGAAAAAGAAATCCGATCCTGTCTCTGGCTACAGAAGGGGGTGTGGAGGGTCGGTATCACACGCAGTTAAATTGGAAAAGCTAGCGGAACAGCTACAAAAGAGAGGAGCTCCGAAATGTCCGAATTAAAAAAAGAAAAAGAGAGAAAGAAAAGAAAGGTAAGGAATGGATAGGACGGCGTGGAACGTGCATAACTTAAACGTGAACGTTTTTATCATCTTAAAAAATCTATTTGAAGTAAGTTTGCCTGGGATATTATATGGAAAAAATAATGACGATTCTTTAGGACATAGTTTTCAATATTTCTCTACCTACACATTTTTGAATAGCCTATCAGCTTTTAGCCACAACTTTTAAACGCGCAGTGCCAACTCGGTTGCTTCTGTGACGAACCGTGTTATCTTCAAGTCAAAATATGACTAGCTTCGAATTAATAATGCTATAGTAGCCTAAAGAGAAGGGAAAAAATAACTGGTTAATTGAAAACTGGTTTTGACTGCGACTGCTGTTCTCACTTTTTCAGTCATGGTGATATTAATCCATGAAGGAATGTAGGCTATGCGCAGCACAGGCATGATACCTGATAAGATGTCATCTGGCATCCAGAAGAGGTATAGCGGTTACAGTAAACATAGTTCAGATGACATGTCATATAGGCTAAGTGTTATTCCAGGACTGCACATACAGGAATGTTGTAGCTCTCCTCTCAGGGAAGAAAAATATCAAACAAAAGACACACACACACACACACACACACACACACACACACACACACACACACACACACACACACACACGTTTGCTAAAAGTGTTGAGAGGTAATACCCCATAAATATGATAAAATGTCTGTCAATGTTTTCAGATTGCTTGTCAACTAGTTTTTTTTGTTGCTTGTGAACGTTCCTATTCTCTCTCTCTGTGTGTGTGTGTCTGTGTGTGTGTGTGTGTGTGTGTGTGTGTCTGTCTGTCTGTCTGTCTGTCTGTCTGTCTGTGTGTGTGTGTGTGTGTGTGTGTGTGTGTGTGTGTGTGTGTGTGTGTGTGTGTGTGTGTGTGTGTGTGTGTGTGTGTGTGTGTGTGTGTGTCTCTGTGTCTCTGTGTCTCTGTGTGTGGGTGTGTGTGTGTGTGTGTGTGTGTGTGTGTGTGTGTGTGTGTGTGTGTGTGTGTGTGTGTGTGTGTGATGACTGAGTGCATGAGTGAGTGAGAGGCCAGGCAGATCTCAGATAGACTCAGAAAGTTATTCAGGGACTGATTCATTTGGCATGGTGGGCAGGCTAGTTGACATTGATGCATTTCCTCGGACATGCGACCCTGATTACCCAAAATGTGGTCTAATTCTTTGCTTGAGTTACATTCTGGATGTTTATAAAATCAGCATGCCTTTATCCCTCTTTAGTCATCTACTAAGTTAAAGATGAAAAAATAAACAAAAGCTGCTTGTACTGTGTGGCTCTGAATAGATTGTAACTCTCAACCACAGACAGGAGGCCACCTTTCTGTGAGTTAATTCAATTAAGGGGAGATTTTGCCTGTATAATGAAAGACAGATGCACATTATTCCAGGTTGGCTGGAGCAGTGATCATGCTTAGCGCAACGACAGAGAGCCAGGAAAATCTGCTCTCATCGTGTTCACAATGGGAAAGCCTTACAAGTGATTGATTTACCTGCAATTAGTTTTCATTGCCACACAATTACATACAATTTAGTAGTCTGGATGATCATAAATGTAAAGGGAACAATGCCTGAGCCAATCAGAGAGATGTATTTGAGTTACTATACAAAGACACCCTGGACTCTTTTTATTCGTATCCTTCGCTCCCAGAACAGTACTCCTGTAACGATAGCTCAGCTGTCAGATGTAACCGTCACTTCAATCAGTTGAAGTGACACATTGAAATACCTTTCACAAAGCCCACCGACCATGTCTCGCTTGATGAGCAGCATATGCCAGGGCATGACACGAATGAGTTATTAATCAGATGCCGTTTACAAGATTTGAAACCATCTTGGAAACGGTTTTATTGTTTACAGTTGGAAGTTTTTCTTCACTGTATTGCAGTGGCGTTGCATGGGCTGTCAACAGATGTGCCTTTTGGACACTGTGTAGATTGTGATAAAGCCTTCATTATTAAGGAGCTGAGCTGCAGCCTTGAAGAAATTACCAAAGGCATGTTGGAAACTCAAGCAGGGAATTTTCTCGGCAGTTGAGGAATGCTCTGGGAGGGAGCGCAGTGCAGATGGAAGGAAATACTTCTGCTTTCTAGAATGGACCCTGCAGAAGCACGTACAATAAGCTGTAGTCATTTTCAACAGAAATGTGTTTGTTTTATCACATACTTTTTAAATGATGAGCAAAATTGCAAAGTCAACATTTTGCGTTTGACCAAAAAATGATAGAAGTAGAGTGGTTCAGTCAGCATTATAGTCGAGCTGCTCTATTTTCTTTTAGATCGTTTTTTTATGTTTCACTTCCGAAAATGTTTATTTGAAAACGGCGCTCAGTCTAGTCTAGAAATATGTCTTTGTCTACTTCTCTGGTCTGCTGAATAAAATGTGTAAGCAAGATGTATTCTTTCTCGCTATTGGGTGGAATATGTACAGCACAGGAAGGAACAATCAAAAACATATGGTGCCGAACCGATTATGTGGGTTTTTAAACAGCATATTCCTTCCCAGACTTGTTAAGGATTTGTCCTTGTTGGTTCACACTGTTTGTACATTTACAGGCATTGTGTGCTGAGCTCTTTTAGGAGATGTTGAGGGCCCTTTGTTTAAAAGGAGAATACATATAATTTGGTAAAATCTCCTCCACAGAGCTCTGATATTTTGTACACTCCTTTAAAGGAGTCAATCATGCTGTTGACATGCAATGTGACAATGTTATCGACACAACCCACATGAGCGGGACATTTTCATTTTCAGTCTGTTCCAGCATATCGGGGTTTCTACAATTCCCATAATGCATTATTCGCTATCTTGTCATAACACAGTGGACGAGGCACATTTAACTCACAAGGATTTCCTCTCTTTCTCTGTGTTGCACTTTAGGTCTGACCAGAAGCGCCAGTTTGTCTGAGAAGGAACTAAAGGAGGCTCGTGTCAGGAGTCAGATCATTGCAGCTCAACTCACCATTCCCTCCAACTCCAACTCCAGAGGCGTCCAGCTCTTTAACCGACGCAGGCAGAGAGTCAACGCCTTCACGCTAGAAAGCTGCAGAGAGGGGTCAGGCAAGGATACAGCAGAGAATGTGAAAGCCAGCCCTTCCTCCAATAAACTGACATGGGCAGAGAAGAGCAGTGAGGACAAGGACAGAGAACAGAACTGTAAGAACACTGCAACCAGGGCTCTCTGGTCGCCCACTGGGAGAACACAGGGAGTAGCAGGTGACATCATGGAGGAACCAGCTGAGCACTTCCACACGGTGGATGACCTTGATGACCAAGTCATCCAGGAGAGACATTTCCAACCCGTCAGTGAGAAAGAAGAGCTGGAGGATGAGGATGAGGAGGAGATGATGAAGGCAAGAATGGAGGAGGAAAGACAAGAATCCCTCAGAGATCTGGAGGACACGGTTCGGGATGAGATTTCTCCTGAAAGTGCAAACGGTGCTCCGGCCGGGTCAGAGGAGGTGCACACCGAGCCACTTCCTAACGGAACGCTTCTCAACGGTTGCTACAGCAGCGTCGGCCCCGAGAAGGTCTCTGTGTCTATTTCCAAGCCGGCCGCTGCCATCGCCAACAGAACCGCCCGGCCATTTTTGGCCCCTGCGGCGGCGCAGTCTCCGGAGCATTCAGTCAGTCCGGTCATGGAGGTTCCTCCGGTCACTAACTACTCCACCCCGCCTCTCCCGACGTTCACGGCCCCTCGACCCGTGGCGTTCTCACCCCCACCGCCTCCCCCGTCGTACCCCACCCCTCTCCCGACGTTCACGGCCCCTCGACCCGTGGCGTTCTCACCCCCACCGCCTCCCCCGTCGTACCCCACCCCTCTCCCGACGTTCACGGCCCCTCGACCCGTGGCGTTCTCACCCCCACCGCCTCCTCCGTCGTACCCCACCCCTCCTCTACCAGCCTTCACCAATCATCCCCCGCAGGGCTACTCCGGTCCACCTCCTGTGTCTCCCGTCATGTCCCCTGCATATCCACCTCCGTTGTCCCAGTTCCCCAGTACAGTTTCACACATGTCCCATCAAAGTCCCCCCGACCCACCCCCGGTGCCCCATTATGGCCCACCGACAGCCCCTAGACCCTCCAAGTTTGTTCCTCCGCCTGTTGGAGAGGACAAGCCTCAAATGCCAATCAAAACGGGAATACTTGAAGAGGGCGCTGCCACTGCCAGACGTTCAAACAGAAAGGCTATGTTCACGTTCAAAGAGAAGACGGTTGTATCCCCCAACCCTGAGCTGCTGTCCCTGGTTCAGGGGGCAGATGAGAGGAAGAAACACGGACTTAGACCTGTGCCCGAGCCGGTGTCTGAGGAGGAGCTTCTAGCTCTCGGGGCCGAAGCCTCCAACTTCCTGGCTGAAGAGGAGAAGACGGAGCAAGCGACATCTCCAGAGTGGGCCTCCTGCCTGAAGACTTCCAGGACCCGAGTGAGGGTCGATCATAAACCAGAGCAGTCACTTACCAACGCCTCGGGGAAGGGGGCAGAGCTGTTTGCTAAGCGTCAGTCCAGGATGGAGCAGTTTGAGATTCACAAAGCAGAAAAGATGCGGTCCCCATCTCCCACCATGTCTCTGCCGCCATCTTGGGTGTTCCCATCAAATATGCCTGGCAGGGTCAAAGCCATCGCTAAAAACTCTGACGTGTGTGCTCAGCTCTCGCAGAACCTGAAGGCCCAGCAGTCTGTCCAGAGAAAGCCTGTTAGGAAGGCTCCGCCAGAACCACCTACCCTACCAGAACCACCTCCCCTGGAGAACGGCTGCACCAAAGTAGAGATGGACCTCTCCAGGCACCAGCCATATCAACTGAACTCTTCCCTCTTCATCTTGAACCCTATCAAGGATCCTGTGAACTCCTTACCCAGAGGAGCACCACCTCCCAAGCCTCTGGTCTCGTCGCAGTCTTACTCCAGACAGACCTCTTTGCCTAGTAATAGCCCGGGCCAATTCAGTTCCTTTGCCAGCTACAGGCCGGCCCAATGCATGTCATCCCAGCCCCCACTCAGCCCTATAGGAAGAATGGATTCTCCTACAAGCTACAGGTCAGCCTCAGCCATGGGACAGCACAGGATTACCTCTCCAGTGTCGGCCTTCTCTCCAGAACGGGTTGCCTCTCCACGGTCAGGAGTTCAAGCACCGAGACCCACGTTTTCTGCTAAACGGGCAGGGATTGAACCCCAGGTGTGGAGGCCCTATTTCTACTACCATTAAATCATCTGTTTACATCAACAGGGCTCGTCAGAGTCAACATATCTTACTGAAAATGTGTATAAACATGCTCACGTAAAAAGTAACTTATTTTAGTGGGCCTAGCATTTAAAATATACTGCACTTTATCCTGTTTATGTTGTTTGTGCCTGTAGTGTATTTGTAATTAGACAGTCACATATTATTTAAATGTAATTTTAAGGAGTCCTTGGATTGACATCAAATGGTTCATAGGGCTAATTTATATTTTATATGATCGTGTCGCTCTGCAAAAATGCAAAAAGATGTGCAGTGGCACAAATTCATACAAAATAATGCTAAAAGGATAACCCAGATAAGCTCTCAGAGCTCGTTTCTGTTCTCTTTTTGGGGGGGTTACTTGTCAAGGCTCATACATAGTCTGGATTTACGGTGGTGGGGTGACCACCGAACTACAACATGACGTCACGAGCCGCGGTGAAGAGCAAACCACCGCCACCGCTCCAGCCCTTCTCTCTGTTTTTACTCACCACTCGCTCAACGTTATTTCAGCCCCGGTGGTCAGCTCACCACCGGAGCGGTGGTCACCTCACCACCGAAAATCCAGACTATGAATAGGCCTTTACAGGGCCAGTTACAATTTGCAGCCACCTGTAGGTGCTATTTTAGAGCGGATCTGAAGGAGGCTATAAGGAGTCACACTTTTTTATGATTCTGGCGGAATAGCATTAGAACGAATTTGACCTAATTTCTGTGCCGAAACTGGGTTCAGTGAGATCAGTGGGGCTCCTTCTGGTGTTGTGCCTGTGTGTGTGTTTTATGCTATTGAAGTAGTCTAGTCTGACAGGTACATGGGTATCCCTGTTTTCTCATGTATCTTGAAGACCAGGCCCATTGCACGTTACTTTACTATGTTCTCTACACTGAGCCATCCCACCCTATAGCACAATGAGCTATAGACCGATTCACAGAGGAGTGCCCTGGGCGCGGCCATTACTGAGGTGTAATCCATGGAGCAGGTGCTCCGTAGGCCAGGTGTAGCTAATCAGTGCTGTTGCGCTTAATGGTACACCTCAGTAATGGCCACACCCAGGAAACCCTCTGTGAATCGGTCTATAGGGTGAGTTCTGGGTGTAAGACCCACCCGGGCCAGTTTGATTTGAGAGGTTTGCAGTTCAGGATTTATGTGTGGGAACAGTTTGATGAAATATATAATTATTAGATTAAATTATTTGACCACTTAAGCCCTAGCCCGAGAATAGTGAAAATAGCCAATCTAACACGCTCATATTGCGACTGGTTGTGAGCTTGTAGATCTGCTATTCTTGCTATTTAACACTAATTAATTGCCCAAAATACGGATGCCAAGGTTAATGTGGTTAAGGAAGTATGGTCACTACATGTTTACTGAATATGCAAATGGTTATTTTCAAGTATTATAAAGTAATGCTTTGAAATCCCACATTCATTTAATATATCAGCAGTGATATAAATAGGTTTTCAATGTAATGGGTCCTGGGACCCATTACATTAGATACTGTAGGTCCCAGGGACATTTTATGAGTCCTACTTCAACTACGTTAGAGTACAGTACTGAGTACAGTATTGCATCCTTGGACCCCGAAAGGTGACATGATTGCGTCCGTTCTCAATTTAGTGAGTCTAAGGATGCCGGATGCAGGCTAATAGCATCACTGTATCAGTGTATAAATGTGACTTGAAGTAAGGTGGATGTTTTTTGTATGTAGTCTGTTTATGTCCAACTCAACAGGGCCATTACAATAGTGTCAACCTACATTTTATGTCCGTTATAAAACATTTACTGTCAGTAGAGATGAAGAAGAGGTTCACACTTTTTTCCAGTATTTTCTCCAAATCCTGTGGGCATCAGAATAATGCTTTCAAAGCACTTTAGCAGATGTTCTGGCGTCTGTTTCATGATCTATGATTTGAAATTTAATATGAGCTCACCAGACATGAAAGTTGCAGTGAAATAACTCCCTTTTATGACTCCTTTTCTTCAGGGTAATTTACTTTGCTTTCCAACATCTACCAAAATATATAGCTCGTGCTTGCATTCTTTGATGCTTAATTTCTTTCCCTTTTCTTTAAATGTATGTAACTGAACATCTAGCTCTTACACAGCAAGACATCAAAAGCTAGCATCAAATCTCTGCTTACGATCACAGGGTATCTGTCTCTTTCTCTTTTCATGTATGCTGATGCACTTTTCACTGCTGATTGTGCCTCCTCTGTTGGTTGAGGTGTTGGGTTTGATTATATGTCTTTCATCTGATTAAAGCTTTATCCTTACACCCTGCTGTGACCTCCTATCTATACTCTTGGCTGCCCTGTTGCTAATGCGTCTCCTTGCGTCTCCTTGCCTGTCCTGTGTTTTCATGTTTCACTCTTTGCCTTTCTGAAATCTTGCGGTCTGCACTCACACATTTCACTGGAACAGTAACAGCTTAGTTTTAAGCCTCTGCCAAGTAAATTGGAGGCATGAAACAAGAAATTAGTCTTACTCTTTATATAATGTAGCCTATGTGACAAGTACCGATTTCTGCTTAGGTTTGACAAAAATATCTTGTGTGTGTTGTGTGTGTGTGTGCTTTCAGACATTCCCCTTTAGAGGAGTAGTCCCTAGGGGCTCAGACTTTCAGACAAACGGGTTGGCCCTTGACCTGGCCCTGAGATTTATCAAGGGAATGTCTGCTTCTTTGTGATGTAACCACTAGTATACGATATAAGAAATCAATAATGAGTCAAATATGTATCTCTGAATACTGAACGTACAATTTTGTCAACTACAAAAAAAAAAAACGGTTCTCTTTCTCTGTATACAGTATAGTATAACCTTGGCTTCAGCACTATCAGAGGTAATGTTGTTTTTCACAAGTAGTACATGCCTGAAGTAATACATGCCTGAGGTGAAAGGCCTTCGCAGCGTAACCTCATATCCCTGTAAAGGTTAGTCATCCCAGTCAGACCCAAATGACCGTAACTTAAGATGGACACTGAAGACCAGACCTGTCTTAGAGATGTCCAGACTCGTTGAATAAGCACAGATAGGAGGGTGTGTGTGTGTGTGGGGGGGGGGGGGGTTCACATAGGGATGTCCACTGCTAGTCAGTATATGCATGCAATTTTGAATATTATGTTGGGTGAAATTGAAATTAAGATTTACATTATGGCATGGGGTGGACCTTTTCTTTTTTCCTTTTTAACATAACCGTTCGACAGATACATACCACCGTTAATATTGGATGTGTTTAAAGGCCGAGCTACACCATCCTGGTGTAGCTCAGCTGTCATTATGTGCTACTGTGTGTGCTGTAACTTCATGCTTCAGGCTCACATACTGCGCACACCTAAATGAAACGCCTTCAATTAAAGTTATTACCTTCAACTATTTCGGCATAAATATGGCTGCTGTGAAAAGGCTCCACTCAGGTTATCAAGAGTCAACACACACTAATATTCTGTGCTTTAAACTTATTTTTGGAGCACTGCTTTACAAAACAATACCATAGCTCTGTCTTGTATATAGGACAAAAGACTAAATGCACAATATTTGTCATTTCCCAGCAGATGAAAAAGGAGCTCTCTCCCACTGCACCCGCCAACCAGACTCCCACACCAACCAGGATGACCAGTGTCACCAGGCGTTTCAGCACCCCAGAGGGCTCCACCCCTGGTACCTGGTCCCCCAGCCTGCAGACCAACCAGCCCTCCTCCAAACCCTCTGTCACATCCCCTTTGTCCCCTCCCTGGGGTTCAAGGTGTCAGTCCCCGATGATTAGCCAGACCACCCAGCCTTCCACCGTCTCGTCCAAAACATTTACAACAGCCTCCTCCCCTGTCTCTCCTCCCTGGGGTTCACGGTGCCAGTCCCCCATGGTCTGCCAAACAAACCAGCCGTTTTCCCCCACCAGACCCCCGTATACATCCACCGCTGCCTCCCCTGTCTCTCCGGTCAGGGAGAGCCGCTGCATGTCCCCCGTCGTTAGCAACCTGAACTCAAAGGCCAACCATCGCCTCCTGGCCAAGAACATCATCAACGCGGCCAAGCGCAAAAACAGCCCTTCCCCTGGTGCTCTTAGCGGGCACAGTCTGCCCATCTCACCTCTCGGCGGCTCGCACCACGGCTATGACTACAACAAGCCATCCATCAGCCCCTTTCAGTCACGGGCCTTGGGGGCCCAGTCGCCGACTTTCACCAGCCCGCCCCCCACCCCGACACAGAGAATCTGTTCCCCAGTGAGGCTCTACAACACCCGCTCCCTCACCGATTCCGACGCCTCCGTGGAATCCGAGGACTCGGGCCTGAGGTCACCCGGCCTGCGCACATACAACACTTGTCCTCGCGCGTGGGGCGGCAGCTTGAGGGTGAAGAGGGGCAGCGTCTCTACGGACTTGTAGGAAAGAAGCTCACAGCCCTCGCTGACCAAAGTCGAAAGGCAAACATGAAAAGATGATCTTTGGGTTTGTATAACACCCCTAAGAAATGTGTATTGGACCAAACAGCAAAACACAGACGGAATTTGATAAGAATTATATTTTAAACTATACTTTCGATCACATGAAAGGAAATTAAGGGATTATAAGGTATCAAAATGCCTGTCTGTAACTTTTGATAATGACCCTGTGAATAACAGAATTTGATGTTATATTAATTGTATGGAAGGAATGCCAATTGCCAGCACTCATTGAATGTCCATTTTCACAACGTACGCGTTTCGGCCCTTCCTCAGCGTTGAGGAAGGCCCATCTGGCCGAAACACGTACGTTGGCTCATTCAGAGGTAAATAAACATGTGAAAAAGGATATTCAATGAGTGCTGGCATTCCTTCTTTTAATTGAGTATCTTTGAGCCTTGCACCTACAAGAATTCACCCTTCTATATTGGAGTGTTGCGGGTTTTCTGCTTCGGCAGTCTTTTTGTGTCTCTCATAGACCTATTATGACAAGCATTTCTATATAATGCAGTTGCCGTAGATTTTAGGCTTCTTAACATACCAAAAAGAAATGTACCAGTACCAAAGATATTTTAATTACTTTCTTCGACAACAGTGTTAGATTTTCTTTTTTTTTACCCCATAGTGAGCTGACTGTCACAGTCACTGCTTTTTTAATTTTTAGAAAAGGTCATAAATTGACAAGATGTTTGCTGGACTGACACAAGTCAAAATGGGTAAGAGATTGTTAATTATGATGCCTGTAAGGGAATTAGGGCTGTGTAAATACATAGCTTACTGGACTGTGCTTTCATAAAGTTATTCTTTTGTAAATTGACATAGTACTGTATTAGTAGATGAGAACAGAGTATGTGGTGCATTCATAATGAAAAAGGACTTAGAATAGAGTACGATTTTACTTTCACATTCCTTAACCTTTTTAATTCCTGGTGTTGAACGGCCATAATTGGTGATATCATAAATAGTTAAAACATTCATCACAGTTTAATTATTTTTAATCAATGGGGGGGTGGGGGGAGGTTCTGATGCCTAATATCACAGTGCAATAATCCAATAATCACAATGTATATATGTTGTTTATGTACTGCATTTGGTTCTAATGAATGTATTGCTTTAGAGAAAGATAGAAGTTGGTTGAGAAGATGAGAAGATGAATGAGAAAATGAGTAAAGTCATCTATTCAATTAAACACTGTACCAAGGTTTCAGGAGAAAGCCTGGCGGTATTGTAATGCAAGCGCTATACAATTTTAATTGTTTTGTGGGTCAAAAGATGAAATCTAAATTGCAAATTGATTCGAATATTCATACTGTGCACTGAACGATGCTTCGACGTAGCTTTGCTGAAGTTGAACAGTGTTTGCTGAAATAGGGCTCTGAAAATGTTTTCATCTTAAAATATCGCTAATGTCTTGCACCAATGACGTATTATAACAAGGATTGTGTAGGCTACACCAGTACAGCATTTTGAAATGTTAGCTTCACAGTAAAAATCCTTATAGTGTTAATTTAACTTTAAAGAGTATACATGTGGAACGGGTGGGTCCATTTGGATTTGGGATTTCATTTGACTGTGTTGGATTAGTTTTAGATGCAGAGTGTTAGAGAACGTTTAGCAAGGAGGTCAGCAGGATGTTGTTGAAGATACACAGCTAAAGCTTTATGGATGGTATAAAATGGGGAAAGTTTGTAAGGACGGTATGTATATCACATACTTACATACAGTATCTGTAAATGCACATGCTCCTAAACTTATTACTTTTTTTATTATTTTTACTTGATTTGCACTTTTCATTCATTTTTTTGTGGCAAACTAAGCATTGTTTCTGACCTGAACAACCAAAATAGGTGTCATTCACTTAGCTAGGCTGGGTCCAATATAGAAATCCTACTAGGCATCAAACCACACATTCAGCAGAATGCAATGCTTGTTGACATAAAGGTGATAGCCACGGACGTGACTGAGCTGCCTCCAAATGTACAGATAACTTTCTGTTTTAAGTAAAGGTTCACCGAAGGTCATTTTGCACCAGCTCCATTTCCCCACAATGCAGCCACCCAAGGGGGACCATTCACCTGTTCTTTGACACGACTAAAGGCATCAGCAGATTTGTATTTACGTGTAGGCCTATGCATGTTTTGAGTGACAAGGACACCCGCTGCATGGACTGTGTTCAGTTTGTACCTTGTGCAGGAATAACCCTGTCACACTGTCATGGATTGGTTTCAAACTGGGTTATGTTGTGGTCGGTGATCAGCTGACCTATCTGAAGGAGAGATCATGTTAGTTAGTATTGGATACTGCATGCCCCAATTGTCTACCCAACTCTGTACCAAATCATAACTGTGTGATGCCAGAATCTGAACACAAAATAAAAAAAAGAAAGTGATGACACACTAATTAAAATGACCTGTAGTGGCTGTGGTTTGTTACTTTATTTTCTCTTGTTTAAACACAGGACAAATTACAAGAGATTGGAAGCTCTGTAGAGCACTAATAAAAGTAACTTTTTGCAATAAGCAGCTTGCAAAAGCGAGTTAACTAGTGAGCAGCTTCCAATATCTTGTAGTTGGATTATATAGAGGTACAGTACATGCGCATGCATAAAGTGAGGCCAGAAAGTATTTATTTGCCACTCAGTACGTTCCCGGCTCCGCATAACTTCTGGGTATGATGAAGATGCCACGTGCCTACCCTCTATTCTGTGCCACTGCAAGCCTGTATAATGGACAATTTAAAACAAACAACTAAAATTTTAAATCATCCGGCATGTCAATTCAATATAATTATATTCTAAAACAATATATTAACCTGTTGAATTAATAATTTACCTTGTCAGGGGCCACCATCATAACCTCTGCCATACCTATTGCAAAACGAACTCAAGATGGTGATGATGGTTTTGTTCTCTTCGTCCGATCCTTCCTTTGCAAAGTGTGATGAGATACATTATTCTGATATGGAAATTTAACTGGCTTAGTGTGAAACAAATATGATTAGTCATACTAATTTGTAATGTGGTAATTCTGTACCTTAAATTATAGAATACTAATACATATAATGGTTGTTGTGTTTTTTACAAATTCATATTTACTCATATCCTTTTCTTGTGAAGTCCAGCCCATGACCAATTATGCTTTGCAAATTGGTCCTTCATGATGAAATCAACTTAGATGATGCTTGTATTACGACCCTGGGGTCTTCATATGTCATAATGTGTATAGATATGTACTCTGTTCCTTGTGTAGAGTGTGATGTGTGAATGGAAGGTGTGTGTGAGCTGAGTGAGTGAGTGAGTGAGTGAGTGAGTGAGTGAGTGAGTGAGTGAGTGAGTGAGTGAGTGAGTGAGTGAGTGAGTTAGTTGAGTGAGTGAGTGAGTGAGTGAGTGAGTGAGTTGAGTGGGCATAGTTGATGCCGAGAGATGATTGGTTGCAGCCTACCAGGAAGGGTATAAGAGGCAAGGTGACCGACCAGCTCCTGCTTTCTCCTCTCTGGTCTCCCAGCCAGACTGCCAACAAACACACCACAAATGTTTAGTCAAAGAAATGTAACAATACACAGCCAGGTAGGGATAGGTACTGTACCATTTCGTTTGGGTTTCCTTTCATGTTTTATTGATTAGGAGTTAGGTTGACAATTGTGTTTTGGTTATATTACTTTGGGTAGGTTATATTGTATAAGTTATAATTTCATAACAACTTAAGAAATTAATAAAAAACATTGTATGGCTGACTTCCTGGTTGCTGGTAATTCTTTGGGAGGTAAAGATTGAGGCGCTCCATACTTTCATGTTGCGCCTCGGTTTCCCCCAGACTGGGGCGTAACATTTGTTATTTTAATAAGTGTGTTATTATCACCATCACTCAAAACCCAGCTGTACAGGAGCAGTGCCAGTAACAACGCTCTTTGGCACTGCAGTTTAATTATTTTCTGTTATCTCATATTCCTTGTTGTAACATGTTAAATGTGTTGATAGTCAGGATAGCAAATGGCATTCCCTAATCCCTACAGATTCAAATGCACAATTTCCCCATGTTTACAGAGAACTGCGTGTCAATGTTAAATTCAGTTCAGGATCATACTGCCATCTGTAGGACGTCAGAGCAAAATTCACTTAACCCATACAGAGTTCAACTCAATTCAAAAACGTACAGCGGCTCTTCTTCCTCCTCAGGCTGAATATGTTGAACATGGTGGACTCCAGCCCAGGATACTCTGCTGCAACTTCTACCGGTGCACCACAGAGAGTATCTTGGGACCGTACAGATACAGAATAATGATGCAATGTTCTTCGCACACCTATACAAAGAAAGAGGTGCGACCGTGCGTAGTGAGAGGACCCAATGGCCTTCAGGTGAGAACTCCTGCACACTGTCTATATGCAGGAATAACTAGAACTGCACTCTGTCGAGCGCACTAGTAGGCCATAAATGGCCTACTAGTGCGCAAGCAGAGCGTGCAAGTATTGTAGACCGCTACAAACTTTAAAATCTCAGCCTCTCTGTGAAAGAACGTTTGCTATATTGAATTATTAGGTTTAGCTAGGAGAAAAAGTAGTATTTTGAAGTATGGTAATGATTACTTATGCCTGTTATGGCAGTGGTGTCAGATTACATACATGTATACATAGGGGCATTACCTTTAGTCCACCCGACTCTGAAACATGTCATCGTTACGTCACCATCGATAACCAATTATACATTGGCATTGGTACATATATTCATCACGTCATATGCTCATATGTCTATGATATGTGTATATGTCTATATGTATGTAATTTCTGAGTTGATTAGTGGTATAATGTGGTTACTCGGGTGGTTTGATGCGTATGTCCCTTTTTTTAATCCACCTGACACTGAAACATATCATCATTACGTCACCATCGTAAACCAATTATACCCTGACATTGGTACATACCTTCATCACGTCATGGGACATACGCTTCGTAGCATGACGGAAAACATACCTGCACGGTCTGCTTCGTGCTAGCATATGACGTCATATCATATGCTGCTATCAGGCACCTGCCTGATAACATTACTTGCACGCTCTGCTTGCGCAAGTAAAGACAATTATCAGGTTATTACTGGTGGTTGCCTGATGGAGGTCTAGTAGCCTATAATAATACGAATGATGTTCCCCCCACACAAGGCTCTGCAGCTCTTCACCTGAGCTGACCTGCCAGGCAAGCTGAACCTAGTAGTAGTAGTAGCACCAGTGGTAGTATAGTAGGAACTACAGTAGGATTTTCAAACCGCTTGCACCAAAACACCCTTGCCTCGAGAATAATACGTGAAGAATTCAGGGAAAACCCTGAATACATTTGTGCAACATCATGAATGCATGCATGCTTCAGGTGTACTGCTTGAGGTGTAATGCTTTATACATCAAGCAATTAACATGAGACCATGTCCTGCTCTGTGGCATGTATAAAAATGCTGAACACGTTTGGTTATTGGAGCAAGGATGGCAGGAGCTAAAGTCACAATGACGGCTCAGTTGCTATTTGAACAGTGACTAAAGTGTGACATTGACATTTCTAAAGTCGAACAGGTTGCTTCAACAACCTGTTCTAGACTCACTAATCAAATCTATCCTATTCCTATGATGAAACAATTCTATCCTGGTGGGAGTTGAAGATAATGCCGCCCTCCACAGGGCACAAGGGGTCACTGAATGGTTTGATGAGCATGAAAATGATGTATGCTACGGCCTCCACAGTCCCAGTAGCAGTGGAACACACCTGATTTGGGACCAACGTGTTAGACTGTGTTCTCCACCACCATCATCATCAAAGCACCAAATCAAACCCCTCCTGCTCACTCAGATCAGCTAGCACAGGGAGGGAAGCTGTCAAAACCTTCCCTAAAACATCCAGGACAACGCTCCACACTCTTCTCCCTTCTGGCTCCAAAATTGTGTAACTATATATAACCTTCCATTGCAGTTAGAACTGCAGACTCACCTGAAATCTGAACTCACCTCTTCAGACGCCACCTTAGCCTGCCGTAGGCCCGGGTTTAGGTATAGGACTAGCCTTTAACGACCTTGGAGGTTTATGAAGGCTAGAAATGTAATTTAGATAGCATGTCATGTAGACACAGCCAATTCATTTGTAGACCTGGCATCCTATACTGTATAGTTTCAATATACAGATTATTGATTGCTTTGTTTTTAAGGGGCGCTAGCGTCACATGTAAACGAGCAAATCGGCTAACCAATCACATGTTGGTGGGAGCGCTTGGCCAATATTGGAGAGAAAGGTCTTAACAAGATTCTACCAAATGTACAATAAAGAAGGGGTGGTCTCTTTTGAATATATTAGTAGATCAATATGGCATACCTAGGAATCATTTCTTTAGATACCTGCAAGTGAGGAGCTATTTAAAAGGCACTCAAAATTAGAACACTTGGAGACCTCCACCCTCTCTTAAGATTCATGATTATAAAAATACAATTGGACAAATTTACCAAGTAATTCAGGAAGATAAGATTGAAGATCTAGATCACATTAAGGACAAATGGGATAAAGAATTGAGAATAATCATACAAGGGAATGAGTGGAATCAGTGTTTCAAAGATATTTTCAACTATTTAAGATCTCCCTTATGGCAGGAATATGCTTGGAAGATGAACATAAGGTATTTCCAAACACCTCTGTCTATATCCAAGTACACACTAAACTCCAGCTGCTGGAGGGAATGTGGGGAGAATAATGCGGATCACACGCATATTTTCCTCACATGTCCCAAAAATACAAACCTTCTGGACCAAGGTTTCACAAAAAAATAGAACAAATATTTGGGAGAGCTGTGAACTTAATAAAAACATAACATACTGCTGGGAACACGACCCAAAAGCTTACAAAGTGCGGATGTGTATCTGTTTTGGATTCTCAGAATGACAGCTCTAAAACAAATAACCAGAAGTTGGAAAAGTGTGGAAATACCCCAGGGTGGATAGATGGCTGGACAAAGTGTGGAACTACCCCAGGGTGGATAGATGGCTGGACAAAGTGTGGAACTACCCAGGGTGGATAGATGGCTGGACAAAGTGTGGAACTACCCAGGGTGGATAGATGGCTGGACAAAGTGGAAAGACACGTATGTGATGGAGAAGGTGACCTATCAAATCACACCCCCCACACACACACACACACACACACACACACACACACACACACACACACACACACACACACACACACACACACACACACCATTCATTTCCTTATTCTATTATTTTCTTTCTTTATTTTTATTGTATTATTACAATTTTTCTGTATATTCTGTATTAAATGTACCTTTTTTCTCTTTTTCTTTTTTAAATTGCTTTGTGTTTTCTTGTGTTGAAATAGGTGAAGGGATGTTATGTATGTAGTTTTCTGTATGTATGCACAAAAAAAAAAGGGGTCAAAGTCAGCTAACAACAGTGACATTAAACATGTAGAAACAAATGTGAAAAGAAAATGTATTTGCTACAAGGAATTGTACATGTGATGACTCAAAGTAAAAAAAGAAAATAGTAAATTATACATGATTTGAACATGCATTGCACATCAGACTTAAATGTACCCTTCAACTTCTTGCGTATGCCCAAAATATACAGATTGGTAATAAAATCACACCTGTGTGAAGTGAGGGGCGCTCTAATCATCGTACATCATCACAAGAATGCAAGAATGGTGGTCCCTTATTGGCCAAGGGTGGCCACAGAGTAACATACCCAGACGATTTGCTCAGACACACATGAAATTCTCCATTCATTGTCAATGGCATTTAATGTTTAATGTTTGTGTTCAGACAGAATCTACACTAGCTTTTTATAAAAACGGCCATAGCCATTATTTATCACAAATGTGCCCACAAGGAGTGTTTTTCATGCAAAACAAATGCTTGCAATGCATTCAGAATCAACCCTCACATGCTACTTAAATTACATTTTGTATATTTTGCCTGCATACAACTGTAGGTTATTAATGATAGGCTACCCCAACGTTCAGTAGCTGCATGCCACAGATTCCCATAGGGCCTCTATAGGCCGAATACAAGACTGCTCGCCCCTTTACCAACTCGCCCCGGGCGTACAGCCGGCGGAACAGCGCGGCCTGGTATTCCTAAAGTAATCTAAGCACTGAGAATTGGTTCTCAGTGCACTCGTCATATAGCACTGACGAAGGTCTTGGGACCGAAACGTTTGCTTTTTAATTTCACTTTGAGCACAGAGCACTTTATGAGCATGATAAAATAAGTTTTACTTCTATTTTTTTAATACGGTGAGCGAGTCTTTTTCTGTCAAAGTTTCCCTAAAGTAATCTAAGTCAATTATGCTAATGTAAAACGATGCCTAAACCTAACCCTATTCCTAAACTTAACCCCAGTAAAACTATGCCTAACCCTAAACTTATTTCTAACCTTATTCTCAGTAAAACAAAATAAAGAATACAAGAACCGCCGCACCGAGCTGTCGGCATGAGGTCGGCGGAAAAAAGCTGGGGCGAGATGGAATTGGGGCGACATGACCTGTTACCCCTGGCCCAGGGAAACTGAATGTACTGTTACTAGACATCTTTATAAACACATTGGTGAAGAAATACGAGTCTGAATACGAACCAACTTTTAGGGTTCTGAACCAATCCATTTTCAGTGATAATATATACTCTGAACGCACGCACGCATGCATTGCACGCATGCACAGAGAGAGAATACCTTTAATACTATTCATATTAAATTAAGTTCTTCTATGGTAACAGCTAGAACTAGATCAAAACCGTAGAAAACTGTAGCCTACATACCGTACCGTTCGTTAGGCCTATCTGCGGGACCAAATTAACCATTGGCCCAGTGGGGTCAAACCCATCATCAAACCCTGTGATGATGGGTACACACAAGAGAATGTACCCGCTGCCACCCTTAGATCTCCATATACTGTATGGAGCCTATGTGTCTGACCTCATCAAGCCGTGTACACTCAAGACATGCACCTTATATGACCAGTACAGAATTAATTCCATGTTGACCTGTTGAAAACTCGATTTTTCGCCGACTGCCGGGTTTGGCTGAATTTATAACTTTGGGGCAGGCCCGGCTAGAGTTTAAATGGACAGGTATCAGTCAGAAGGGAGACATCGAAGAGGAAGGATGGATGGGGAACGATCAACATGTATGTCAAAAAACATTTTTGCAAAAAAAATTATAATAAAAAATAGATGTGAGAGAAGTGGGAAGGATTCCGAGTCCCCCCATATCCCCAACTACACCCCTGAGTATGCCTACTAGGGAGGCTGTGTTCCAGGTACAATTTTACAATTTACAATTTACAATTTAGGCATTTAGCAGAATCCAGAGCGACTTACATTAAGCAAGAACAAAAAACATGGGGATACATCACAAAAAAGCATTTATCATGAAACATGCGTAAGGTAAGAAAGTAACAGTGGAATATCTATTATGACACTATACATATAAACTATATATCTATACTACTATGCTATACATATGTACTATGGCGTGCTATGACTATATACAATGCAATTATAGTGCTGTCTACATAACATGCTATAAGTCTGTATCAAATACTATCTAAGTCTACAGAAATGCTATCTAAGGGGGTAGGGTAAGTGCTATGGGCCATGATGGAGTCTGAAAAGGTGGGTTTTCAGACTACGGCGGAAGATTGGGAGTGATGCTGCAGTTCTGACTGCAATGGGAAGTGCATTCCACAGTTTTGGAGCCAGAAGGGAGAAGAGTTTGGGACGTGTGGAGCGTTGTCCCGGCGTTTTTAGTGAGGGTACTTCCAGCTTCCCTGCGTTGGCTGATCTGAGTGCGCGGGAGGGTTTGTGGGGTTCAATCATACTTGCAAGATAAGGGGGAGCCATACCTTTGGTTGCTTTGAATGCCAACCCTAACCCAGGTACCGCTAATGCAGAAGAATATCCAGTAGAGGTCGTCGTTGAGGCAGAATGAAGGGCCATACAGTCAGTGCAGTGCAGTGGGTCTCCTCGTTTGACTCTGTGAGGATTTGTTGTTGGAGCACAAAACAACCAGGATGAACATTTAAAAGAGCCCAACAACAACGAAACTAAATTCAGGATATTTGATACCAAACTTCAAGGACTTTACCGGCCTCGACCTCGTTGTGCACACGTTTGTGGCAGCTGAAAGACAGCGAGTTAGATATGAACTGAACTGCAGATGAAAGTAGCTCTGGATTTGTTGTTGTTACTAGGTATAGCTGCTGCTAATGCTAGTAGCAATAGTAGCGAAAGTCGAGTCAATTTGAGCTGCTCGTCTTTTGTCTTAAATGCTGACCGACTGGCAGGTCGTTGCTGTGTAGCTAATGGAGCCAGTTAACATACAAACTACAACAACTTTAGTTGAGCTACTGAAGTAGCATTTATTAGCCCAAGTAGTTAGCTTAGCTAGCTAGCCAGCTAGCCTTTGATCTGAGAAGAATGAGCAGAAAACACAATCAGCAGTATAAAGGAGCAGAAGTCAGCTGCTGTGTCAAATACTTCTTGTTCGGATTCAACATCATATTTTGGGTAAGTGTAAAGTGTGTGTGTTTAATTGCTGCCCTCTCGATTAATTTGGGACATGTTTTATACATGAAATAATTAAAACCGTGTGCTGTGTACTAATGCCCTAGTCACAGTGATTGCCATTGTTGTTTGATAGTTTAGTTAGATTTTTTAATTTATTTTATTGCTTGGTACTTCAGGTGTTTGTAAAATGTGTGTTTGTGAACTTGGCTATTTTGTTTAGGCCAGACATAACTGCATTGCTTTGACCTTTTTGTTGATTTGTTGGTCAGCCTTTAATTGACCTTTACCACATTCTTGATCCTTGCTCTTATGACCTGTATATGGTCCCTCGGAACCATTGTCATTTGTCAGGCTTCTGTATACAATGCTCTGTGATGATTAAATCTCAATAGTAGGGCTCCAAGCCCCCAACTATGTGCATTCTGTTGATAACTTTTTTGATTAATCGAACTATCAAGAAGGATATAAAATATATAAATGATATATCAAATATATCTATTAAACACTTTACCTTTTAATTAACCACACAAACTATACTTTTGTCACAACGATGACATAAAATAGTGTTCACAACGCATTGCATGTGCACATGTTGTGGGCTTATAGATTTCACTATTTTCATTTCAGCTATAATGACATGCCCATAAATACAATACAATAGCTGTTTCACATTTTCTCAAAAGGTCCCAAAGGTTACACTATTTTAGCATCCAACTATTTAGAATAGAGTTGCATGCTTCCAGCTTATCTTCAAGAATAGTCAAACTTGACGGCTGCTGTTTGGCTCAGTGACTTTCTCCCTCTGGTTTTAGCCAGAAAAACCATTAGTAGATCATAAATGAACTTCACAGGTACTCTGTATAAAATGTTTACTGCTTTTTAAACTCTATTGGTGATACTTGCCCATCTTTCTGAAAAACCATTTCAGTTCTGAAAAACCATTTCAGTTGTGTGTAAGTCTGTGGTTCGACGTCACAATTCAGCCAGTTCCACTCTGAAAGCGATTCTGCATAGGAAAATTATTTGGATAATTGGATTAAATCATTTTTGAAGCAAATTAATCTCTATTTTCATCCCATTCGATTACATTTATGTTGTCCTGGAAGGCCGAAAGGGTATCGTCACCAATTGCACTAAAAGGAGTAAAAGCTGTCTATGGAATATCTTACTCTGTCCCCTTACGGTGTACCCCACAGATTTGCCAAGGGATTCAAAAGGATTTGCATTTGATAAGCAGATTTGCATACTGATTGAAAAATCCTTTCGACTATTAAACCAATCCTAGTAGGGTAAGGGTTAGGGTTTGATAGCTGATCCCATTTAGAAAACGTTCCGAGTGGGCAAATTATTGGGATTGGAGAAGCTCTTGAGTCGACAAATCTCTTATCAAGTCTTTTCTCCACAAATCTGAAGTTGAAATGGCATTGTCACCAAGTTCACTAAAAGCTGTACAGAATTTAGAATATGAATACACTGTATTCATATTTAATTAAATCCTTTCGACACCCTGTCCCCAACCCTAGTCTTCTCTTCCGTAGCCTTGCAGAGTGTCACCGGTGAGCTCAGCTCTCATTTCTATTTAGCTGCCATTCAGCACTGAGGTTATGCGACACGACATGTCAGCCCCCGCTTCTCAGTACCCCACTCTGAAAGGGCCCTGCTGTTCACATCCCACCAGCCCTCCCTCACCGTCACCCTGATTCCTGACTGTCCCTGACTGCAAGTCGTTTAAAAAAAGTCACTGGCTGAAGGGATGGCATGTCTGTGTGTATGTGCCTCCAGAAGAGCTTCCCACACACTCTGAAGGAAAAGTCCACGCGGATTTGAATACAACCCCAGCCCTCCTCCATTCAAACACCCCTTTCACTCCCCCCACCACCGCTATTGTATACACGCACTGCATGTTGCCATTGTTTCTCTCTCTCTCTCTCTCTCTCTCTCTCTCTCTCACTCTCACTCTCACTCTCACTCTCTCACTCTCAGACACACTTACACAAGGTACACACCAAACCACACGCACATTCATACGGACACCCACCACACGCAAACCATGCACACACAACACCCCCCCCCCCCCCCCCCCCCCCTCATTAAAACACAAATCGTATTCACACACGCATTGACGAGAACAAAGGGTTGGGGTGTTGGGTGGGGGAGGGGGGGGGGGGTGGGTTACGGATGCTAGACCCGCTAGGCTTGTCAGCAGATGTGATCCACAACACATTGCACTCTCCTCCTTGACTTCACCTCCTCCCTTCTTCCTCATTCCAGCATTCACTGAAGCGCTGATGGAGGATCTCGCCTCACCTATGAAGTGTCTGTTTGTTTTTTGAGTGGTGCAACCACTCCTACAACCAGCTTGCAATGTCCTCGTACGTGTTTGTGTGTGTGTCTGTGTGTGTGTCTGTCTCGTACTTGTTTGTGTGTCCGTGTGAGCATGAGTATGTGACTTAAAAATAGCAGTAGGGGGCGCCAGAAACAGTGAGAGGGGTAGTGACTCTAATGAGAGAGAGTGAGAGAGGTAGTGACTCTAATGAGAGAGAGAGATAGAGAGAGAGAGAGAGAGGGGGGGGGGGGGGGGGGGGGGGGAATTGCACCACTCAGTTCACACGTGTGTGATTTTTGTTTGCCTCCGGTAACCACAGACCAGTCTTTAGTTGTAATAACACTATACACTCAAAATTGAAGTAGGGATCATCACTCTCTTGCTCGCTCTCTCTCTCTCTCACACACACACACACACACACACACACACACACACACACACAGAGAGAGAGAGAGACAACTCTCACTCTCACACAAACCACTTGTTCCCCATAAAGAGCACTCTGTATTGTAATTCGACCAGTTAATCGAGACGAGAGGGAGGAGAGGTTGAGTCATCGTCATTCAGCCCTGCTGTGTCTGTCTGACTCATGTTTATGCTTTCTCTTGTCTGACTGTGACTGTTGAACACCTATTATAGGCCAAGTCAGGCCTGCAGGATTGTCTCTTGAGTCTGTTAGGAACAAGTTCCCGCTTGCTGGCTGTTTCCCTTAATAATCACCAAAAGATGCGCGCCTCTATGGCTTGTGAGTTGTGAAACCTGTTGGGATGAATCAGTAAATTTGGCAAAATGGGAGAGATCTGTGCTTTATTCTCCATCAAACAGCCCCATTTATGTTTGCCGCAGAGCTTTTCTCAGCTTTGAGTTTGGAGTCTAAATGTAATCAAAAGTGTGATGAGGCCTAGTTATTGCGAGTATACTAATGGAGTAAGTAAACAGAGCCAGAGCCATTTGAATATCTTCCACAATTCCTAGTGCTGCAGCTTGCTGTCGACAGCCAGACGTTCTCGCCAAGAGACAACACACCTTGTCTTGTGGTTGGAAAAGACTTAGTCCAATCCCCACATCCACCTAATTAATCACGTTTTTCAGCCACCCCCAGCAGCTGAGATGTGGGGGAGTTGTGCATGCTGTAATTAAGAGCTCGTTAGGTTGTAAATGAGTTGCTGAGTTGTTGGGATGGGTGCAGGGCTGCATTAGAAGCTCCCTATACAGTGCCGGTTATTGCATAGTTGCTAACTAGCTCTGGTCCATAGCTCTAATGCGTTTCATTTAGAGCTATGTTACTCTCAACTTCCGCCGCTCGCATGAATGCAGACCAGCCTCTCCTCTTTAGCGTAAATAAAAAGAACGTTTTTGCTACTGACCAAAACAAAGGTGAGTTGTGTCATTAGAAAACCTACTTTCCTTAGTGGACGCACTCTGAGCCCCCCACCACACGTATAAACTGTACTTTTTGGCCAAAAGGGGATTTTGTTTCCACCAGATTTTATTTTATTTTAGTTACTTCGCTGCGCCCTCTACCGATATTGCCCAGAGAACTGCCCCATAGAGAATATTTTTCCTCCGGTGAAAAAAGTACAGTTTATACGTGTGGTGGGGGGCTCAGAGTGCGTCCACTAAGGAAAGTAGGCTTTCTAATTACACAACTCGCCTTTGTTTTGGTGAGTAGCAAAAACGTTCATTTTATTTACGCTAAAGAGGAGAGGCTGGTCTGCATTCATGTGAGCGGCGGAAGTTGAGAGTAACATAGCTCTAAATGAAACGCATTAGAGCTATGGACCAGAGCTAGTTGCTAACCAGCACTGTATTTGCTCTCTCTGTCTAAAATGTCTAAACTATAGGGTCAATTAAAAAGAAAAACATATAGGTGATAGATATTGTATTTCGCTACACTACATTTGTACTCTCAGAGTTAAATGAACACTGACATAGTATTCATTGGGGTTCCAGCAATAAAAAACATATCAATCTGGAGTCCTCACAGGCCAGCTCCATGGAGATCTAGGGGTGATCAGTGCCCGTTGGAGGGGGTGATTTGAAGTCGGAGGGGCAAACGGTTCTCGAGTTACGTGCATTACAGATGTACACACCTACAGACAGACAGACAGAGACGTGGTGCAGATGTGCCACATGTTGTTATAATATTTACACCAGAGCAGCACAAATATCTGTGCCAACCAAGGATGATCCAGGTTACCACAGTAACCTGGATCATCATGGTTCCCCTGGCCTGAATCTCTTATTATGAAAGCCATGAAGCAAGATTCGTTTTGCTCCAGGGGAAATAGCAGTTGTGTCCCCCGTGTAATCAGTTAGTAGCCTGTCTCTCGATGGATCAAGAGGTGGGAACTGAACTGATGACGGGATGATGACAGGGATTCTGTGTTGTTCCGGGCCAAGATGAGCTCCACAATATTGGTCGTAGCAAAGCTGCTGGTATCGTATATCACAAATGCAAGGACTGTTGTTAGCACAGCCTCGCACATTTGAAATTCAGCAGTCTGTGTGTGTGTGTGGAGTCATGGAGAGGCCAGTCATGCTTGAGTAAGTCTATAGCCTTTTGTGGGTGTGCATTTGTGCGTGCGTGCGTGCGTGTGTGTGTGCGTGTGTGCGTGGATGCATGGATGTGTGTATCTCCACTGGCAGCGTGGCACTTGGTTTGACTGTTGGTTAGTCGAGGTTAATAGGATCAGCTGGCTGAGAAGGTCATCCTCCTCAAGTGTTATAATCCCCATGTGGGGAGAAAAAGAAGCCTTGAAACGCCTCAGAGTGGACGCACGCACGCACGCACGCATGCACAGAGAGAGAGAGAGAGAGAGAGTGATTGAGTGTGGTAGAGGGTAAAAGAGAGCTCATAGCTTAATTTGAAATTTGAATAGCTGGGATGGGAAACGGCACGGTTGACGTGATAACATCTAAACAGAAGCAATGAAGCACAGATCGAGAGAGAGAGAGCGATAAAAGATTGATCTCCGCACGCACACGTGCGCACACATAGGTGCACTTGCGCTGTGCACACACAGTCCACAGACTGGACAGGGTTAACTTCTGGGGACAGATTGAACAACTTGTGCAAAAAAAAGAAAGGTGTTTGTATCCAATCTGTCAAGATTCAAGACGGATCCTTAATTGGAAATAAATCCTGCTGTAAATGGAATACAATTAAGCATCTGAGAATTGAATCTGAACCAAATGCACTCGGACACAAACATGTTTTACTGTTATCTCTGTGTGGATGGATGATTTAGACTAGAGTCGAGGCTAATCAGATGGCATCTGTCTGTCTCTCAGTCTGAGCCACTCCACCAGGCTGATCCCTGTCTTGACAGTTCTCCCCTTCACTGTCAACCACCACCACCATGCTGAATTAATTCAGGATGTCTTCAGAATTCTATCAGAGTTGGCATAGAGCATTGTTCTATGAACCCTAGCCATCCCTGTTCTAAACATTTGGTATAAGCAAGCACACATTTCGAACGTTTAGCGACACATGGGCTATTTTCTTAAATTTTCTTTGGGAGCCTTTATTGGGTCCTTTCTCCACTCAGTTCACACGGGTGTGATTTCTTTATATTCGATGTACAACAAATATCTCTTGATGTGTGTATGCAGATGGGAGGCCATTCTTTTACTTGCCTTCCCTGATTTATCAGGCAAGGCGAGGGCTTCCAACAATGATTTTGACAAATTTGAACAATTAACCCAAGGATGGGTTGGGGAGGGACTTAGTGAAGGGCTAATTTGGTTCCGCTAATATATATATATATACTTTAACTGTTTTAATCTGATGGCAATTAAGTTTTTTTTTTTTTTCTTTTTTCATTTTATTGATTTTGTTTTCTTTTCAAAAACAAAAAAATTCAATATAATTCCCCATGGTGTAACTATAGGCCAGTAAAAAAAACTAAAAAGAAAATAATTTGATACGCTATTGCAAATTATCTCTTCCCTTGTGTAAGCCTGACCCATTGATCCATCCCACATGAGCTGACACCTCATATCGACAGAGACAGTACAAAAAATACAGAAATAAAGAGTGGATTTTTAAGGATTTAAATATCTTCTATCTATAAATGCACCAAGTCTCTGTACGTCTGTAATCCACATAACTCGAGAACCGTTCGCCCCACCGACTTCAAAGTCGACACACGCGTTCCAGGACTGGTACACTACCAGCCCAGGTGATGGCAATAATACTGACCATGGTCTTACCGTGCAACATGAAAACTCCTGTCGTTAAAAGTCATTGACTCGTATTCCTAGTTTATTTAAATTATGTCATGCAAATTTGTGCAGTGCATAGCCTACTGCAGGCCTCGTTGACTAGATTTAGAGGACATTTTGATGCTCTGAAATGATCCATTATTTATATGGAGAAATCCCGTCATTTAACATGCATCTCTATGGGGGAGAAGGACAGCTTGACCTGTCTTCCTCGCTGCTGACGTGCCTATTGGACAAGGACGGGTTGGGGAGGGACTTAGTTAGGACTTAGGCTAATTAGGCATGTTGTCCAGAGTTACAAGAGATGTGAATGGAAAAAATAATGATTAATCAACTAACAAAGTCTTGTAAGGAATAAGGCCAGACCGAGTCAGACTGACCAATACATCAATTAAGCCTCAAGCCTTAGGGCTTAGAACATCAGCAGGCAAAGATTAGCACTATGGATATCACTGCCTGTAAACAAACAACAGAGTGAAACGTTATCCTAGTGTCCAATTTGAGGACTCACTCAGGCCACAGCACATTGATGATCACTTGGCTTAACCCATTCTGACCTGAGATCAGATTCTAAAAATGTCAGTCGTTCTTCGATTTTTCAAAAATAGCAGACCTACAAGCTCGTAGATCTGCTATTTTTCAATAGCTAAAGCACAACACGATGCTAACACCAAAATGGGTTCCCGTTCAGAATGGGTTAAGAGACAACATTGCGTAGGGTTGCTGATGGAACTTTTCTTTCAGAACGTCTCAGCACTCGGGTAGCAAATATCTAGCTAACGTTGCCTCTCCTGTGTGTTCTTTTTTGCAGTTACTTGGAGCAGCATTCCTTGCCATAGGCTTGTGGGCATGGGCGGAAAAAGTAAGTATACACTTGAAGTGTGCACACACACACACACACACACACACACACACACACACACACACGCATACACACACACACACACACACACACACACACACACACGCATACACATGACACACACACACACGCACACACACACGCATACACACAGACACGCACGCACACACACACACACACAAACACAAGACTGTTGTTTCGATTGCCTGGCTCACATTCCTCACATTATTGTTACCCATGTTACCTAAGCGAGACATTAGGTTTCTTTTCTGGAGGGCATTTAGTTGGAGAGCAAGGAGAATTGGTTCAGGGTGATATGATTGTACAGTATTTGTGTTGTTGCGCACCGTACATAGCCCATCTACAAGCTGACGAAAGCGTTGTGAGCTTGTAGATCGGCCACCAGCCCACAACCAACGACTTTTTAGTGCTTCACGGTTCACCATGTGCACAACTGTAGCACCATTCCACTTAACACTTTATAGCACTTAACCCATTATTATCACATTTAGTACAGGAAGTGCCTTCAAAATAAAGGCTATAGAGTGCCAGAGTTGTCTGATCGCTTTTACTTTGAAAGCCATGAAACAGGAAACACTTGCCTAAAAAAAGTTGACTTTACAAAGGGACCTCACATCCCCGATCATCTTAATATATTGTTTTACGCTCCAAAAATCGTTCATATTTTGCGGGAGAGACGGATGAGGAGCAGAAATTAAGCGCCAGCATATCGATCCATTCATCACCGCGGAGAGCGCCCTGGATTAGGAGATACGAGTCATTCTTTCCGCCGCGCTAACATGGGAGTCAATGACAAGCTAATAGTTGCACTGAGCGTTAGCATACGGCAAGCGAAAAGCGAAATGCCAAAAAAAAAAAATAGGAAAAATTCTGAATATTCTTATCTCTCCCCGCGTCGCTGGGATGTCGCTAGGACGTCCTCGCACGTCAAAAGTACTAATATTTCGGGATCCTTATGACGTTCTCAGACTTCCTATGTATTGAATCTGTTAAGTGATAAGGGCCTTCAGATGATTGTCTTAACCCATTTTGGGCCATTTTTTAACATTATGTTACAATTTAGCTATTGAAAAATAGCAGATCTACAAGCTATTTTCTATTTTCTTTTAATCGTGAAAATGTGGAACAAATCTTTGAATATATATTCTTTCAGAGCGAACGTTTTTAACTCAAATCTTTGCTTCTGGGGGGGTCCTTGAAACAACATATTTTGAGATGGGGGGGGGGGGGGGTGGGTCGGTGGTCAAATACATATAATTTTTGGGGTCCTTGAGATGAAATATTGAGCACCACCGATATAGAACCCTGAGGTTTTTCAGAAAATTATCATGATTTTAGAAGCCATTTTTTTATGTTGACGTCAGGCCTAAATGGGTTAAGTTGGTATGGTGCAGAAAAGGTTATTAAAGGATATGTTATTGTTTACCCTGTATGGCGACTGGACTTGGTATCTCCCACGCAACTGCGCATGCAAAAAAAAAAACAGATCTACAGGCTAACAACGGGTCGCTTGACGATGCGTTGTTGGCTTGTAGATCTGTTCTACCAGCAAAGGTCCCTCCCCATTTAACTACTTGCTGCTCTCGGGCAGAGGACAGTCAGTCACACGTCGGAAGGTCAGAGGAAGGTCCGGTCAAATTTCACGCCAGCATGTTTTTACTGTGATTAAAAGGAATCCTCATGGTGAAAATTCAGGTCAAAGTAGACTGTGAATGCAGTCGCACAAAAGTGTAGTTGGTTGGCCAAAGATGCGTCTGCGTCTGCCTCTGCCTCTGTATTTTCATGTATTTGTGTGGTCACATGTGCATGTGTCAAATTGTCACCAAATGGAAGTTTCCGCGGAGTTCTCGTCTGAAAAGCAGGGCTGGACTGAGTCAAAGGGCTAACATTTGGCCCAAAAACATATTAAAGCATATTAAAGCAATGGCCCATTCTTTAGGCGGCCCATTGCCCACTGGACATAACGTCAGTCCAGGCCTGACAATCACCGACGAGTTTGCAAAGCAGTGCTTCGAACGCTGATGTCACGTTGTCCTGTTTAACTTCCAATGTGATATATCCAAATCCATGCCGACCGTGTTTACGTTTACAACTAAATTGTCCCGGCGGAAGCGTCGTCCTCTTTCAAGAGGGGTCGAGCAGAGGAGGAAAAGCGTTCTTGCTCTCTGCTGCCTCCAGGTGGGCAGGGTGTCCTCGACGCAAGGTACGCAACGCAAGCAATATGGTTGCGTAGGCTCGGGATCAGATCTCAACCCGACGTAACGAGACAGATCACGTAACTGACGTGACGCAAGGGGACAAATTTCTCTCACCCTCCGCTGCGTATGTATTCTTGCGTCGATTACGTTCGACTATGCAAGGCACTTTACCTGTAGAATAGAAGCCTCTGCCAATTGATTGCCATGGCAACCCCACACCTGCCATTTGATTACTTAACCAGTCCACTTTTCAGTTTGCACTCTTCAGACACAGACAGACAGATACAGAGATCTCCATTATATGGGCACAAAAGGGACATTTAAAACGGGTCCTATGACAACGGTCATACTATGTTCCCAACTTGCATCGTTCCCAAGTAGGCCGACGGGCACAGGTCTAGTACGTACAATTTGTATCCGACGCATGCATTGTCTTTGGCAGTATGACAGCATCTGCAGGCAAATTGGATTAGCAGGCTACACATTTGTTAGGGAATCATTGTAGCAGTGGATCCTCTGTGGGCAATTGTATTAGTTTTCACTCTGCACTACATACAAAGGTCAAATGCTGACTTTGCCCTCTCGTGTGTGAAGGAATGTGTGGCGCTGCTCGGATCTTCTTCCAGCCGGGGTACAGCAGTCAATTTGCTCATTAATTAGCTGGAAATTGTACCGATTGATTTAACAAATGCCCCACCATCATGGAAACATGCACTGATTAGTAACGTCTGGTCATGAGCTCTTGTTCAAATTGGCCCTGCCCGGGAGCATCTTCAGTCACACCGAGTGAATAATAATGAATCGCAGGCGCTAAAAGACTGAAAAGGGGTGAGGTTGGGTCTCTGAGTCACTGAGACGATGAGTCTCCGGCCTGCTCCACTCAGACAGACCGTAATTGTTGCAGGGTTTGTGCTTTTCAATTCAAAGCAAACCGTTGTCTCTGCATTATCACTGTCATATGACTTGAAATATTAAAATGCACAGTCAGGAAGGCGTATATCTTTTCTACGTCCGAGCCATAGACTGTAAAAAAAATATGGACAAAGCGTTCGCCGGGTCTGATATGGACGTAAGATGAAGCCAGTCAGTCCTTTAATTGTAAATCGCCATCTTTCTAGATCCATTTGGGCCCAACTGGCCATTGGCTGGCCCAGACAACGAGGTGGGACTTCCCCCCCCTTCTTCTTCGTTGTTTTTGTTTTTTACTCGAACGGGGGGTGGCTCCCGTTCATAGACTGTAACGGTACCCACGCCCCTCAGATCATACACGACTTTATTTTTAATAAATGGGACCATAATTTTCCAAAAAGAATATTATGACATGAGAAATGAGACTTTAAACTTTAAACATGGTAACGCCCCGCCTGCCTCTGATTGGCCTACCGACACTGCCGGCCTTACCAGAGTTTCCTCTGAGGTGGAAGATGCATGCTGGATAGTCTTCCGCGAGTTAGTCCGTGGTGGGAAATAAATAAATAATACAAGTACGATATATAATACAAGAGAATGACAGCTTGGCACGCGCGACAGTAACTTTTATTTTTGTAGAAGAGGCAAACTACTATTGTTTATGCCGTTGGCCTGTTTATGTGTAAACTTGAAACATTATTGTACTGTAAAATGGTCTCTTTTCCCTTGATCTTTATCTTTTTTAGTACAACAGACAGTATTAGTTTACTATAATTAGATTAATACCTTGATCTTTATCTTTTTTAGTATAATAGTATTAGTTTACTATAATTAGATTAATACACAAT
This sequence comes from Protomyctophum parallelum, assembly GCF_964188405.1. Lineage (NCBI taxonomy): Eukaryota > Metazoa > Chordata > Actinopteri > Myctophiformes > Myctophidae > Protomyctophum > Protomyctophum parallelum. Next base: position 7,777,273 of record NC_139711.1, read on the forward strand.
AATCAACCTTAACACTTTAATTTAGAACACAGCCAAATCAAATCATAGTGCATAGTGCATACGTGTTCAATCAATTATTCAATGAAAGCAAACGGCACAAACAATATTAGTTTGACCTCTTCTACAAAAATTAAAGTCACAAGTTACTGTCGCATTTTGTCATTCTCTTGTACTTGTATTGTACTTGTATTATTTCCCACCACGGAGTGCCCTTGGAGGACAGGCAAGACGGGCAGACTGGGCAGTATCGGTAGGCCAATCAGAGGCAGGCGTTACCTAACCTGGTCTATGCTTGGACGTAGAATAGATATTCGCGTCAGGAAGTCCTACCCTAGCACAGTCAGGCTGGTCCAAAACTACAATATGGTTCCGGGAGCCCTCTCAAACCAAACAGACGTTTAGTTGGTTGTTCTGGTGGAATATGGCGTTTAATTATTAGGGTTGTATCTATTGATACCCCACTGGGACCTGGCAATATGGATTCAGTTGAACTCTGTCCCATAATGTCCATTATTTAACGAATGGACTCAGTCTGACACTGTTGTGATTTATTTTATTTTCATGTTGAGCTACGAAGAAGTTAATACATTGTATTAAAACAGTTAAAAGAGAATTGCACTATTTACAGTTCAGGTAAATTATTGAACCAACGCCACATTTTTGTATTCATCCACCTGTCCTGTTTGTATTTTTCAACGGCAATAAGTCAGTAAACTTTGTAAACCAGGCCCAGGCCGTAGCGTAACGGTCTGGGCACCGGACTGGTGATCCAGTCGCAGTGTGCCGCGGGTTCGACTCCCGGACCCGACACGGCCTTTACCGCATGTCATCCCCCCATCTCTCTCCCGTTTCCTGTCAGCCTACTTTCTATCCCTTAAAAAATCAATAAAGGCGTAAGCCGCAAAAAAATATCTTAAAAAAAAAATAAAAAAATTGTAAACCATACTTTGGCGTTGTCATTCCGACCTTTTTAAGAACTTTCACTACAGACGCACACAATGTTGCTATTTTATTTATTTATCCTTTATTTATCCATAATGTTATTTACTGCAAAAGATGGAATAGGAAAGATCTGACGGTTCCGTCTTGATCACATGACCATAGAGACGTGTAATAAAAACACAAATGACAAGTGATTGTATTAATCAGTCAAATGCAAAATGTCTGTTAACGTTTAAATGGTTAAATTAACTACACTCCTACCAGCCAGTGGTTCCCAAAACTTTCAGCACGCGACCCAACATTTTACCAGTGAAAACACTTTTGAAATGACAATTAAAATCAAAATGTCTGGAAAAAATAAATAAAGGGACATTTACTTGCTGCAACCCATAAGAATGAGGTCCTGAGCCACTATCTGAGAAGCAGGGAGGATGCAGGAACAGAGACTGACAGGAAGTCCTCTAGAACGAACACACACAAACACACACACACACACACACACACACACACACACACACACACACACACACACACACACACTGAGGGCTGTGGGGGGCTGGGCTGTCAGAGAGGAAGGATGGATGTCTGTTTGTGGAAGGTTTTAAACACTGCCTTCCGTGGAAAATATCTCACGTTTTAGGCATGCGTTAGATCTGCCAGAGAGCCAAAAAAAAACAAAAAAAAGAAAAGAAAAGGAAAACAACGCAAATAAATCAAGACAGAATGCTGAAGAATCATCAGGCTGCAGGCTTTGTTCTTTATTCTTTGTGTGAAAAAGAGATGAACAAACAGAACAAAAGCGTAGGACAAGTTATAGGACGTTTTCCGTGAACACCTGTATACAGATACACCCCCTGGGGTTTTAATCCATTCTGGGCGGGAACCCCTTTTGGTGTTAGCATTATGCTATGCTTTAGCTATTGAAAAATAGCAGATCTACAAGCTCATACTTTATGGGGCACTCCCATAAAGGGTCTACTTGAATTTTCTATTTTGGGTTTTATAGTTAAACGAGTAAATTATGATTTTAATAATTCATATTAATTCAGCAGGAAAGCCCAGCATATATTTATGCCTGGAGCTATTTAGATCCACACTACTGTGGTTGTTAACACATTTTGAGCGGGAACCCCTTTTGGTGTTAGCATTATGTTATGCTTTAGCTATTGAAAAATAGCAGATCTACAAGCTCATACCGGCGCACTACGAGTAGGTCTGCTATTTTTGAAAAATCGAAGAGCGACTGACACAGAAACATAGCTTTTTCAGAAAACTGTCAGGATGTAGAAGACATTTTTAGAATCTGATCTGAGGTCAGAATGGGTTAACAGGTCAATCTAAGGCTTTCTGGCCTGCTGGCACACAAGTATACATGATTATTTTAATTTCTCTAAACATCAGAAGAAGCTCCCTTGTCTCTTGCAGAAGACACTTGACGAGAGGAAGGAACTAAGGAAGTGAATTAGTGTTTTTTTTCCAAGATTCAAGATGTTTATTCTCACACAGGTTCACGCATTGTGTGAAAAACTTCGGTCGGGGTGATGCTCCACAATACACACAATAAAAACGATAATAAATAACGATACTAAAGTCTAAAAGGTTTAAAAAAAAGTTTTTTGGAGGGGCGGTTGTCTTCTTGACCCATTCTGGGCGGGAACCCCTTTTGGTGTTAGCATTATGTTATGCTTTAGCTATTGAAAAATAGCAGATCTACAAGCTCATAGCGTGCCACCGAGTGGCGCACCACGAGCTTGTAGGTCTGCTATTTTTGAAAAATCGTGAAAATGTGATGCAAATCTTTGAATATATATTTTTCAGAGCGAACATTTTTAACTAAAATATTGGCTTCTGGGGGGGTCCCTGGAACTACATATTTTGAGATGGGGGGTCCGTGGCTCAATAGAGATCATTCTGGGGCTCCTTCACATGAAAAAGGTTGAGCACCACTGACATAGAAACATGGGTTTTTCAGAAAAATGTTAGGATTTAGAAGCCTTTTTTTTTTAAATCGACCTCAGTCCAAAATGGGTTAAATCCATAGACTGTAAAAGAAATATGGACAAAGCGTTCTCCGGGTCTTATATGGACGTAAAATGAAGCTCGTCAGTCCTTGAACTGTAAGTCGCCATCTTTGTAGATCCGTTTGGGCCCAGCTGGCCATTGGCTGGCCCAGACAACGAGGCGGGACTTCCCCCCCCTTCTTCTTAGTTGGTTTTTATTTTGACTGAACGGGGGATGGCTCCCGAGCATAGACTGTAACGGTAGCCACGCTCCTCAGAACATACGAGACTTTATGGTCATTTTTTAAATAAATGGGACTATACTTTTCTGAGAAATAAGACTTTAAACTAGTGACTGGAAGCAGAAAGTATTCATGAGTCATGACCATGTTTATTAAGGTAATACAGTCTAAGTGAAGTTGGGCCCAAATACTCTATGGAGATATGGGTTTTTTGGGCCCAATGACAGCGCCACAACAGGCCATTATATGAACTTTCAGGAAGTCCCGATTTCCATAGTGGCTTCACGAAATATCTGTCTGACTGCCCCCCTGGTTAAATCCCAATCTAACAAACTTGGTTCTCTTCCCTGCCTGCAGGGGGTGCTGGCCAACATCTCGTCCATCACAGACCTCGGGGGCTTCGACCCCGTGTGGCTCTTCATCGTGGTGGGAGGGGTCATGTTCATCCTGGGCTTCTGCGGCTGCATAGGAGCCCTGCGAGAAAACACCTTCCTGCTGAAGTTTGTAAGTCAACACACAGTTTTTTTTATTTTTTACTATACTTCTGTTATAACTACTAGCCTTTACCCGTTGTGAGATATTGTCCCTCCCCCCCTCGTTGTGGCCGGGGGGGGTACTGCGCCCTGGGTGCGTTTTCGCATTTTTTTTATTCACTAATAAATTCATTATTAATTTATGATTTGTTAAATTGGAAAAGACCTCCGTATTATTATGGTCAATGCCTGTGTGAAAAGTGGGAGCGATTTGGTGCAGGCAGTGAGGAGCTACGGCAGTTACAGTGACACACGTTCGTTCATTCAGACAGACATTGGCTTAATTATAGTATGATGATGATGATATGATATGATTTTATACTTCATCATACGACGGTGACATTTGTCAAAAAATAGACAATCTTTGGAAGCTTTTGAAAGGTTTTTTGCCTAATTTTCCAACACGTTTGCATTATGACATGCCTGAAAAACCCATTCGCCACCTCGTTCACGCCACCTCTCCCACCTCGACATGGAGAATTCCAACCACGGCTAACGTTGTCGGTGTAGCAGGTGTCACCGTGACATTGGCTCTTAATGTTTAACAGAAACCACATCTGGTGTCATCAGAACAGCCGATCCCGCAGCGTTTCCCCTTTCCATCAAATCATATCTTCCCCCATCTGTACCCATGGTCTGTTGTTGGCAAGCCATGGATAAATAAAGAAAATATCACTCCCCGGAGCCGTGACGCATCAGGTCGTCTCTGTTGTGCTAGTGGTAACGTCACGTGACTGACGAGAGACACAAACTGGCCTGGGTTGTCCGCCAGCACCTATTAGCTGCTGTCCAGGTCCATTAGGCCCCCGGCAAACAGAGTAGATGTGGTGGGAAGCTGATGTGGGCTTTTTGGGCTCGGGGGGGGGGGGGAAGTTCTTTATGACCCGGTGCATTTATCATTAGCCCCTCCTCTCTTTTTTCCTCTCCCGCATTTACTGTAAACGGACGAGGCGCGAAGGCACCTCTGGGACTGGCGCTCTCTCTCACAGCCACGCTCTCATTCAGCCAGCCCGGGTTCTGTTCCCTTCTGGAACCAGACCCTCTCTACTGCAGGGGTGGGCAACTGGTGGCCCGGGGGCCACATGCGGCCCCCACCTTCACTTAATGCGGCCCGCAGGTTAATATCAGAATACTGATACACATAGTATTGATTTCAGCTGTTGCCTTTCCTATTCCAATTTCATGCAAACATGAACCTGCTTTAATTATACTTAATGACTAGTATTAAATGACTAGTACTTAACGACTAGTATTAGTAGTATTGTCTTTTTGGGTACAATTTGTATTTAGTTCATAGTTATCATAACTAAAACTAAATCCATTTGAAAATCAATGAAAAGGTTACTTTTCAGGATTCTAATTTAAAAAAAGCAAAGAAATAATTCAGTATTTCAATTCAAATATAGCAAAAATAGCTGATCTACAAGCTCAAAACGTGTCACAGCGCGTTTTGAGCTTGTAGATCGGCTATTTTTGCTACGACAGTACTATGCACTGTGGCCCTCTGGAGTGACTGTGGAAATATATTGGCTCTCTCCATTGTCAAAGTTGCCCACACCTGCTCTACTGTATGCAGAGGGGTAATATATCAAAGTAATTTCCCTGTTTTGTTGTTTGTAGTTTCATAAGGAAATAAGAACAAATTTGTTTTATCCTCATTATCCCCCCCCCCCCCAAATATACAGTATATAGAAAACAATACCCACCCCCGTATTCATGATACTGTTTGCAAACGAACAAGCACACTGGTGTGTGTGTGTGTGTGTGTGTGTGTGTGTACACGGTATATGTGTGCATGTGTTTGTGGGTGAGAATAATGTATTGCTATTATGTCTGCGTACACGTGAGCGTGAGTAGTCGTGTGGTTTTAGTACTGTATATTTTTTTGCTGCATTTATTGTTCATTGTGCACTTCTTAGTTCTTACTTTTACTCTTTTTACTCTGTGCTGCAGAATGTCCCCCCCGGGGGGAAAATAAAGTGTTATCCCATCCTATCCTAAAATAATAGTGGCTGAATGTTCTCCTTTGTGCCTGTGTGTGTGTGTGTGTGTGTGTGCGTGTGTGCGTGCGTACGTGTGTGTGTGTGCATACATGCATGGATGTGTGCAGTTCTCCGTGTTCCTGGGGTTGATCTTCTTCCTGGAGTTGACCGCTGGCATCCTGGCGTTCGTTTTCAAAGACTGGATCAAAGACCAGCTCAACTTCTTCATCAACAACAACGTCAAGGCCTACCGCGACGACATCGACCTGCAGAACCTCATCGACTTCGCCCAGGAATACGTGAGTCTACGGGCTACACAGCTATAGTAGTGTCTCTCCGTCTCACGATGTCAAGTGGTCTTGTTTATCTTTCTTAACCCATTTTGGCCTGACATCAAATATGTCTCTTTTTAAATGTATTTCTTTCCGAAAAACCTCATGTTTTCTATATCAGTGGTTCTCAATATTTCATGTCAAGGACCCCCAAAAATTATATGTAATTGACCGCCGACCCCCCATCTGAAAATATGTTGTTCCAGGGACGACCCCGGAAGCAAAGATTTGAGTTAAAAAAAAACGTTTGCCGTGGAAGAATATATATTCAAAGATTTGTGCCACATTTTCACGATTCTTCAAAAATAGCAGACCTACAAGCTTGTAGCGCGCCACTCGGTGGCGTGCTATGAGCTTGTAGATCTGCTATTTTTCAATAGCTAAAGCATAGCATAATGCTAACACCGAAAGGGGTTCCCCGCCTAAAATGGGTTAAGGGACTCTCTGTTATGACAATGGACTAGACACCCCCATCGCTGAGCACATCCCACGATGAATGGCATTGGCGGTGGCATTTGAATTAGTTATGCAATTATTTGAATGAGATGATTTAGATAATTGGATCTCATGTGTTAATCGCTTCTGGTGTGATGTAACAACTCGTGTAATCCTGTCGGATCGTTAATTGTACACGATCCATAGCACGGTCTACATGCTTAAGCTGACCTGAGCTCCAGATCAACAAACAAAGACCGTATTCATTGGCCTTAGCAGCTTAAACGCTGCAGTGATGACTGATAATGGACTGCGGTTAATAGGAAAAGAATGCTTTTTGGGGGGCAAATATAGTTTTTTATTTAAAAATAATAATTCTCGCAGTTTAGTTCGCCCCAATGTGTATACACAGTGTGCCACTGGATCCCCTATTATTAACCCATTTAGACCTGAGGACGATTCTACAAATGTCTTCTACATCCTGACAGTTTTCTGAAAAAGCTATGTTTCTATGTCAGTCGTTCTTTGATTTTTCAAAAATAGCAGACCTACAAGCTCATAGCGCGCCACTCGGTGCCGCGCTATGAGCTTGTAGATCTGCTATTTTTCAATAGCTAAAGCATAACATAATGCTAACGCCAAAATGGGTTAATATCATAAGATGATATAAAAATCACACTCGTGTGAAGTGAGGAGTGCACATCGTGGCTGCCACATTACGAGACATTAATGCAGTGTGTTGTTGTATAAAGATTGTTGAAAAAGTCACAAGATGTATTTATATTGGCCACACGACGTCTCACGTTGGCATTTAGTGCCCTAAACAAACAAACAAACAAACAAACAAAGTCCATAGACTTGGCTGCCATACGATTTCATTTCAAAAGCATGCATTGGATGGGCCCCTCAAAAATAACACAATATCCAAGCTGCTTTGATTACCAGAACCACAGTTTAACTGAAAACGCCCTGCAGCCCAAAGAAACCTCCAGTCTGCATGCATATACATTTTTTGTTTACACAGCAATATCGTCTGTGAGTGTGCTTACATGCAAACAAGTTCATCAGCCAATATTGACACAAATGGATATCAGTAATGTTGATTGCTCTTAAGTTGTGTCTATTTGCGTAATCACTGAGGATGAAAATCTGAAGTTCCATGGAAAAACACACGTACACACACACACGCATGCAAGCACATGCCTGGGAGGTGTCCCTGTGTGTTTAATAATGTATGGCTTTCGACCACAACATACTGTATAATAATTGACTGGAGAGCTGCAGAGACCGAAGCCTCACGGGATGCAGTCTTGCCTACAGTGTGCACCAAAACTTATGTTACTGGCAACAAGTAGCTCTGCTCAGCCACGCCAAAGGGGAAAAAAGCACGAAGGCAAGGCTTTCATGCTTGACCATTTTCAAGGCTGCTGAAAACAGGCTGCCTGTTTCACACATGGTGTAAGACTAGATAACATTAGAGTTTTTAGACTCAGCGCTTCGACAAGCAACCTTCAAGACGACTTCACCGATGCTCAACCAATCCACTACCGCGTCATACAACCTGCTATCGGCTGATGTGGTGTGTTGGGCACATACTGTAGCTACAGTATGCCGAGTAGTGACCAAATGTACTTGTGGGAAACGATGTGCATACCGCTCAGCATTTGGTATTGCAATCTACTTAACCCATTTAGGCCTGACCTCAAAATAAATAAATAAATCTTCTAAATCCTCCAGTTTTCTGAAATAAATATTTTCACGATTTTTCAAAAAATAGCAGACCTACAAGCTCGTAGCGTGCCACTCGGTGGCGCGCTATGAGCTTGTAGATCTGCTATTTTCCAATAGCTAAAGTATATAACCTAATGTTTAAAACACCAAAAGGGGTTCCTGCCCCAAGATGGGTTAAAATCGCTGGTTGTTGTGATCAGCCAGGCTGGTTTACACAATGATGTTCCAAGAAAACCTGAACCAAGCTCTCTAATTCAAACCGATGGTCCAGACGTCGGTTCAGATCCAAAATATGCTCTCCAAAAGTCATGGAAATTGTGTAAGATATTGCTGAAAGGTTTTGAAAATTAATTGGGGAAAAATGTGTGGGAATCCTCCTGTCTCTATTTCCCTGAAACTCTCTTCCAGCTTCCTCCTTATGGGGGGGGAGAGCATATATAGTGACGCGTTCAGTAGGATTTTGGTTTATTTGGGCGCCATCTTGCTGACTACATGTAGGCTAGTATAGGATGCTAGGCTACTTGGCTGCCAGTCTGTAGTTTGTAAATTTGCTTGTCAGTGACGCTGGTGTGTATTCTGCGGTGGAATGGACACGTTGGGGGGGTATAAACTAACAGGGCAGACCCATTACTGTTGTGGATCAAGGCTATGCTATTTTGTCATCTGACACCCCAAACCATACAGTGTTTATTTAATTATTTTATATCTATAATGGTATATGTCTCCACAGTGAGGCTGGAAAATGTAGCCTCGCAAGCCTACTACGACAGCCTACTGGTAGGCAGGAAAATGTCAACCAGAATAACCCGTTCCGAGAGAAACTCCTCCCTATGCACTGGCCCTATTATTATAGTGCAACACACAGAAAGGATATATCAACGTTTAAGACACAAGTTGAGTGCTGTTATCTCCTCATGATTCATGGGCAAACCGTACGCCTCGCCAGAGCGGGGGTCGTTCTGTTCATCGTCAAAGTACGACATGCGCCTTCAGGACGGCGCAGCGAGATGTGCACGTTAGTTCACCAGAGAAAGTTCACGCGGCTGGATCAGCGCTGTTATTATGGCTCTTTGTGTTTTGCCATGCGCAGATCCCGATCTACCATATGGGCACTTTAAACACGTGCCCTTGGGCACCAGGGGCCGCTCAAAATGTTTTTGTAAGAAGATTTCCCTGCTAAATAAATGGTGTCTAAAAAGGATTGTATTTTATTGTTGGTTGGCCTTCGACAGTGCCTGATTATGTAAATGTTATACTGTCCATAGCTCTATTTTCTTCTCTTATTTTGTCTCTCTGTTCCTCCATATTGTTGCACTTTTGTTACGTACTGTTCTGTCTTTTCAATTTTTATACCTATCCAGCACTTTGGTCGACCATTGGTCGTTGTGATATGTGCTATATAAATAAAGTTTGAGTTGAGTTGAGGCTATGTGATAGACATTCAACAGCCCCCGGACAGCCATCAATCGAGCGCGCGAGCAAAATTGTGATATGTCCCTTCATAATAGTTTGAAAATATCCCAGTGAATAACCCATTCTGACCGGGCACCCATTTTGGTGTCAGCATCATGTTATGCTTTAGCTATTTAAAAATAGCAGATCTACAAGCTCATATCGCGCCACCGAGTGGCGCGATACGAGCTTGTAGGTCTGCTATTTTTGAAAAATCGAAGAGCGACTGACATTTTTAGAATCTGATCTCAGGTCAGAATGGGTTCATCAGACCAGTGTGTGTCCGGCGGAAACCTCGTATGAATCTGATCTCAGGTCAGAATGGGATAATGATGTTGTTACGTTGTTCTGTCCTCCCCTGTGCACACAGTGGTCATGCTGTGGAGCTCACGGTCCCAACGACTGGAACCTGAACATTTACTTCAACTGCACGGATCTGAACCCCAGCAGAGAGCGATGCGGCGTGCCCTTCTCCTGCTGCATCAAAGACCCGGCCGTAAGAACACTTTTACAATTGATCGGTCTGATTACGGTAAACCCATTTTGACCTGAGATCAGATTCTAAAAATGTCTTCTGATTCCTGAAATCCTTCTGGAAAAGCTATGTTTCTATGTCAGTCATTCTTCGATTTTTCGAAGGAAAAAAAAAGCAGATCTTCAAGCTTGTGGCACGCTATGAGCTTGTAGATCTGCTATTTTTCAATAGCCAAAGCATAACATGATGCTAACACTTCGTAATTCAACGGTGTGATGTGGAAAAATAGCTAATCTAAATGGCTAATCTAAAAAGTCATTCATTGTTTTATAATTGATTAAATTGATTATTTTCATTAACTGTACCCCTAGAAGTCGCAAAGTCTAGTGATTGGTTGCAATAAAAAAATAGCTCAGCCTCAGATCACATATAAGTGAGTAATTTCCCTCAACCTCTGCTATGGAGAATTCCTCCATGATCACAACGCAGTCAGCAAGTTAACTAGTAAAAAAGTCTTCATTGTTTCCTCATGTTAATGTGTGCTGTATGTTGTTTATTACAGGAGGACGTCATCAACACACAGTGTGGATATGATGTTCGACTTCAGACTTCAGTTAGTATATATATATTTTTTTTAACATATGTTTATTGATTTTCTTTACAGTACAAAGAAGTATTTTCAAAACAATTGACATATATTTTTCCTCCCCACATCCCCATGGCAGCACAAATACAAACAAAATCTTATCACGAAATGTTTTGACAACAGGGGTTAGTATTTCTAGTATTACTTTGCATGCATAGAAGGCAAATGTTTCTTCTACCTATTGATCTAGTGATCAACAAGAGAATCCTGTGTATCAACAAAAAATATTTAAAAAAATCATTGGCACATCAAAATGAAAAGTTACGTTCCTGACAGATAACATAGTTAGCCTGTTATACTTTCAGGAGGAACTCATTTAAAGCCTTTCCAACACTTCACCAATGTTCAACTTGGCATTCTTACTGTGAGGAAGACATGAGACTCTGACAAAACTGTAACATTTCACAATGCGTACCGTCTCGAGATATCGCTCTCCTTCTGAAGCTGTGGAAAAAAAGATATAGTTTTATGCAGGCTGGCTGTGTTTTTCTCTTAATAAACCATCGGGGAGTATATATATTTTCTGCTATTGTATAGAGGATATAGGATTCAGGTTTAAAGAAATGTACGTCTCCCTTTAACAAGCTATACGATTTAAGTCCCATGATCTCAACATTTAGAGCTCATTATTTTTTATGCTGTCAAATGGTTGTCCAAGAACTGTAGCTCAGACAATGGTGCACAGACTTGCACACTGTGCACGGAGACAGACAGTAAGTAGCATAACATGCGGTTCTCTGCCCTGTGAACAACACGATGCAGAGCTGCTAAGTGGAGGCATGCCAGAGAGTATATTCACTCTGCAAACTTGCCCAATAGGAAAAGGGAAAGGATTTCATCATCTGTTTAGGAGTTGTGGTGCCAGTTCAGACCTAGTTCACTTGTTATCTGAAAGGGTCTGTACTTGTGGCGGATTCCTTTTCGTAGGGATCAGATTCTAAAAAATGTCTTCTAGATCCTGACAGTTTTCTGAAATAGCTATGTTTCTATGTCAGCCGTTCTTCGATTTTTCAAAAATAGCAGACCTACAAGCTCGTAGCGCGAGCTTGTAGATCTGCTATTTTTCAATAGCTAAAGCATAACATAATGCTCAACACCAAAAAGGGGTTCGCGCCCAGAATGGGTTAATCCCTGTTGTCAATGCGATGCGCTGTGAGCTTGTTGATACTTTATTGCTATTTTGGAAGATTTCTATTTTGTTTTTTTTCCATCATCTCTGCCTAAAATGACATGCCCAAAAGGTTGAAAGTACTTAAACCGTGATAACATTTAACTGATCCTCCAGCATAGACATACACATTGGGGACTTTGAAATCTCATGACAGGGGCAATGAGGGCATTCACATGTAGCTGAGATAAATGTATACATTCTAATGACATCCGGCCAAACAAACACAGGATGAGGGGAAGGTAGAGTATAGGGTTAATTTGCCGGCATACTGTTCCTCGCCTTAATGACAGATTGGCGTTCTAACAGGCATAATTAGGCTCCAGTTATAGCCTCCGAGACCAGCCTATCTACGCTCTGTAATTGGCGGCTCAGTGGCTTATGCCAGTCCTCTTGTGTGTGGGTGTGGCGGTAACGACTCACTGCACTGCAGTCAGCAGGAGTGCTGTTGCTAGGCGCGCTACAACACAGTGAAGCCACCTGCCAACCGCCTCGGTCCATTTCCTACGCATGCTCTTGTTTCTGTGAGCGCAGCGAAGGCCAGTGGCATCCATCCACGCGTCACGCTACGCTCCCACGTCGTAGCGGCTGGCTGTGCGGTATATTATTATATAGAATCCAATTTATCTCATGGCCTAATTTGAAGCACTGACGGTAACGGTATAGGCCTTATATGTCACACACGGTATATTCCTTTCTCTTAAAGACGGAGTACCGTGATATTTGTGTCTTTTTCTGTTTTCTTAATTGACCGCCAGGTCAGGTGTGGTTATAATATTCCAAAACGTGTCGCCTTTACCACGCAGTTAAAATATGAACGCTTCTGAGGACTCTTTTTTTTTTTTTTTTAAGATTTTTTTCGCGGCTTACGCCTTTTATTGATTTTTTAAGGGACAGAAAGTAGGCTGACAGGAAACGGGAGAGAGATGGGGGGATGACATGCGGTAAAGGCCGTGTCGGGTCCGGGAGTCGAACCCGCGGCACACCGCGACTGGATCACCAGTCCGGTGCCCAGACCGTTACGCTACGGCCTGGGCCCTTCTGAGGACTCTTAAATAGACGATGATTACATCAGCTATAGTCGATAACTCGCTAACGTTTTTTTTGGGAACCGGAAACGGTCTTGTTTTCCAAGTGAAATAGAGCGCTGCCTATGGTGGCGGTGTAGCTGACAGTGCCGGGGGTTTTAGTGGCGGTTAATGAGTTGAATGCTTCCTAAAGCACTGGTATGCAACAAAAATCAAGCTACAGAAACTTTAACCCATTCAGGCCTGACCTCGAAATTTAAAAGAATTCTTCTAAATCCTCCAGTTTTCAGAAAAAAATATTTTCAAGATTTTTCAAAAATAGCAGACCTACAAGCTCGTAGCGCGCCACCGAGAGCTTTTAGATCTGCTGTTTTTCAATAGCTAAATTATAACAATGTTTAAAACACCAAAAGGGGTTCCCGCCCCAAAATGGGTTTTAAATAGAAAGTGACTTCTAGTACAGCAGAAGAATCTAAATCCATACTGTAACTGTATAGGCAGCACCTCCCACAGCTGTTTCGTTAACGGTGTGTCTATCTATGGTGGGAAAGAGGAACAGGGCAGAGACAGACAGAGGGAGGGTGACAAAAAAACCAACAAAGACAGGGCGGCTGAAATGGCTCCGGGGGGCGGGGGGGGGGGGGGAAACTGGACTCATAGTCACGACAACAAACGTCAGAGAGACGTTTCATTGGCCGCCCAGGGATTGCCTTTTTCCAATACATTTGGTTCGAGAGGCATTTTCCAGGGTTTTTTTTGCAAGAAGGAAAAATGGGGGAACAAAGAGTTTCTTGGTGGAGTTGTCTCCACAGGAGTAACAAAGAGAGCATTGTGGGGAAACGCCCCCCACCACCCACCCACCTCAGTGTCAATGTAGGTTCTAAATTACACCTTTTCTGTTGTCATCATCCGTTGAATGGAGCTCATACGTCAGTGGCTTTAATGTCCCCAACACAAAACGGCCATCTGTACTGTAAGTCAGGAAGCACTTCCTGACTTTTATGACAGCTCGTTGCTGTAGTCAGCGATCTGCTGTCCATCTTCTCTGCATTTATTGTTACCACACCTTCAAAACAAAGTGCTTTGATGTGTTCCATCTTGCAAATGCAAAAAAAAAGCAGTGACTTGCTCAGTAGTGCGGTCGTGTGAAAATGTGGTAATTTGTCTTGGGTAAAAAGGCAATTCTTTAGGCATGCCGTTTTATAGGTTGACATCTTCAATAATGTTCTTCTTTTCTTCAAAAAGATCTTAAAAAAAAGTCTTCTGAAAGTATATTTATTCAAAGATGTGTGCCGCATTTTCACGATTTTTCAAAAAATAGCAGACCTACAAGCTATGAGCTTGTAGATCTGCTATTTTTCAATAGCTAAAGTATTATATAATGCTTAGTTAAAACACCAAAATGGGATCTCGCCCAAAATGGGTTAACACTGAACTAGTAGCCAGAATGTGGCTAATAAAACGTAACCCGGACATGTCCGGGTTACGTTTTATGTTAGAAATGTTTAGTATGGGTCCCCAGCATGTAGAAACTGCCGGATGCTAACTTGCATTATGTTGAGCAATTTTCATAATTGGCGTAATATCTGACCATACCATTAAAGGTATATTCAGTGATTTCACTCAAAAAACCTTAGGTTTCGTTTTTGGCTGTGGGACCCAGCCTTTCGTCCAATCAGGATAGAGAGTCAAAAACGAAACCTAAGGTTTTTTGACCCCCAGGGGTTAACTGGGGACAGGGAGGAACTCCTTATATGGCCAGCACACTCTATAGTAGGGAGGATTATCACAACAAAACAAAAAAATAAGTGATATTTGAATTAAGTGAAATCACTGAATATACCTTTAACAACCTATAAGGGGGGGAAAAAAATCTAAATTTCGTCATGCTTTATGTAGCATGTGGCATGTCAAACTAGGGGGGTTTCATGATGCTGAATCCATTCCAAGCATTAGTTTTGCACAAAATACACTCCTTCGGCTAAAACGGCCATAGCCATTAAGTACTGGACCCTCGTCTGGTTTGACCGGCTGGGTGGGTGTGTGATAATCCGGTTGAAGTATTCCTTCGGTACGGCGACTGCGGTGGCGGCGGGCCCCGGGAGAACAATAACGCGACACGAGACAGTATCTAAAGCTAAAGGGTCACAAAGTTTATTACACACAACAGGAACATATATAGTGCTGGATCATAACGACGTGACAACAAGATATGAGACATAGAAACGTGACATGATAAATGACTAATGCAAGCAGGGCTGACCTTGCCGGCTCTGAGATGTCTCTCGTAGCCTATCCATAAAGTAGGCTTCAGTACAGGCAGTACACGAGACATATCAAGTACACTGTCTGTATCTCAAGTACCAGTAGTACACAGACTAAGATGTACTGTACATGGACTAATTATAACAGCCGTAATCACCCCCCCCCCCCTCTTTTCCCTTTTTGCTTCCTTTATGATGAATTCCTGTTCTGTTCTTTTAACTATATAGAAGTGTCTATTTGTACGTCTCTAAATGTTTTGATGAATGGAACATGGTGGACCCTGTTGTAAACAAGTGTAATGCTTAATTGGGTCGTCCACTCACAGTTAACAGTCTTTGTATTGAGTGTGTGCTTGAAATGCACTGTAATTCTGCAAACTGTTAATAAATATTTCAATCAATCAATCAATCAAAGTCGGCACAGATCTAGCCTTTCTTATAGGCCAAATGCTATTATGTTTGCCTTGACTCATTATGCAAAGTCCAAAGACCCGTCTCAGAACCACTCATTTATGTTTTATCTCATTTTTTGTTTGTTTTTAATTTACACACTTTAATTTACACATTCTTTGTAACATTTACATTTATTTGATGTGTTTTATGAATAGGAGTTGGACCAAGCGAAATATATCTATACCAAGGGCTGCGTTGGGCAGTTTGAGAAGTGGCTTCAGGACAACTTGATAGTTGTGGCTGGAGTCTTTGTCGGTGTTGCACTTTTACAGGTAAGAAGTATCTTTATCTCAGCTAGCTGCCTCTGGCAACAAAAATGTTTTATCTTAAAAGCAAGACTGCTGCAGTGCTTTGTGATTTTGGGACAGTGCCGCCATCTGCTGGTGGAAACGCTCCACGTCATGCACTCCCGACCTGTTCACCCCCCCCTGTTAAGCAGTCAGGTGTGTTGGTGTGATCTCATTTCCTTTCCCGGCTGTGTTCTGTTCACGTGTAGATATTTGGGATCTGCCTGGCCCAGAACCTGGTGAGCGACGTCAACGCAGTCAAAGCCAACTGGTGACGCAAGGCCCCCAGAGAAGAGGTGAGATGCTCCCCAGACAGCCCAGCACACTGCTGACGACAGAACAACCTGTCTACTTCCACGTTGAGCGGGGCAACACGCATACATACACACACACACACACACACACACACACACACACACACACAGACACAAATATACTTGGATGTAATATTATATGCACACAGGAAAAATACACATTCAAATAAACACGCACAGTTTACCTTCCGGTTGACAATCGCAGGTAAAGCATTCCTTACTCAGACAGTCAACACACACACCCTTGTTTGTTTATACCATCGAGCCAGGGGATTGAGTCTGGTGATTTACTCTTGACACACTCGGGATCCCCTGCGGCCGCCGTCTCCTTAAACCGGCTTCAAAGTCAGACTCTTTGTACTTTTCGATTCGGTTCAGCTGGGCAACATTTCTGCTACGCACGCCGCTGCTTGAGGACTCCTGTCAAGTGAGAAAAGAGAAAACAGACGTGTAAACACAAAAACACAAATGGGGTGTTAACTCGACTAACGGTCACACAGCCTCCGGTGCTCGACTTGGGGAAGTAAACCGCACATCCCGAAAATGCCTTTCAAAGGTTTTTTTAGTTTGTTCATTCGTTTCTCCCACAGTATGGCCGCACGTGTCATTTTCCTCATCATAAAGCCTCTCATGACCACTGAAAAGACCCCGGAACACACACTGGCTTGGACGAGTGGGCGACGACTTCTACTACACGGTTCAGGGAACTAACTGAAATTCCAACTCAAAGATTTATTTTCATGAAAGTGCCATTACTTTTGAGTGTTTATTGTTTTTCTCTTATTCTTGACTTGGAGTTTCTTGCACCCTGATGTCACGTGTGAAGCCGGTGTCAATGTGGACCTCAGGCTCTACCAATGCATGTTACTGAACTGCCTGTTTTATACTGCAGGCTGAAATCTATATATATATATATATATAAATAAATAAATCTCTCTTTAGGTAGACTGATGGAAGAAAAAAATATGCCCCGTTTCCCTTATGGTGTGGTTTTGCTGAAGGTAGTGTATCATTATGGGATGGCCTGGTTAATATAATAGGTCTACACTGTACAGGGAAAGGGATGGTTTCATGTTGTTTATCTCTGAGCGTATCCCTGAAGCACGTGGGATTGCTTGATCGGGGCCTTTTTTGTTTTGTTTTTACTTGATTTGTGTTAGCAATGATGGTTTTATGCTTTCATTGTGTCCACTGTGTATGGAAGAGAATAAGCCAGTCGTTAGATTACCCCCCTCTCTCTCTCTCTCCCCAGAGATACAGTGACATTTTCAGTTTTCATTTCTCTGGTCACAGGTCACTCCATTGACACACTGTGATCCAATATATGGTTCGTTAGCTTCATTAGTGATCCTACTGGAAACTAAAAGGTGGCAGCTAGCCACAAAGCTAATTGACCACATTTCAGCTGTCTGTTACAATTTGATTTCTGTTTGGGATTCTAAGAACGCTAACGAGCCATTTCTTGGTCAATTTGTGTGCTAATGCTGATCCACGCTATGTGACAAGTGCCTGATTAAGTCTAATAACAAAGCACGTAAAAAATGTCCATCGTATCCTCCCTGTTAATTTTCTTTACGTTTTGTGTCTGATCAAAACCAGACTGCTTTTTAAAGCTCTATGTATGTTGTGACATTTGTTATTAATATTAATATAAATCTCGTTACATGACAGTATATCACATGCTGCATATCCGTTCAGTAAGATGGTTAACAAAGCATTACCAGTTATGGTTCATGACAAATATTGCCATGTATATATATATCTTTCACTAATGTGGGTGGGCTTTGGATTTCAATGTTTGTCCCGCACAAGGTTTACACTTTTTACTTTTTACTTAATCTTTCATTGTCAGGAACAGCTGCCATTATCCTAAGACGGTCATCTGCTTTTAAATGGGGGGAAGAACTGTGGCACTTCTCCCTTCTTCTATTGGAAATTGAATCACTCGTAGAACACTATTGTTTGATGTTTTGGACACTATTGGACTGCGTTAGGGGGTGACTGGTTCAGCGCAATCGTTTTGTATGTCATGTTCTGCATTTAACCACTACGTTTTTATTGTATTTTTAAGATTGTATTAGTATTAGTGTCTTGTATGCGCGATGCACAGAGTAACGTGGTACTCGTGTGAGATTTATTCAACCATACAAATACTGTAAACACGAAATCTCTCTCTGCCGCATGGGAGAGAAATGGAACACTAACGGAAATGTCACATTTTGAATTGTGACATTAAGTGAAAGACTGGTAGCATTACAAGCTAGTGAACCGTGCAGGCATACACACGAGAGGCCTGCTCCAGCAGTGTGTCTGTCTGAGAGTCGGGCTCGTGTGAAATCCCGTTGGATATTTATGTACTACTTTTCGGTATCATCTCTCTTGGATCTTCCTGATCGGTCCTCCTCGTCAAGGCCGTCTTTCTCCACTGCAGCTCTCTGGTGGGTTTAAACAGGGGGAGAGGGTTGAGACGAGAACAGTCTGCCCTCCCAAAGCCGGCTTTAGAGGAAAAGTGAATGGAATTCTGCATAGCTCTTTACATATATATATATATATATATATATATATATATATATATATATATATCCATCCAAATCCAATATCTCTATCGAAAACCAATCTATGGCTTGTTGACTTAAAAATGGTCCTCACTTGAAGACCAAGTCTTCCAATCATTGTGGTTGGCAGAGTGGGGGAAAAGTCTGGGTCTCACTCCAAAATAGCATATATGAAATTGTCCCGTTTCCAAGCTTTGCCAGAGAGAGCTGTGTTATTTCTTAAATTCGGGCCCAGCTTCTCCCCCACCTGACAAGACGGGAATGTTCCCCTCGGGGCATAAACACACAAAGTGGCCGTGTGAAGCAGCTGTTAAACACTTAAGCCATATACTTCATTGTGCTCACGTTCGCAACGCGTCGTGACGCGCTGTGAGCTTGTAGATCTGGTATATTTCTTGCTATTTTTCAAACATTTAGGAAAGGTTTCATCTACAATGACGTGCCCAAAATAAGAATGCCATGGTTGCAGTGGTATATGCACCGGTATGGATAGGAAAAGGAAAAGTCACAGCGGTGCTCTGATCGCCCTGATCTTATAACCTCTGATTCATCAGAATTCCTCGTTGTGTTTTCCTGCCGGTTTTCACATGTGGCAGCTCGTTTTGCGCCCCGTTTTGCTTCAGTGATTCTTCGAAGAAGTGTTTCATTTTGGTAAGCACTTATATAGCTGGCAAGAGTTTTTCCTCACTCAGGAGGAAACAAAGCTCGGTTTGTTGTGCTCGCGGGGATCGTTGTTCCGTTGTTGCACAATGAAATAGAGGGTCGTCCTCCCTCGGTCCTCGTGGTGACTTCATTGGATCCGGCTGGTGGTAAAGCCGTAGCCGTCTGCCTTGTAGAGAGACTGCAGGGCTCACCGTGGTCACCCTGCAGCAATGTCACGGACAATATGTTGATATATATCGATGTTGTGACATAAAGGCTAGATTTAGATCTGCTGTTTTCAATTCCTTATCATTCCCCATTCCCTATAAATCCCTATTTTATATTTTGATATTTTGGTCACAATACCGTTATTGTTACTATATCGATATCGAGGTATTTTTTGGTAAAACATATTGTGATATTTGATTTTGTCCATGTCGCCTAAACTAGATGGTGACCATGCAATTCTGCTTCCGTCAGTAGCGTGGCAGAGTATTTCATATTCAGATTGAGTTACTTAGAATCTGATGTTTGTTTTTACCACCTCTAGTGGATCTCGTTTTGTTACTGAAATGGGTGAGGGAGTTCAGTTGCTAATGATGTTTCGTCCTGTCATATACGAATGGCCTTGCAACGTGAAATGCCTGATTTGATTTCTCTCCTCTCCCTGTCGGGGATTCAGGTATTACCTGAGGAGAAGCCTTATGCTAACCGTGAATATAGCAGTCTTTTATCTGAGTGGACCTATTCATCCACACATTTTGCAGCACAATGCACAACAGATGTGAAATTAAGGAATGTGAAATGAAAGAAAATTATGTCTTCGAGAGAAAATTATTATGGTTTTATATTATGGCTTTCTTATTAAGATTTTGTTTTTCTTCATAATCGTGTGTTTGTGTGTACATGAGCATTCCATCGTGTGTTCTGTTTTGTCACCTCTTTATCTCCTCTGGAAGGCCTACCAAGTGACTTTGTATACATGCATTTTAATTTTACTGTGTTTTTTCTTTTTAATAATTGAAAACAAAACTGTTGATATTCCTCTATATGTTTGACATGTTCACACACATGGTTTTACAAAGTAGCATACATCCCCACTACTATCTACCCAGACAGGTCTCGATAATCTATTTCAAATACTGCACAGTGCTTCTGGTGATTTTAATGATGTGTAAATTGTCTTGACGGGCTCATACAATTAAAGGCTGTTTAACGTCAATGGTAATCTATGGTGTAAAAAAAACCAAAAAGCTTTTTTCTGTTCAGGCTGTGGATGGTTTAGTCGTTTTTATTATTATTTCTTTAAGTAGGTTAAGATGTTTGTGTTTACATTTCCCACATGGCTTTGCGGCGGTGTGTGTCGAACATCACCGCGTCTACCTCACGGTGTGCGGACGTCGCTTCACATCAGATCTGTAAAGCCACAGATAATCTGCGTACATAATGGACTCTTTTTCTGTACAGCGGCTATCGACACGCTTTCCAGGTGTCATTCCACATCACTCGTTGATCAAAGCACCGCCCGTAATTCTCTCTTTCTGTTTTTCGCTGTTCTTTCTGTTTGTGTGAAAAGCCTTTAGTATCCTGCGACGGGGATTTGCTTTTGCTGACTCGCAACTCCTGCAGCTTTGTTTCCAATTAAAAGGATACGGATGTGATTCTTTTACGCACTCTTTTCTTTCACAGGAGACCCACTAAGCATTCCTCTTTTTAAATTAGCCAATAGTAGTTTTTTTTGTGTTCCCTGTTTTGTGTTCTTTCTTGGTTGACCCTGGCTTGCCGGAGAATGTATGAAACTTTGATCATACTGACCATGCATTATTTTAACTTAGTCCTGCCTATTCCAAAGGGTAGCCCTTGTCAAGAAACAAACAAAAAGATTTGTATAATAATTGTGGAACATGGTCTGTTACACTGTATATTGTGTTAAAAGATATGCTCCTTTCATATATTAAAATAAAGGATTTATGAAAAAAAGGGGAAATGATTGTTTTAATATATTGGTTTTTTAAGTCGACTAGAACCGGTGTACTCGTACACCGGTTCTACACGTGTGTACACGTGATACGAGTTGGAAATGCATGACCCACCCAGTTATGCGATGATTTATTCATGCAGACATTTTGTAGTATTATCTGTGTCCTCGTATGCCTTTTTGGGGGCATATATGGAGTTCTATGATGACATGAGTATATGCCATGGGGGTGGGCATATGAATTGGCAATGAACATACATTTTTACCATCATGTAATATCCGGCGTCTCGTCCTGTTGTGCACATCTGTGGCATGCGTTATCCGCAGCTAGGCGCGCATCTCGTGCTTAATCTGACTCGGCTGCCCGTGCACGCCATTGTGCGTCACACTATCCAGGGTTTGATGAGGTCAGTGTTGTGATCTAAACATATGGAGATCCATGTGTTGTACCAACTTGGTTCATTTGCAAGTGTACTAAACTAAAGCCTGTACCCTTGATGAGGTCCAATCAACATATGGAATGAATTCTGTACTGGCCATATATGGAGCGTGTCTTGAGCGTACAGGGTTTGATGAGGTCAGAGATCCCCATATATGGAGCTGGCCTGTGACCAGCACAACAAAATGATCAATTAATTGGCTAATTCGGAGCCCTGTCCGGAGCCTGGGCTGAGGCTGGTTCTGTTGTTTATAAATTAATATTTAACATTAATGATCCAGATGTATACTTTGTTGTTGTAGTTGAACACTGGTGTCAGAAATGATCTGAACTTCAAGCGAACAGTTGTGTCACAGTGCAGAGTAGATCAAGCCCCAGTCAATATATAATTTTAAGCTCCCCCCCCCCCCCCCCCCCCACACTATTACTACATGCATCTTATATTTGATGGAGTATTAAAACTCATTCAGTGCCACCTGGTGGACACCAGTTTTGCCACCGAAGCCCATTATAAATAAAAGAAAGAAAATGTAATTCTATTGTGCATGTAATGTGCATATCATCACCTGCACACCAGATTAGAGGAATTTTCTAAATAATATGGATTCATTAAAAAGAAAAAAAATGCCATGGATGGATTAGTCCGGGCTAGGGGGGTGTTCATGATTCTGAATTCATTCCAAGCATTGGTTTTGCACAACAAACGGGATATAAACGGCCATAACCACTTGCCCAAAATGTGCTGACCTGTCACATTTGTGCTGACCTTATCACATTTGTGATGATGGCTATGGCCGTTTTTAGCCCAAGGAGTGATTATTGTGGGAAACTAATGCTTGGAATGGATTCACAATCATGAAAACCCCCTAGTTTGACACGCCACATAATGAAAATGTGTCATTTTTGCCTTTTAGATATATATATATATATATATATATATATATATATATATATATATATATATATATATATATATATATGATCACATTATAAAACACATTGCTCATTGTGGATTCATCAATGTATACGTAAATTGACAATATTTTAGTAAATAAAAAAATATATACCTGGTAGAAGATGCCAACCTAGAGTCAGCCTTTAGAGGGAGACAAATATTAGTATCTGATACAATAACTTGTTTTATCCCATAAGCAATAAAAAGAACCGAAGGAAATGTAGCAACAAATTGTCTCATTAGATGTAATGCGTGTATGTAATGCGTGTGATTAGGACTTACCAGGCCATCGAAAAGTTACACTGGACTTTATGGGGCACTCCCATAAAGGGTCTACTTTAATTTTCTATTTTGGGTTTTATAGTTAAACGAGTAAATTATGATTTTAATAATTCATATTAATTCAGCAGTTCAGGAAAGCCCAGAATATATTTATGCCTGGAGCTATTTAGATCCACACTTTGTACTGGTGGTTGTTAAAAGAGCTACAACCACGACAAAACAATATTAAGGCTGTACAGTTCCCCCTGGGCTCTTAAATCCAAATGGTTTTTAATTGGCCTCCCAAGAGAACACTAAAATCAAGTTCCAGATTCTGTCCACAGGGGTCAGTGTGGTGAACGTTGCTGTACTCCACTGTACGGTGTTTCAAACAGCAGATGCAACACGTGTAAGCTTGCAGATAAGCCATTCTCAGGATCTCAGCTGGAGACACCATTGTACACAAAAACTAATAATTGAGCCTTAGAAACCTCCCGAAAAGGTGTTCAGAATTCATGAGATTTGACTTCATAAACCCAGTGGCAGTCTCCTTCCTACTAACAGGATGACATTGCAATAGTTCAGTGCAGATCACAAGCCCTGCTCCTGCCTAACTTGATTCTTAGAGGCCATCATAACATTATCTGCCCTCCAGATATACCCATGAGGAGCCTTTAATGTACAGGACTTGACATCATATCCCCTACAGCAAACAGCATGACCATTCCGTGGCATTTATATGGGGTACAATTAAATGACGGCTGCTAGATGTAACTCCCATTTCCTCCATGAATACAATCCAGAGCAGAGGAACTGGTATAGGTTTATGATTCTGCTTCATACTTTGTATTCATAGCTGGTCACACGTATGCTGACTTTAACAACTGAAGAGAAAAGTGTTTGTGACACGATTATAATCTCGTGGAAAATACTGCTGTTTATTTATGGAGGAAACAGAGCTACATCTCGCCATCAGCATTGAATCGTACCCATTATATAAATATGAAACCACTAAATGGTCTGATCTTCAAGTGAAGATCACTTGAAGTAAACAGAAATTCCTGCAAGTGACAGGTTTACAATGGAGCAACACATTTAGCGGTGAAGCATGCGCTATGTGGCTTTCTTCAACGCCTGCTTTCTCTTCCCTTTTATTCTTGAAGATCAGAAACCTCACTATCGCTCCATGTCCCTGCCCCTAAAGCGCGTAGATAATCCCCTCTAACCTTATTCCAAGTCTCATGACGCCATGACATTTTCACATGGTTCAGTGGGTCCCGTTTCTTTGTGTGTGTCGCTATACTCGTATAAACCACTAAAGTCATAACCTCAAAGCACAGTGTGAGGTGGCTGTGTGAATGCTGAACAGAGAGAGAGAGAGAGAGCATAACGTGTCTTATCGAGTTGTTTGACGACCACTAGAAACAATTCCACTGGTGGTCCCAGGACCGCTGGTTGAACACCACTGCTCTAACCCCGTTGGCCCAGAATCTCTGATAGGTGTTCAACTGGATATAAAAGGTGTTTCATAGGATTAAGGAGCAGCAGGGGGAAGGAATCAAAGGCTTGTGAATATAAACATGTTTTGAGTCTGGACTTAACCCATTTTGATCTGAGATCAGATTAAAAAAAATGTCGTTCTTCGATTTTTCAAAAATAGCAGACCTACAAGCTCGTAGCGCGCCACCGAGTGGCGCGCTATGAGCTTGTAGATCTGCTATTTTTCAATAGCTAAAGCATAATATAATGCTGGTTCCCGCCCCAAAATGGGTTAAGGAGGTCGGTGATCTAGGAGGGGGCCAGCCCGTCTAGGGCTTTGTATACAGAAAGGAGGGTTTGGAAATGTATTCTAGTATACCGGACCGGCAGCCATTGGAGAGAGGCCAGGACAGGGGTGTGATGTGATCTCTCCACCTGGTGCCATGAGTCGGGAGTCTGGCTGCCGCATTTTGCACCAGTTGGAGACGGGACAGGGATGACTGGGCTAATCCCAGTGTAGCGGGCATTGCAATAATCTAACCCGGGATGATATTATCTAGGTGATGATCCTCTAATTGTGCAAACAAAGTTAACACATGCAGATGTTTACAGTACTTTAATCTGCGACCTCGCAATTAACCCTTCCCTCTCTAGTAGTGGACCAAAACCTTGTCAGGAAAGTGCTCCCTGACAGAATAACAGAGCCACCAGATGCCTGAACCCTCACGGAAGGTGTTTTTCCACATCTCTGTATACTGTGTACAGGTCCCCAAGCAAGCCCCCCAGGTCATCGTGACATCAGCCCCCTGGTCACCCCAGGTAAGCCCCCAGGTGCCCAGGTGCCCAGGTCATTGTGATATCATCATGACATCAAGGACCATATAAGGTTGTCTCGTTAGATCCCGCTGAAGTGGCATCGTCCTCTGGAAATCACAACGCCCAGTCAGAATGGGCAGTGTATTGGCTGCCAGTTCCAACCCGCCACCGGCCTCTGGCAGTGCTGCTGGCCCAGGGTTGACAGTACCTCATTATTATTATGTTATACAATTATACCATCTTGTGTGCTTAATGGACTCACCGGAAGATACATGTGTAAATACATTTAATTCAGTAGTATGAAAATTAATCAACCAAATTATCAAAGCTGAATGCTTAGTTTATGACAGATTATTGGCAGAATATTGGGTGAAATTTAAAATTTGGTTCTAGACATTGACATATACGGAGACCAGTCTTGGATACTGAAATTATATTTGGTGGGGTGTATTTATCGAAACAGGATAGGGAGGCAAGGCATAACATTGAGCGGAGAGCTTCTGTATGCGCATCTCAGCCAATCACAGTGATGGGGCAGGGACAGTGTACACCACTGCCTATGCCATAGGCAGTGGTGTACACTAGTACAGAGATGCCCTATGGTGTCAACGCCGCTGAACTCTCAAATGTGCATTTGTCTTTGCAATGAAGGCTTTGTGCCCTGCAGCCCTACTATAACATCACTATGTTGTGTTCCACAGTTTGTTCTCGCTGACACAGTTTGATTATGTATTGACATTCTCTGTCACCTGAGGTAGAGCTGCTCTCCTGTTTCTCCTCACATACTGCACTTTTATGCTTGAGCATCACAGTTGTCTAATGTTAGCTTTATTATATCCCTTTGACTGAGGTCTTTCCCATAGATCAAAATGCAGATGTCACTTCAGTCACTCTTCCTATTGAAACGCTGTGATTGAAGCTCCTGTCTCCAACGTCTGGCATTCAAAATTACATCACCTGAGCTGTATAGCCCATGCACGGCACATATCACTTAGATTTGTTTCTCTTATCTTGATTTGGGCATGATGATTTTATATAAATATATATAACATCATCATGCACAAATATATATCGTATTGTCCCAAATAAAAGACGACTCTGATTATAAGACGAGCCCCATTTTTCTCAGAGAGTCTAGTCCCCAATTATGACCCCATTTTTTTAAGGATATTAACATTGGGGGAAAAAAATCACACCCGTGTGAACTGAGTGGTGCAACTGCACCCCCCCCCCCCCCCCCCCCCCCCCCCCTCCTCTCTCTCAGCACTATCCCTCTTTCTGGCACAACAGCGCCCCTGCTGGTACTAATAGTCATACTCGTGCTCATTAACACATACACATAGGTGAACACATAGGCGGACGCGGACATTGCTGTTCCTTGGAGTGGTTGCACCACTCCAAAAATATATCCATGCGTTTCTGAAGGAAGGAAAGAGGAGCACTCATCTGACAGATCATCGGGTTGTGATGGCATGAATACCTCGGATCACAGGAGGCCAGCTGTGCCTCTCCTTTTCCTCCAATGACAACATACTTATAGAACTCTCCTCTGAAGCAGTTCTGTTTCAGGATTTCATCATGGCACGTGGGGAGGCAAGGCAACCCATGACTTTGGTGAACTAACCATTGCCCTTTGATGCCCGACCACATCCGTATTCATTCAAGGCAATCAACTACTGTATGCAGAACTTGCATATGATATGAACTATGCAGAGTCTGTAAAGAGAACTCCTTATGGAGTATTGCATGAGGGAGAGAGAGAGAGAGGGAGAGAGAGAGAGAGAGAGAGAGAGAGAGAGAGAGAGAGAGAGAGAGAGAGAGAGAGAGAGAGAGAGAGAGAGAGAGAGAGAGAGAGAGAGAGAGAGAGAGAGAGAGAGAGAGAGAGAGAGAATGGCCAGCCTCGGGACAGGGCCATTATCCCTGTTGCCCTTGTATGAAAATTGATTTGACTTATGTTTTGCACAGAGCGAGCCATCGCTGCCAAGCGCTTTCAAAGACACCCATTCAACGGTGTAGGGTGTAGGCCTTAGTGTCGTCATATCTGCGTCAGTTAGCATGGTGAAACAACCATCACATGACACTGCTCAGCTACTTGCCTTTCCATTAACCATTTTGTTTGAGAGGTGATGTTTCCATTAACCCCCCCATTTGGACCAAATGGATGCACACAATTTCGACCAAAGTCCTCAAATATAACAAAACAGGTTTTAAACTTGCTTGAGTGTATCTCTCCTAATTCTCCCACATGCAAACATCAACACCCTTTTGTGGTACTGTATGTGTCTACCATGTCATATGTTTGAGGGGCGCTATAGCCCCTCCAACGTATAGCTTTTGAAATGACGTCAGCTGTAGTCCATGCACAGCACATATTTGTCCTTCCATGTGCAAGAGGACGGTGGGGGAGAGCCATGACAATAGCATCATCGGTACCGTGGATCTGTTTTGATGGTATGAAAACTGCCATGGGTCCAGCGAGGCAGGTAGTGTGGAGCAGATGTATTCTTTCTCCAGATTCTCAAAGCATTTGCTGATGAGAGCGATGGGTCTCCATGGCATTCAGGCATGTCACTTTGACCTTTTTTGGGGGGATGGGCACATTGGTAGACATTTTGAAGTCTACAGGGACCATAGCCTGCATGGGAGAGGGAGATGTTGAAGATGTCAGCAAAACTCATTTGAAGGCACATCGTCCTCAGAGATGGTTAAAGTGCTGGTCTCCTCTGCTGGTCCTGCCACTGGCTGTCCTTTGTTGCTGATGGCCCTGAGAGGAACTGGCCGTAGTATAGATGTTCAATTCGTTGGGAATGGAGGCTGACGGGTTCACTTCACTTCTGTTTTTTGCTTTGCCGTGAAAGCCTCTCCTGATAGCGATGTTTAGGGGCGCTGGGGCGGCGTGCGTAGACCCCGCCGGATCTGAATCCAGCAAAGTTCATGTAGTTTTACCTGTACCTCGCCATCAATCCACGGTTTCCGATTGGGATAGATTCAGTCTTTTTTGGAACTATATATGTCATCTACATGTATGCAAATCAAAAGAAATAAAGGAAATGGAGGCCTGTAGAATGCTGACGGGTGAGAATATACATTTCAATACGATGCTATAGTCCATGACACATTTAAGGACTTAAATACAGATTATAATTTTTTTACAGTAGTTCAGATTTACTTGTTTCCTGCATCTGAGAAAAATCTATGCTGGGATCCTTTGTATTTATGCCCTTGTCTCCTCTCGTTCAGACTATTTCTTTGCCCTGGTGAGAGAGATTTGAAGTTGAACACATCACTTCTTGATTTCACTGGCTGCCAGTCACATTTTAGA
Organism: Protomyctophum parallelum; assembly: GCF_964188405.1. Classification (NCBI taxonomy): domain Eukaryota; kingdom Metazoa; phylum Chordata; class Actinopteri; order Myctophiformes; family Myctophidae; genus Protomyctophum; species Protomyctophum parallelum. The sequence goes on from NC_139711.1 coordinate 7,806,004, forward strand.
TTTTTATTAAATTAAGATCTTTACACGCCAGCTCCAGCACTTACTGTTACTGTAGCATCCAGTGCATCCACACTCCCACTTCCATAATGTGCCAGATACCATCTGAGGTCTAGATTGGGTCTAGAATAAAAAATAACATGGTCGTCTTTGGTGATTTCATTCTAGGCAGTAGCTGGGCCCCAACCTCATGGCATACAGTAATTGCATGATGAATTGGTGACTCATTTTTCAGCTCAATCGTTTATATGCTGAAATGAACATCCATCTGTCTACCATCTGCAGTTTCAAGACACATAGAGAGTGTCATATAGAGTTTCTTTTTTAAGTTGGCACTGAATGTAGAATCCTAACAGCACTGTCTCTGTCAGTTCTTATCGTATCACAGGTGTCTTTGCATAATGGCTGCAGCTGCCATTTTATCTGGGATGTGTGTTATTGTGATGCGGGCTCCAGGTTGTCACCTCACTAGTAAATGTACTTGCCAGCCACCCCTGCCTCACACCCATGCTATGTTTTCTTGTTTACCACTATAGCAAGTGGCTGGTGCCTTTAAAAGGCAGAAGCCAATCAGCCCAATTACACACAAGGGGTGTACTTCTGCCCCACCACCACTGCACTATATGTTCAGACTCGCAGCACAAATTGGCAGTGGCATGCACAGACATTTAGAGGGGCAGGTGCTCGAGTGAAAAAAGGGCACCTTGTGCAGTGTGTGGAACCGGCCGGTTGCCTTAATAGTGTGAGATTTATAGATTTTGGGGCCTAAATAAAATATTAGAAGCTTTTTATCAAGAATTGATCAATGTCACCATGGTCCACATACTGTAGTGCACACTAGTGTACAGTACTGTACTGTATCTTTTTCAAAAGGGCACATTTGTCCAGAGGGAAAAGGGCAGTGGGTGCTCTAGCACCCCCTAGTGTCTATCTGTGCACGTCACTGCAAATTGGAATGATATTGGATTTATCAAGTCTGAACAACACAAAAAACACATGAAAATCTATTTGTCTCCACCAGGCCGAAGGCCATGTTTGAGTCCGTCTGTGTGTGTCCGTCCGTCTGTTACCAGCTAATCTCCAGCACCGTTAACCCGGTCGGTGCCACATTTTGCACACACACTCCCTGGATGCCCTTTCTGCACATGTTTGGAACAAAATGCCTCAAATCATTCAATTGCCATCCAAGGCGTGAGAAGAAATGGCAGTATGGCACCCTTTTCACGTTCACAGATTATAGCGCCACCAGGAGGCCACAACCTGACCTGCCCTGGTGGAGACCTGTGCCCCGAGGGGCACTTTATCTAGTTCCAAATCAAATTGGAAACGCATTCCCAGGTGGTTTGAAATGTGACATGACACTGTAGAGCTGTTTACACATTGCTCTAGTCAACCCCCTCGAACTTTATATACTTTCCCCATTTTCAACAGTTTTTATTATATTTTGACACTTGCTTTGTAAATAATAATGAATCATAATGTTTTTTGTTTTTTTTTAGATATTTTTTTGCGGCTTACGCCTTTTATTGATTTTTTTAAGGGACAGATAGTAGGCTGACAGGAAACGGGAGAGAGATGGGGGGATGACATGCGGTAAAGGCCGTGTCGGGCTCGGGAGTCGAACCCGCGGCACACCGCGACTGGATCACCAGTCCGGTGCCCAGACCGTTACGCTACGGCCTGGGCATGAATCATTATGTTGCACGTTATCTTTCATTGTCTTTCCATTCCACCTATGTTGGTATAAGGGTTGGAGTGCGGTAAAGTCCCTGCGACTTGCTAATGTCGTGTCCAGTGGGTGTACTTGTACAGTAGGCCTACAACAAGCTTCCTCATGCTACGGAAGCGGGAGATTGAATTAGACTCCAGACCTAATGGGCCACATGGCTCAGGATTGGGAACCATTGTTTCCCACGGCTACTCTATTTATCGTACCAATTTACACATGAATGGCAAAAGGCATCCATATTTTGTTCACTATAACTACGCACTGACGTCAGAACTTTGTTCGGCTGTTCTTGCACCACCTCTTTGACAGATTTCCCACAGTACAGAGTTTCCCACAGTGCGCCATTCCGTAATTTAATGTCACAATTTGATGCTGCGTGACTGTGAATGTTTGTCAGGTTAAACAGGTGTACGTACGCTGTAAGAGCCATAGTGGGGGTTAACGAGTCCTATACAATGCACCTGTGTGATATTAGGAGGTCAACATGCCCTGTAGAATGCATTTCTGTGAGTTCTGAGTTAATTGTATTAATGAGCCTTAGCCAATGGGATGCTCCTTGCCATGTTGGCAGTGTGAAGTGAAGCAGCTTTGGAGCAACACAGCTTTTGACCACACATACACACACAGAAAGGAAATATGTTTTTGTATTGTTTTTTGATCAAGTAAAGAACCTCTTTTTTGTACAATACTGTGAAGAACTCCTTTTGTGCGTCAAGCTTTTGCCCTAGCCATAGACTGCTACATTTAAGTGTGCAAACTTAAAGAAGAGGAAGTTTGCCACTACATACGCCCTTACACCAACACTAGTTGCCCACACATAGGCTCATGTGCATCTGATCAAGTGAGTATCCGTACAAGCACGCCGTCACCCTGTCCCACACCGTATAGCATAATTGAGCTTGCCCCGCTTCACGGAACCATCTGTCTCTTTTATATGATCACTCACAAAGCAGAACCTTTTTTTTTCATTTTTAATTTCAACAGAATAATTGGTCTCACCTCCTCCCCAGGCACGTACGACCTCTTCTCTGCATCCCTGTTAGTGAAAGCATAGTTAATGACCGCCTCCTCTCTGACACTTTATTCTCCTTCCCTCTGGTTGCAGATAAAGGACAGAGGTTTGTCCTCATACACACACACGCACACACTCACACACACACACACACACACACACACACACACACACACACACGGAAAAATACAACATCACAATCTTTTTTCAAGCAGTATCATGATGCATGATATATATTACGATATCTTTTCATGCGGTCTTTAGGGTTATTGTTCAAGTTACCACATACATCCATCCATCCATCTTCAACCGCTTATCCGTAGTCGGGTCGCGGGGGGCAACAGCTCCACCAGAGTGCTCCAGACTTCCCTCTCCAGAGCAACATCAGTGACTTCCTCCTGGGGGATTCCGAGACGTTCCAAGGCCAGTGAGTCGATGTGTTTCCTCCAACTGCGCCTTGGTCTGCCCCAGGGTCTCCTCCCACAAAAACGAAAAGAAAAAGGAACAACAGAACATTTAGACCAAAAACCGTCTAGTATAAAGTATAAAGTAAGGCAAATCACAGAATGTGCATTCACTGTATCACGATATGTACGATATCTCTGAAATGGCATATCGTGTAGACGTATTATCACCATATGGCCCACCCCCACGTCCGCCCAGGGATTTTTCAGGAGCACAGTTCATACCACAACAACATAGTTTACAAAGGCTGCCGAGTGTCACACCAGCGTGTATTAACGTAGGAATGAGCCTAGATGCATCTCAACAGTCCTTTGTGTGTGACCTGTAGCGTAGTGTAGTGTAGGTGTTCGTCTTTAAAGTCACGTCCCACCACCACCACAAGAGATAGTTTCACCAATGCAAAACGGCACAAAATCATTTCACCTCATGAGGACAATTACTGTAGGATTACTGAGGACAATTACTGTGTACGTTTCTGGTGTATACCAGGTCATGATAATAACGTTATAATTTAAACTTCTTTCCCTGTAATAAGTGTGCTACAGTTTGTAGTCCTAAAACCTGGAAGCCATTAAGCAAAGTTTTATTCCCCCTATAGGGTTTTCACGTTTTATTATTTGACATAAATTATACTCATTATTATACCAATCATGAATTTTGTTCATGAATCTGTTACTGTGTGTTTTTGAGTGGTGCAACCACTCCTACAACCAGCAATGTCTGTATGTGTGAGCACCAGTATGAGTACCAGTAGGGGCCAGTAGGGGCGCCAGAAACAGAGAGAGAGAGACACAGTGCTGCTGTTGCTTGCTAATGAGAGAGAGAGAGAGAGAGAGAGAGAGAGAGAGAGAGAGAGAGAGAGAGGGGAGTTGCACCACTCGGTTCACACGGGTGTGATTTTTTCTTTTCTTCTAGGTTATAGGGTGATTAGTGGATGTGAATGTGAATATCATAAGCTTTTGTTTGTTACCAGAGCTTATTTTCGACTGGAAATCTGTGGAGGGAAACCTAGGGTCTAAATAACTCCCGGGCTGGCCTACAAAAATACATCATCCCTGTAGCATTCGAGAGAACCAGCTGGCACACTGTTGTGCCATGAGACGAGAACAGGTCCTCCTTGAGATGCTGTCGCAACCACACATTAATATTATTAACTACAAACTACAAAACGAGGTTGCGCTGAAACAACAGAGCTTCTTAAAACTCAATGACTGCCAATGACTTTTTTTATGATGTCCTAGACTGCCAACGACGTGTTTAACGCCTTTTTAACACTAGTCCTTACCCGTTCTGAATATATGAACAGCAAATGATGTTCAGTGTGGGTAATGCGATGTAATAGATCACATTACTGATAGGGGGGAACGGGGAATTGTTTACAGATGGTCTTGGGAAGTTAGGTTGGGCACAAAAGTAGGCTAATTAGTAGGCTACTGTAGTTTCTTTTGCAAGAAAATGCTGCAGTACAATCATAAGTATACCATTGATAGCTTGGTATTGTGGCTGCTTTGGAGAGGTTATCCTTTAAGATGAATAATCAGTTGGATAAATATGATTTGAAGTGGAACGTGTTCCTCAGTCATGTTGCAGGTCCTTTGGTGTGATCCATGGTCAGGTCCATGGTCAGGCCCTTTTGCTTGTTTATTGTATTAATATACATAGTCCTTACCCGTTGTATGGACTATTGCCCCCCATAAATATATTTAATTGCTTTTCATTATAATATATTTGTGTCTTTTTTGTGTGAATAAAAACAGCACTATAACATGAAAATATTTGTATAAATGCATGGTAGGGAAATGTTTTCATGGCAAGGACTGTAAAATGTACACTTATTAGCCCACAGACCCCCATTTGAAAAGTATGAAAGACCCCAGTTTGACATGCAGCACAGAAAGTATGGGCTGTCGCACAGGTATTCCCAAATGTACAGTGTGGGTAATGTGATGTAATAGATCATATTATTGATATATGTATTGTATTTTGAGGAAGAATTGCTTTAATATAGACTTGTTCACTGGAAATGGAAAAACAGTACATCATAGTCATACATAGAACTGAAAGTCTCAAACAGTCATTGTCATGTTAGTAGTGTAGTAATTGCATTTATGTATGTATATACCTCTTGCGTTAGTGGTGGACTGGTTGTTGTTGGCAGGGGCAGCAGCGCGAGTGAGACGCTTACGCTTTGTAAGCTCCCAGAAAGTGAAAGTGATGGCCGTTTTCTTCGTGGCATGTTGTTTGTTGTATGTAGTAATTGTGTCGATGCGTAGGCTACTGTTACTAAGGTGGAGTGTTCGTTGGTCCGAGTTGTTTTCCTCGTGTGGGTCTGATGCATAGGTCTGATGCATAGGTCTGATGCCTGCCTGGGGGGCGGTGTGAACTGTGAAAAAGGGGAAGTGCGTTGGAGAATGCAAGGGGAATGTTGCGCCGGAAACTGTGTCCCAGTATTAAAACTCCTTCAGCGCCACCTGGTGGTCACCAGTTTAGGCTCTGAGTTATAAAAAAAGAGAGGGCGTTTTTATTTATTTATTACGTCTTGTCGGCCTTGGCACCCATTGCAAAGACGTCTAGAAGACGGGATTACGGTTTTGGCACTTAAACAGTTCTGTGTCCGTCCCAACATGCATTTCACTGGTGACACTGGTGACACGTGATTTGTTCAGTACCCCCCTTGTGGCCGCGGGGGGTACTGCTCCCTGGGTGCGGTTGGATTATTATTTCATATAAATGGGTGATGTAAAAACAATATCTGTACAGTAAATATGACAGTTGCGTCGGTAAAATGTAGCCTAGCTGGATTCTGGGAGCGTGCAGATTCTTTTTGGCATGGAGAGATGTGTGCTAATAGTGTGGCTCGGTCGGAGATAGACCACGGACAAATAAACAGGTTTTTATTCACTAATAAATTCATTATTAATTATATTATTATTGAAAAAATGGCTCCGTTAAGACCTCCATATTATTATGGTCAATGCCTGTGTGAAAAGTGGGAGCGATTGGGCAGGCAATGAGGAGATACGCCGGTGTTTCTGACATTCAGACATTGTTAGAATTATAGTATGATTATAGTATGATGATGATGATGTGTTTAACATGGGCAAAAAATAAAATAAAAAATATATAATGGCTGTCAGAGCCTTTTGGTGCCCCCTGGTGGCGATGGATGATACGGCACCATTGAGATGCAGGACTTAAACTATTAATCTGGTGTTAGTGAGGTCAGATGTAGAGAGTTGCTGGCAGGCTCCATATATTCAGATCTAGTGTGTCAAACCAGGTTTGATGAGGTCAGTGTCGTGATCTTCATACATGGAGATCCAGGTGATGATAGTCGGCTCCACATATGGAGATCCATGTGTCGTACCAACTTGGTTCATTTGCTAGTGTGACTCGCGTCGCGACAACCTGCACTCTGGTTATCATGAGACTGGTCACGATATGGCCATCAACTGACATTCCCATATATGGGCTTAATATTGATGACATCAGCGATCTCCATATATGGGCATTCCCAGCCAATGCCCTAATACAATCCCTGTAATGCCCATATATGGATTTTTTTTTAATGTACGTTTTCAGGCCTGAAACAACAGAGCTTCTTAATACGACACAGTTCAACTATCAGTGAGGTCAGATGTAAAGATTTGCTGGCCGGCTCCATATATGCAGATGTAGGTGATGCATGGCAATCCAGGGTTTGATGAGGTTAGAGTCCTGATTTTCATACAGTAGGAGATCCAGACCTGTAATGATATTCAGCTCCACATATGGAGATTCATGTGTTGTACCAACTTGGTTCATTTGCAAGTCTGAGTCGCGGTTGGACTGACAACCATATGATCTAAGGGTCTCCATGATGTCATGTGATGTCACGAAGCGTGATCATATATGGGGGCGTGATGTCACAAGGCGTGACCATATATGGGGGCGTGATGTCACGAGGCGTTACATATATTATATGGAGGCATGGGTGACGCACCGAACGAACGGGAAATTCAGGTTTTCATAGTATGCGTCCTATGGTCGCATACTATGTCCTATGGTCGGTGTTTAGAGTGATAAGAGTGATAACACGTGTTATAACCGTGAGATTTTAACTTGCACTTTGGTGTACCGTGGCAACTAGTAATAAGAAGGAGAACAGTTTGACCATTGTCCTAGCAGCATAATGTGCTTGAAGGTGCTGTGTGCAAGATTCTTACCTCTAGGTTATAAATCTATTATAAACATATGTAATGTATGTATATGTGTATGTATGTCAAATCTGTAAACTGACCTACCTCTGACCCAAGATTGGTATGCGGGGAAGCTATAGGGGAATTTCTGGTAATTATCAACTCCCAAGCTTATGACATTAATTGGCTTAGAGTCAGGCAAGACATATGACACATCTCAAATGTATAACATTTGTTAAAAAAAATTAAAAAAATCAAAATATTTAAAGAAATATTTAAACAGCCTGTAACGTGCTAAAAACCAGCAAGTTTTCTTGAAACTGTGTTGTATTATTGTAAACTTGCTTGCTGTGGTGGTTATTCATATACTTATTTTCATGTCACTCATTGGTGTTTGTAAATTACCTTGTAAATCACCTGCCCAGTCAACATCAGTCACGTGACGACCTTGATAAAAGGGAGGTTGTCACATACTAACTACTATCACCTGATGAAGGCCGTTCACGGCCGAAACGATGTGTCTTAATTTATGGTGTTTTAACACAATAAAACACTACTGGAGCAAAGCCTCTGTGCGCACCACTTCTTCACTGTATGACCTTGACTTGCCAAAGTTGGGATACAAGTAAAAGTGCACAAACACATCCTCCTCTTGGAAACCTTGGAAAACATGGCATTTTCTGTCTTTGACTGCAATGTAATGGCACAGCAGGAGTCCCTCTTGACAAGGCTAACACCCCATACCTGAGACGAGGCTCTGTCTGGTTGCGCATAAGAAAGCGGAAAAAGTGTTTTTTTACAGAGACGTTTTGATACAGTGGGGGGCTGTCATTTCACATTAAGAAATATCCATTCTGGGAGATGTTGCCTGGAAGTGTGCGGTCCCTCGCTGAGCTGCCAGTCAATATACGCCACTCAGATACTTACTCGCCGTCTCCCGCCGTCCGAACGCCACTTCTTAATCACGGCTGGATTTCACTGTTGTTGAGTTATACTTGGTTGTGCATCATGTCATGCAAATTACGTGTGTTCGGCTTTTAGATTTGCTGTTTTCTGAGCACGGTCATATAACTCGGGCTACAAATCCATGAGGCCCCGGTCACCTTGTAGAAGATCAGAAGAGGTGATTGTATGTTGGGGACTTGATACGTTCAATGCTTGGATAGTTACTATTAGTATTTGTCCACTAATCAAAACTCTTTTGAAGTGATGAAAGTCCTCACTGCAATAGTGATGTGTCTAAAGAAACCATAATCACATTTAATTACAAAACTAAGATTGCTGGCCTGGACCGGACTTGTGCATTGCGGGTTTGAGTCTCGTTCCTGACAAACTTTTTCTGCATTTCACTCCCTCTCTCTCCCCTCGTTTCCTGTCTGTCTCCATGCACTTTCCATTATCAATAAAGGCAAAAAGCCACAAATATATATATATATTTTTTTAAATAATAATAAGATTCTCCATTCTCTGTAAAATTCCAACTGAAATTAAACTATGAAACTGACATCCTGAGTGCACTCTCTCTGTCCTTTTGTCCAGAGCATCCTTGTGGCTCTTTGTATAATTCCTTTTGTCTCACACAGAGACAGAAAACCTACTGCGTTCTATTCCTTCCTGGAGCACATCTTTAAGACAAAGAGGTGCATGTACTTATATATAAACAAGACAAAATTGAATGTAAGTGATGTTTGTCACTCCTGGGCCGAAAGGCTGTGGGAGCTGCTGCTTCTGTAGCCTACTCTGTATTTTTGTACACAGAATTACTTTAAAAGATACCTCAATAGAGACACATGTAATAATAAGGTAAAATTTGTGAAATGTGTGGCAAATCTGCAAAATAAATGCTTACCACTAGCTTTCTTCACACATGTGTTCATAAAGGTGTCTACAATCACATATACATTTGTTCCAACCCAACTCCCTCGAGAAACTTTGTGACAGCTGCTGAAAGTTGAGGTACCATTAACAACCAATATAAGACAAACATTTAAAAATTTCATTATGCTTTAAGTAGCATGTGACGTGTCAAACTAGGGGGTTGTCATGATTCTGAATCCATTGTAAGCATTAGTTTTGCACAAAAAACACTCCTTCACCTAAAAATGGCCATAGCAGTCATCACAAATGTAAATGAAAACCCCCCGTGGGGCAGATCGCCAGGACCGGCCCAGGGCGCGTTCCTGGGGGTCTGGATGTTCCGGGGACCCCCACACGGAGTTGCACCACTCACTTCACACGGGTGTGATTTCTTCTCGTCTTACTAATTATTTGATCTGCCCAAAACATTGTGTTTATTCATTGTCATGATTTGTCACAACAAGAGTTTGCTTTGTCCGCGGCGTAAACGTCTTTAAATAAATACTTTTTGAAACGTCTATGGGGAAAATTAACAGGGAATTATTTCCTGGGCCCTCGTCGGGGGCGGGACTGCGAAGCAGAGCGCGCAAGTACTGCGATCGGCTGGGTGTGTGTGTGTGTGTGTAGGTAAATAGGTGCAAGATATGAATATGTCTGACGAGAACGTAATTTCCCCTACTGTGCTGGACAACGCACCTATAGTCTCACTCTATAATAATAAAGTCCAAGAGAGAGCTTCAGGCACGCTCCCAAAGCGTGCGCACCTGTCAATCCTCAAGGTGACTCTGTGAGAAGTGTGTGTTTTACAGGCGGAGGAATTTGTTTTCCCCGTTTCTGACATTCTCTGTTCTAAACCCCTTTTAGCCTTTCTCTGTGTGCGTCACTCTCAGCAATAATAATAACATGAAACAGAATATTTTATAACCACCAGTACCTCTCTCTCTCTCTCTCTCACCCTGTGCGCACTGCTGTGCAGCTCGTCGCTGACATTTCACAATATAATCTTTACTATAGATTATATTGTGAAATGTCACGGACACTGCGACGAGATTCTATATCATAATAGGCCTACCTATAATATATGTTCCGTCTTAATTTTTTGTTGCGGGCGGACAGGCAGTCACTGGTGGCGGTCAAAGAAGGTCAAAAATCCAACAGGAGCGGGCGGGAATGGGATCAATAAAACTCTCGCCTTGGGTTCTAGTACACATTATCCCTACTAGACCTGTACGTGCCCGTCGGCTACCGGCCTACTTGAGAATGATGCAACTTGGGAACCTAATAATACCCGTTGTTGTCAAGTGGACTGGTTAAGTAGGCTAATCAATTGACAGGTGTGTGGTTGTCATGGCAATCAATTGGCTGAGGCAGAGACTGGAAATTGCACAGGGGAGGGGATTCCTACTGAGGGGATACCCACTGGCAGAGCCCGAGCAGAGCCTTTTGTGGTGGTTCTGGAGAACCGTGGGTCCGCTCGACTCGATACCGGGCACAGCTGCACTAGTGTGTGGGTGTGGAACGGCGTGTGTCGAATATGAAGTCGGTGGGGAAAACTGTTCTCGAGTTACGTGCAACCATTCCAACCGTACACACACGCAGACACGCACGCACGCAGATGCCTCAAATAATGCACAGAACGAAACCCCACTTGACATTCTTCAAATCGGCCTCATGGTGGCGCTATAAGAGGCCCAGTTGCGTCTTTACTCTTTGCCTATTGACCTGTTTTGGCGGGAACTTCAGTCGACGGCCATGTCTGCTTATAAGCGACCTTTGGCTTGTTTTTCCTGTAAAGTCATAGTAGCTGGTTGTGTTTTTTTTGGGCTTGTTTCTAAAGTGTACAGTAGTTGCCAGGATTTGGGCTTGCTTCCTAATGTTGTATAAACCATTGGTTTCCACATTTCTTCATTTCAAGGAAATGTCAGTACAGTACAGTAGTACAGTACAGATACAACCTCACAACGTGTTGCTGTGAGCTTGTAGATCTTCTATTTTCATTTGTGCTTGTTTTCATACAACGTCCCTAAATATTGAACGTCCCTTGTAGATATTGATATACAACCTGTTCTCAGAAAATAGCTGATCTGCAAGCTCAATACAGGCCAGTGGTCCCCAAACCTTTACATGTCAAGGACCCCCAGATTGACACTAATTAGCCCACAGACCCCCATTTGAAGAGATATGCCACGGACCCCATAGATTTTTACGAATCTAGCAGTGTCACGGACCGCCAGTGTGACATGCATTAGTCCATGGACCCCCATTTGATGGCATTTCTGTCCCTGGGACCCCCAATTCATATTGTAAAATCAATGTTAATTAACTCTGAGAGTGTAGTAGAGTGTAGTTTGGGTTCCAAACTATCATTTAGCTGGGGACCCCCTGGAACTCTCTCAAGGCCCGCTGGGGGTCCCCATAACCCACTTTGGAAACCACTTTCCATAAGCTGTAGATCGGCTATTTTGGGAGAAGAGATGGAACGTAAATATAACACATTGCTGTGGTTATGATGAAATAAATATATTGTAATTTTGTCTCATCTTGGTAGCCCACCAGAATGTAATTCAGCTAGATATAGCTCATTCTGACACCTGCTCAACAGTTGTACCTGATTCATTGATTATTGTATTAACAGTTTGTATAGAACAGATATATATATCATATACAGGGTTAGAAAAAGGAAAAAACTATTATTCAACAACATTTAGGACAATGAAAATGCCATAGTGATTCATCTCCATCCAATGTACAGGCTGTACAGCAGCTTGCAGTCTGTTCCATAGCTGGTTTGCCTGGGGGGAAAACACAACACTGCATTGCTAATTAGTTACAGTATGTACTTTTGCAACTTGTGGGGATTAGCATAACATTGGTCATGATAAAACCATACCAGCTATCACTGCAGCGATCGTTATGCAGCGACAGCGTTATGTAGGTACAGTAGGCTATTTCACAGCTTTTAAGAGCTCAAAAACTGCAGAACGTTGACATATCGTGGTCTGGGTGGTCGGACTGATGCCTGCTAGTTAAGCTAGCTTGCATCCGAGTTGTTCCACCGGGGCACCGGCGGTAAATAAAAAAGAATAAAGCGCTGATGCCAATGAAATGAATGGGTAACGTTGTATAAATGCAACGCCGTAGCATATCGTTAGTTCACGTGAGGTAACGTTAACCTTTGCTAGAGATTGTGATGTTTTTGGCGATGCAGATTGTTAATACATTCAAATAATATTGGTTATTATCATATTTCTCCACAATAAAGGACAAAAAAGTCTTCTTACCTCGTCCGCCTTTCGCCCTCTGTGATGTCCCTCCGTTTTAAGTCCGGTCGCGATGTCCCTTCGTTTGAAGGGGATCCTAACCCTAGCCCTCGCCCCTATACCCCTCGCTCCAAAGAGAATTGAGAAAACCCTTCCTCCTCACGTGAACGCGCATCAGCAAGCGGAAGGGCTAAGGGCCATGGAGAAGGGGGGAATTGAGAAAGGGCCTATAGACAGAGTTACGCAAACTCCGTTCACCTCATGGGGCCAGTCCAATGGCGGCTCTTCTACATAGACTTCCGTTGAATGGGGACAACTGGAAATATTGAATGGGGACAACCGGAAGTTTATGGAATGCATTGGAGTCTATGAGCTCGGCGTGAGTACATGAACCACGTGACCGTGCTGTTTTCTGCCCCCCTCAATATGGCAACTCTTCTATCAGATGGCTCTGATGTGCACACACAAACACAAAGACTTCTGGGTTATAGGAAACGGGTCAATAACTATACACATTTTGTCACAAACGTTCCTGACCTGGTGGAGACCTGTTTCTCCGAGGAGTTTGTTATGTGCTCCACAACGTGCTCTGATGTTTTGTTGTGACTGTTTGTTGTGGCACAATTGGCGAGTGTCAGAAGACCCGTCTGGAGCTTCTAGTGGCATTCGCCACTGTCGGCAAAGACAGTCGGCGCCAGCTGTACCGAGACAGAGCGCGTGTGTCCCGAATGAGACGGCGGACGCCGTGTGAGAGGCAACAAATTGCTCTCCACCGCTGACACAGTGCAATTAAACATGTGCTGTAAGAAAAAAGCCCATGGTCAGTGGGTGAAACAAAGTCTGGCCTGTTCAGACTTCAATGGCTTCTTCCCATGTGCTCCGCATCTCCGAGACTGAGACTAAACGAGATGACAATTAAATGAGAATGCAATTAATTTGTTTACCACACGTGACATACACCGTCAAAGATTCTCTTCTTTGTTGTGGTCCGCTCCTCTGGCCCTGTTCCCAGGCCTTTATACTTAGACTTCTGCCTTATTCCCCTGCGTCTCTCTCTCTCCATGGGCCCTCTCTCACTGGCTCTCTTTCACTCTCTCTCTCTCTCCTCCGTCCACCTCATCAAATCTCTTCTCACCTCATCCTAAAATACTTTGTGCCAACTGGATCCCACATAAAAGGTGTGTTGATGATGATCATTGATGATGCAATGTTTCAAAATTGTTCCAAATTTGTCAAAAGGTTTCAAGATTTGGGGGGAATAGCAGATCTACAAGCTCGCATGTACATAGAAATATGTCACCAAATTCAAAACAATGTTCAAAACGGAGGTAATCAATAAATGTAAAACAATAGAGGATCCTGATTATATATAAATTAGTAAAATGCATTTATTATTAAATAAATGTACTAAACAAAACAAATGTGGTTGGTATGAGTCTCTGATATATACATATGCATATATTTATATATAGACATAGATATTTTTTTTGAGAGTTTATCTATCTAAGTGTTATTATGGTCTTGCGCAGCCAGGTGGCATTACTATCATTTTGCTACACTGCGCAGGTCCATACTAACCCTCGAAGGTATGAAACCCTGATTTTCCTTCAGAGGTTTCTGTTTTCCTCTGTTTTGTAATCTTTTTTTCCTGTATACAATCGGGGTAGGCAAAAATAATCTTCTAGCTTCAGCCCACACCCTTTTGGTCCGTTATTTTCTTCTGCAATTTTTTGTTATTATTGTGATGTATTGTGCTGAAAAGGACCACATAAACTATCATCATCATATGATGTGAGCCGGTATGAGCTTGCATTAAAAAAACGGGTTAAAGTTGTTGAACTAATTTTAACACATTTTATGGGGACCCCCTGGAACCCCCCTCAAAGACCCCTGTGTGGGTCCCCGGACCCCACTTTGAGAACCACTGCTTTAGCCTATCCTGTGTTGATTGCCCATTGTGTTCACCTTTGTCCTGTTAAGCCCCGTGCCCTTTTATAGTCCCCTGTGTTCTCTGTCTCGCGTCAGTTCATACGATGTCGTCATTGTGGGGCTGAAACCTTTTGTCCATATTTCGTTCCCTGTTTTATGGTCAGCTCCATCGTATGAAAGTGTCACACGAAAGTAGTGTTTTAGGCATGCCAGGTTAATGCTTTAAGTCTGTCTTTGGGTTCTATAGATATGTGATCAATGAAAAGCAACAAGGGCTTGTGACTAAAGTAATAACTACATTGGATCCATTGGGAACAGGTTCTTTTTTCCCTTTCCTTTTTCTGAAAAGTAACAGTGACAGCGACACTACGTTACTATACCTATTTGGCTCTCCCTATTAGGGCTGTGAATCTCTGGGTGTCCCACCATTCGATTCAATTCAGATTCTTTGGGTCACAATTCGATTCAAAATCCAATCCAAAATGTGTTTTTTTTTTTTTCTAAAGCATTTTTTTCCCCAGATTCAAAACAATTGTCTATTCAAAATGATTCTCGATTCAATACTACAATACAATACAGCTGTGCTGATCTGAAGTGACTACAGTACTGACTGTGATTAGGGTAAGCTTACATTTCATATCACAAACACCATGTCATGAAAACTCCTGTAACTGTAACCAGAAGAAATAATTAAAAAAAAGATTTTTGGAAATTATGAATCGATTTTGAATCGTTCATAAACGGGAATGTTTGACACCCCTACTCCCTGTAGTTCAGTGTTTTTTGAGCGGTGCCTCCGCTCCATTACGCAACTATGTGTGTCCTTTTGTCCCCGTGTCTGTCTGTCCGAGCACAGAAAGCTGCAACACGGTATAACTCTGTCATTTCTCGACCGTTTCGGACGTGTGAAGGCTCGCCGGAACAGGGCAGGCCCCCTGGACGTGTTCCTGGGGGTCTGGATGTTCCGGGGACCCCCCGAGGAGTCGGACACCCACACGGTAACTCTGTCATTTCTCAAAGATCTTTTCCAAATATAATCCAAGTACAGTACAGTACAGTACAGTACAGTACAGTACAGTACAGTACAGTACAGTACAGTACAGTACAGAGCACAGTACACTATACAATACAGTACAGAAACTATAACAATAGGCCCTAAATATATAGTTTCACCGCTCAGCTCACACAGGTGTGATTTTCTGGGTCCTGCTTGCTTTTGTTCTTGTGCAGCCTTTCGTTTTTGGACATTGCATTTTTTTGCCTGCTCTTTTTGTTATTAAACTGGTCAACCACTTTAACCACTTGGCATCACAATTTTGGGGGATGTCATTTAAGGCAAAAATAAAACAGTGTGTTGTAGATCAGCTATTTAAAATGTAATTTGCATTAGTGGTTAAACTTACTTACTTACTTAATCCTCTTCGTGCTGGTGTCCACCTCATGGCTACACTTGGGATGGCACTTGGGTCCATTCTGCACACGTGACCAATCCACATCCACCTTTTGAGCTAGATGACACTTGACAGTGGGGTCAAGCCTGTGCTCCGGTAAAGGTTTTCATTGGAGACGGTCATGGGCCAGAATATTCTCAGTATTCGTCTGAGGCATCTTGTCTGAAACATGTCCAGCTAATTGTGACAAATGGCCTGAGTCACTTTCCATAACTCTGCCCCATACAGTAGGACCCCAAGGACGTTACTCTTGAAAATCCTCAGCTTGGTTTTTGTGCTGATCTTTGATGATCTCCATATGGTCTTCAATATGGCGTAGGCTCCCCTTGCCTTGGAGATCGCGCTCTGGACATCTTCCCCGGCGTCTCCGTCTGTTGTTATCTTACTACCCAGATAGGTGAATTCCTGGACCTCCTCCACAGTATTGCTGTTAATGATGAGGGGTTGGACAGTTTTGTGTTTTAACTTCATCAGTTTTGAATTTGTCTGTGTTAAACTAACTAAGTGGTTAAAATGAAGTGGCTCAGTGGTTAAGTTGTTCAACTCTCCTGCTTTTCATCTGCACTTGGGTCGCTCCTACGCTCCTCACTCACATGTGACACTCTTCACTATAGTCTCGTGCCAGAGATGATCTGCTGATATGTCTGGTGACATCTAAATTCTAAAAACAGTGTGGAAACAACTCGGAAATAAAAAAACATCATGGAACCAATGTAAAGACTCATCCATTCGGACAGGATTGTTTTTCAAGGCAGTGGGAAGATTTGAGAAAAGTGCTGGTTTTCTCTATTCCAGCCCATATATTTTACATCTTTAGCCAGACATACAGTATCAGTAGGTGGAACCGTGCTGTGAACGTATTTCATATAGATTCTGAATTTGTTTCCAATGTTGCAATTACTTGTTGGAGAGGGACAAAACTGACAAATGTATTGACTAGCTTTAAGGTCTCAGTGATGTGTTGATCATCATTGGTCTTACAGATTGGCCTTTGATAATGAGCTGTTTTATGTTTCTAAGGTCTTCATTTTGACTTCCCCATAGCTGACTTTCACTTGCAAATCATGTTTAAAAGTGCCCACTAATAAAGATCACATTAAAAGAGGATGGATAAGACGAGCAAGCAAAAGTCATAGCAGTCATAGTCAGTCTTTTTTTTGCCTTCCGGCAAAGATCAAAATTCCTCTTAGGCCCTCTCACTGTTCTTGGAAAAACAAACTTTCAAAAGGGCACATAGCTGTCCAGAGGGCAAAAGGGCAGGTGCTTTTATGAGCCAATTAAAATTGCAGTTTTATGAAAATTCTTCTTCTGCCCCTAATATATACAGTACATGCAGCATCACATGTTTGTGAGTATGGTAGTGTCATGCCAAAAAGCACTGAAATCAGTCTTACTCCAATTGGCCAAAGGGGGGGCGCTATAGCAATCGTTTGAAAATGAAACCTTTGAACAGGCGTAACTCATGCCTCGTTTGGCCAAGCCATGGAACTTGTTTCCACATGTGCCTGATTCATGGGGAACACATCTGTCACTTTGACCAGTATGCTCCGCCCTCAGACTTTCCACCATTTTGAGCAGTTTGAAAAACGCTTAAACCTGATTTCCTGCCGGGGTTTTTGAGTAATTTGCGTGAAATGTTCTACACACAATCTATGGACCATTATATGAAATCCCAGTTGAAGAGAAGTTTGTATGTGAAAATGTGTACAAAAAATATAGCTGCAAGCAGCGATAACAGGCACTTTGAACAGGCATAACTCATGCCTCATCTGTCTGTCTGGCGTACGAACAGCTTCAATACTGCTGGGTGACCTTGTAACCTCTGTGCCCAGAGTCACATTGTTTCCATGTATTTGCAATGTTTCAATTTTCATGTACTTTTTCTACCAATGAGATTCTCTCCTATATATCCGCTGGACTATATGCCACAAGAAGCCAGTGAGATACATGTGTTGCTATGGCAACAAGCAGTGATTGAGAGACCCCGCCCACAGCTCACCTGGCTGATGGAGTGATGGGCAATCACAATGTTTGGGCCACCTGGAGAGTTTGACTCTGTCAGTCCAGAGTGGAGGTGAACAGAGAGACAGACAGACAGACAGGCTACTGGAGAAGCAAGAGGAATATTTCCCAAGTCTTGCCATATTTCCTTTCTGGAGTACTTTCTGGAGTACTTTCCGCCATTGGATTTAGAAACCTTCTTTCCATTTTGGATTAGTTCCCTGGAGTTTGGATTTCGATTGAGGACGGACTTTGCGGAACAGTGTAAACTGGTAAGAGGAGACTTACCACTACACACAGCATTGACTGGGTTCCATTTAAGAGGAGACTTACCACTACACACAGCCCCTCTCGGAACCCTCCATAAAGCTTTTCTGAAATTTGGATGAGTTTTATGTAGGGTCCCTGTTCATAACTATATTTTCGTATGGGAATTTTGGAACGCGGACATAAATATGCTCCGTAACATCGTATCTGTGCCGTTTGACGGCCTGTTTTCCTTTGAGGGCTTCTGAATCTGTGAACTATAAGTACCTATACATCCCGCTGCGAATATCTCCTTTGTTTGACCGATTTGGTCGCTTTATTTCTTGTTTGTTTACCGTTTATTGTACCGGTGTGCGGTTGGCTTGTGCGGCTACGTCCCTGCCTCAGATCTGCTCTGTCATAGCTATAGCGCCACTAGCTAGCCAGATAGGCGGTACAATGAGGTGTCAATAAACAAGGAAGGAAGAGAAGAATCAAAGCGACCAAATCGGTCAAACAAAGATTAAAAATACTTAACGGCTTCCGCGCCACAGGAGATATTCGCAGCGGCATGTATGGGTACTTATACTTCACATATTCAGAAACCCTCACACGAAAAAATGTCGTCAAAGAGCGCAGACAGGCGTTATCCACGTTGTTTATGTTTTATGAATGTCCGCGTACCAGGTGGCAGGGTACTGCTGCAACAGGACTTCAGTACCATTGGGTTCTGCTTGGAGGGCTACACACAGCATTGACTGGGTTCCATTTGGATTTATTTTTTGGACATTTAAGTTTAGTTTTAGACAGTGCCAGGACACTTGAGCTTTACACCCATCCCTTTTGAGGCAGTTTTATTTTATTTTGATTTCATTAAGTGAACATTTTGTTATGGAAAACTATATTTTGCTTTTGATTTAATAAATTGCAGTTAAACGTATTTACCGATTCTTTAGTTATTCTTATTCTGAACTGACCCACCACCTCCTTCATTTTGCTATCATTGGTTCTGTGATTGTTATTGTTGCAACCGTTATAACTGTTGAACAGCCTAAAAGGGCTTATTGCTTGGTCTCATCTTATCGCTGCTTGCAGCTAGGCCGATATATTTCTTACAATTTTGTTGCCGATTAAACCTTTTCATAGATTTCATAGATACCGGTAGCTCCATTGAATAATGATCATCAGAAATGTCAGACATTTAACCACTGATAACCTGCAATACTTAGTAGCCTACTTGATTTGCTCCTTTCCCCCTCTACACCAAACTTCTACGCCGAAAATGGCAGATCTACAAGCTTGTAGATCTGCTATTTTCGGGAAAATGTTCCCACAGAATGGGGATGGTATAGGGTGTTTTGGCGGACCCCCTTTAGTAGCTCTGAGGACCCCCTGCTGAAGACCCCTGCAACAGAAGTTATTTTGCTGTCCCAATTGGTGATCTGCCGCATGGACGCCATGATATTGCCGATCACATTCATATTCATATTGTACAATACGTAGGTGTTTGACAGCACGAGAAGCAACAATACTAAAAGAAGACAAGTTCTATAAATACATCCAGAGTGTCAACTGGTAGGTTTGTGATAGCTAAAGTTAAAGAGTGTTCATGCAGTGCCTGTGCTCTGATGTGGGCCGCGGTTACCAGTCAGTGACCCCCAGGATGGCTGGCAGGCCGGGCTGCGTTCCTAGCTGTTTTCTGGGCCGAGAGCAGCCTGAAATAGCCGCGAGCATTTATTGCATTCTTGAACTTCTAAGATTTCATTTATATTCGATGTCAGTTCACGCCGTAAAAGTCAATCTAGCCATTCGGGATGGAATATGAGACGTGAGGAATATGCGACGGTAATGTGTGTGGTCCTTGCATGCAGGCACCCTGCAAGGTACATATGTCAGTCGTTCTTTGATTTTTCAAAAATAGCAGACCTACAAGCTCGTATCGCGCCACTCGGTGGCGCGATATGAGCTTGTAGATCTGCTATTTTTCAATATATAAAGCATAACATGATGCTAACACCAAAATGGGTGCCCGGTCAGAATGGGATATAATACCTCAATACCTCAATACCTCCTAGCCAAGCCTCATCTCACCTACAGAATGATTTTTGAATGATTCATAGGGGGCTTAAACCACAACATTGTGTTGTTTGCTGAGGCAGCATCAGTATTACCGCAGAAGATGGGAACAGGCTGAATAATCAAAAAGAAGCACCGAGATTGTAACAAAGTAATGTGCAGAGGGAAAAAAACGACGCACCATACAGCAGTAGGCCTGCGAGGATCATCCTTTGTAAGGTTGTCCTCTGCACAGGTCCTTTAATTACATAATAGCCTAAGAGCAAATATCTAATTTCTCTTTTGGGTCTCGAGCTAAAAGGTTTTGGAACCAAATACAATCAAAGTGGGATACTGAGTCAGAGTAAACAATAATACCTTGGCACTTCAGGAGAGACAGAGAGAGGTGACAGAATGACGTTTCGATTTTCTCTGCTGCAAGTTGTCCCTAAACGAGCCTTTCTACCTTCTGCTTTACCTGTGATACTGAGAGTATTGGTCCTTTATCCGCACTGCCATAAGAAGTGATCTTTGTTTTATACTGTACAGCATGTGATGGTGGCTGTCTACTCTGTTCCTCCTTTTGATTTATAACTTTATAACGGTATGAATTTCTCCCCTTTGGGGATCAATGAATTGTATCATCATTAAAGGCTGTCATTATGTTCAGACCCAGCTCAATGTACTGTAATTATCATCATACAATGTGCTCTCTTATGTATGTATGCACTCAGTATGACCTGAGTGCACATTGGTGACTGAGGGAGGTAATCTATCTAATAAAGGACCGGTCGTTCTGTCGCTGTCTTTCAGAGTACTTCCTTAGCATAGAGCAAGACAGCTGCTCGCTTCCAGCGCCTCCTCACAACGCCACGACGCACGCACAGCCTCACGGAACCTAGCGCCGCACAGCCCTGTCCTCCAACCTCAATCTGCCCCGCATTACACATGCCAAACATTCTAACAATCCTCTTAATTCAATTAATTTGCGTCAAAAACAACTCATCTCAGTGAAATGCATGTTGGGCCGGACACAGTTTTCCGCGCAACATTCCCCTTGAATTCTCCAACGCACCTTCCCCTTTTTCACACCGCCCCCTGGCAGGCAAAAGAACTCGGACCCATAAACTAGCAAGCTACTCTTGCGTTACGGCCAAGCTAGACGTTTTCTTAACCGCCTACCGTTAGGAACGCAACAACAACAGGGTTTAAGTCCGCCCTATTTTCACACATCAATGGTGTAGCCTACTTATGATTGTACTACAGCATTTACTTGCACAAGAAACGTTTAAAGGAGAATTCCATACTAAAAGGCTTTCTTACCTTTCTTTGTAGTTGTTACGTCCCCACCAAAGAGGTCCAGGTGTTATTTTGTGCAAAAGCTCCTTATTGGCTATTTCCCTACCCTAAATGAATTGCATTGAATTGAATGGGAATTGAATGGGGCTATGGGATGTTGTGCTAATTCGCTTATTTCCATCGCTCAAAATTATAATTTCTTTGTATATTATCCTCTCTTCATAATGTAAATAATATCCCAAGCGGCACACTTTACTACTTATTTAGATGGAAATAAGCTAATTAGCATAACACCCCGTAGCCCCATTCAATTCCCATTCAATGCAATGCAATTCATTGAGGGCTTATGGTAGGGGAAATAGCCAATAAGGAGTTTTTGCACAAAAAAACACCTGGACCTCTTTGGTGGGGACGTAACAACTACAAAGAAAGGTAAGAAAGATAAGAAAGCATTCTAGCATGGAATTCTCCTTTAATTAGCCTACTTTTGTGCCCAATCCAACTTCCCAAGACCATCTGTATTCCCCCCCTATCAGTAATGTGATCTATTACATCGCATCACCCACACTGAACATCATTTGCTGTTCATATATTCAGAACGGGTTAAGGACTAGTAATGTTTAATACAGTGTTGGCAGGGAGGAAACCGCAGATGTGTATTGCTATTAGTTATTACAGTAAGTGATGTATCTTGAGCAGTGTTTCAAAATCATGAAACATGAGACCTGGACATACAGGCTTTCTTTGTAACTTAATATTCAACTTTAGTAACGCTGCGGGGAAGGTGATTTATTAGCAGCTACAATGCACGACATTATGTCGGCATTTTGACAGAATGCATAATGTTTTCACACATTATTTTAATGCACTTTTCTTTAGATTGTCTTTAGTATTTTGCCTGATCCGGAGGGGGGTCCGGGAAAATGCATGCATGACGGTAGGCCTACACCACCGCTCTGTTCTGTTGGTATAATATACTAGTCATCTGAAATCTGGCTTAAAAAGCAAGTTGTGTGGACAACATGCAGGTGTACTGTGGACCAAATAGTACTATTTTAGTTCATAGTTGGAATTTGCTACAATAAAACAAAGAAGGAAATACTATACATTTTCTTGAGAATAAATTCCAGTTTACCAGTCCTGCCACAGGAGACTATTATAAATGGTGTTTGCGGGTGTGAATTTAGTAGACTCTAACTAAGGGTGACGAGTCATGGTTCATTTGAGTCGCATCATAGCAAGATGACACCCAATCACACAACAAGTTCTAAAGTTAATTACACACACAGCGTTTATTCAGTACTGGACACGAAAAATGGGACGGAACAGAATGAGTAGGAAAATAACGGATGTATTTCGTATCATTGTTCACAGGCGTCGGTCTGATAACTCAGTTGATGACCATGGGGTCATGATATCAGTATGTGCTTGTACGCAAATTTACTCACATTTACTCACATTTAAATCACAACAGTACATAACCGTACTCTTAACACTGGCACAACCTACATTTGCTGAAATGTGCTGTTATACAGTACAATCATTATCTGTAGTACTGTGATACACAGCAATCTCTTGCTAACTTAAGACTCACATGTTGCAGCTTCCTAGGATGGATTAATGCGTGTCATTCTGCACATATCTGCTCTGCTCTACTTCATAGCTTTTGCTGTCCTGTACGTTGTTCTACTCCCCTGTGTATTTTATTTATATTGTGCAATGGTCATTTAATTTTAGACTGTCAGTAGGCCTATATTATTGTGTGTTATGGGGTTATCTATAGGTCCATTGGTTCCCGCACTAGTAGGCTCAGGAACAGCTTCTTTCCTGTTGCTGTCTCCCTGCTGAACTCCCTTCCGTCCCCCCTTCCTCCTTCCCATCTGAACTCTCATGCTCACACCATACATACACTAGCATGTTTGGCTTGTGTGGGTGGGTGTGTATATACAGTATATGCATACTCCTTATTTCTATTTATACTTCATTGTCTATTTCTCTATTTATTTCCCATTTATTATATACTACTGTACATACTGTACATTCTGTACATTCAACAAGTGTATTTATTCCCATTACTGCATTACTGTATTGCACTCTGGTTGGACGCCACTAATCATTTCATTGTCAAAGTATTTGTATACTATGTGCAGTGACAATACATTTAATCTAATGAATCTAACCAACAGCCATAGAATTCATCCTGCGATCTGATCATTAGATTATGAGATATCTAAGATAGCAAAGTTGACATTTGGGCCTTCGAGTGACGCTAGAAGAAAGGTCATGGGGTCACTCACAGAGGTAGGATTCTTTCGTCAGTGTGCATGAATGCATTCAACAAGTTTCATGAATTTATCATGAATGAATGAATGAAATTCATATTTTGATTGTCTATATAATGTTTGTGTATCATTGGGTCTGTCTGTCTTCATATTTACTATGACGGACATCTGTGTATGTTTACGTCTTTAAATATTGATTGACGGTGTTATGAGCACCAGCTATGTCTGGTTGCTTGTTTGCTCCAAGCGTCATGTCCCCTATGGTGAGAAAATAAAACCTTAAGCTTTTATTGGAGCTCAGTCCAGTGTGCTGACCTTTCTGTGCTGACCTTTACTTTCTTCTGAATGTTTAATGGACCACAACAGAAACAAGCCTTTGGCTTTTTTGTGTCATTGTGTTTTTAACCTGTAGTGCCTGTACTTTAAAAACAACAACATATCAGTCAGTTAACGGAAAACTAGATTTTTACATAACTTGCAAGTGGACTTTTTTGGACTAATGGTGGCACCCAAAATCAATAGAATCGTTTGTGGAGCATGAGGGTGCACAGCAAATTAAAGAGTAGGGGTTCACATTACTTTATAGGGTGTTCCACATTTTTGTGGCATAGAAGAACGAATTTAACCCCTTGTTTGAGCCAAATCTGTAGCTCCTTCTGGGGTTGTGATTGTGGACGGCATTGACGTTTAGGATGTAGTTTGACAGGTACATGGGTGTCTTTGTGGTGTAGAGAGTATCTTGTAGACCAGGGCCAGGCCCGTTGGAAGTTACTGTACTCTGTCCTTGTTACGAACTGTTCAAGTCTAGTGGTTTTACTGCCCGTACCATGTATGAAAGAACAACACGGCTCATAAAAGAGTATCTGCTTTAATACTCAATTCACAGAATAAATACAAAGTGGCTTAGTGCATGACGAAATGGTGGACAGAATGGCTCTGTGAGCCCAGCATTATGGAATGACTTACATGACTGATGACCAAACGACACAACCTAACACACAGACAAATGGAACTACAAATAAACCTGAAATGAAACACATAAGTGGTCGGCTGGAGGGAAGGCCACACGCTGGAGTGCTCCCACCCCGAAGTCCTGGCAGAGAATGCCTTTTATGGCCTCAGTGCGTCCCATGACCGGCCTGGCCAATGAGGGCTGACCTGGTTCCACACCAGGCCCTCATCAAAGACATAACCCTCAGCACCTGCAGGGGACAGAAGCAACACACACAGTACCAGGCAACATAATAGGCATCCCTATCCTAGTACAGCTAAGCAAGCCTACTAATAAATATATATATAGACCTGATAGCATCAACACCATATATATTTATCACCACTAATCAAACATAATCATAAACGGCCAACGGCTGTTACAGTCCTCTATAGAGAAAGCTAGTAATATACAATAATGATTTGCTGCCGACTGACAAGGCTTTTGGAATTATAGCTACCTTTATCACATTATACTTCATGTGTCCTTGGAGTACGTGGGTCTGGGAAAATATATTGAAACCGACATTATTAGAACGAATAACCCTAGGGTAATCAAATAATCAAGAATCACGTTTTTTGTTGTACAGTATATCAACGAATTGACACAAAATAAATGTATAATACTTAATTGAATAGTGTGATTAAGCCCTAGACTATATTACACTTTGCTGCACAAGTATTAAAGGGCTAACATTCTTAAATGCCAAAATAGTGAAAATATTATATACTGTAAATGTGAGCTTGCAGATATTTTCAGTAGAAATCAATACAAATACAGAATACAACATTTGTGAGCTCGTAACTCAGCTATTTTCACTATTTAAGAAAAACAAATGTAAAGGTAAAAGTTTGAAATAATCATGATATTGATTTGATGTCACCCAGTCCTAGTTTAAGAAATACAATGAAACAATGTTTTTTTTAGACATGGCTCACAAGACTGTGGACATAAAAAGGTAGATAGATTTTAACTAAAAAGGACGTTTGTCTACAAACGACACAAAATAAACATGCTAAAACGGTGAGCTGTGTCAGTCAGTGCTATTAGAGTTAGCAGATGGACGAGGGGTTAAAGATGAAGAATGCAGGGTGTTGTATAATCCTACCTGCAAGACAGCACAGAGAAGGGACAGACAGTACGTGCAGCACACACACACACACACACACACACACACACACACACACACACACACACACACACACACACACACACACACACACACACAGTGCCTTCCTGCCAAAGGCTCTCACACACGCAGCTCACAGGTCTTGAGCCAGATATGAACACAAGAAGACAGTGTTTTTTGTTTTTGTGGGCAGCAAGCCATTGACTGAGAGAGTGTCTGGATCACTCCTGATTACTTCGTTATGGTGAATTAAGTTAGAGTAGCCCCTTTGCCCTTCTTTTACACAAAATTGAACCATGAGAGTTGCTCCTCAAATCTCTAATTCGATTGTGCCATGGCCCATGATCATACCGCACTTATAGGCCTATTGAATTTAGCTCGTCTAGGTGATGAAAGGAAACACGTTGGAAATTACGGCTGAGTGGACCTTGAAGTAGGACTTTAAAGTAGGACATTCGGCCATTGAGGACACCAGCGTGCCAAATGCATAGCATAGGCCTAAGCTTTGCAAATAAAAATAAACCTACGGGATAAAAAAGAAAAATCATAATAATAATATAGTAAGACGCCCTGAGGTCACGTCCACGCATCCGCATGGGTGACGGCACAGCAGACTGCTGGGCGAGCGCTGGCGCTTAATTGGCATGGGGGGGTCAGTACAACATACATGGAATTAATTCTGCACTGGCCATATATGGAGCGTGTCTTGAGTGTATACAGGGTTTGATGAGGTCAGATCAACATATGGAATGTCAGAACATGAGGAAGGACGGGTGGGGAGGAAGTTGAGGTCAGATGTAGAGTTGCTGGCCGGCAGATCTACGTATAGGTGATGATCCAGTCTTCTCCATGTATGGTTATCCAGGGTTAGATGAGGTCAGTGTCTTTTTCACCCAGTGCCAATTATCTAATGTAATCCTGGGCGCTACACTTCCTCTGCCAACCTGGGGGGGCAGCGGACTGACCTCATGCCTCCTTCTATATGCATGAGGAGCGAGGTCAGTGTCTTTGACCAAAAGATCTAAGGGTCTCCCTCCATGATGTCACGAGGCGTGACCATATATGGAGGCGTGATAAGAGGTGTGACCATATATGGCGGCGTGATGTGGCCATATATTGACATAATATGTCAATATATGGCCACATCACGCCGTCATACATTGCCAGGTGTGCGTGCACGTGCCACATTGAGAATCCTTATTTGCCTGCCCGGTTATTATGGTGTATTTACGGCCTTAGTGAAAGAGGCAATGCCCTGATAATGAGAAAGTTGGTAGGATACTGACACGGTCATAATTCGATCAAAAATAATTAGTTAAAAAAAGGAAAGAAAAATCCACCTTTTTATTTTTATTTTTATTCTGTTATTATCTTTCTTTTTTTCCTTCCTGATATGCGTTTGTGCTACTCCCTCTTGAATGTATATGTACTGTATACACACTTATTGGTGCTTACTTACTCCCTCATCTGTGGACGTAGTATAGGAGTAAAGGTTTGGCTAACACCACGTTTGGTTACTCTTTATCAAATTGAAAAGATTAGGAAAATTAGATTAGGAAAATTAGATTAGTTATATGTTTTGATGTATTGTTCTTTGACGTCTTTATATGTTATATGTTCGAGAGATAGGGTGAGAAGTTCAACTAATGTTGCTCTGGAGTCTGGTGGAGCTGTTGCCCCCGCGACCGACGTGACATCATCAGGGATGGAGATTGATATGTATTTTTATCTATTTTTATATAATTATGTATGTAAGGACTGTAACTTCGATATAACTCAGATGTAAGGAAGGAACCAACCAACCAAATCAGATACCCCTGGAAGTAATTCAACTACAAAAAGTACTCAATTATAAAACCCAGGCATCACCCAAAATAGTTATAAAACCTGTTGTTGTAAAGTTGTAAAGTTTAGAATTAGCTGTTAGCAGGAATACCTTTTATGAAAATGTTCAATATAATGAATAATAAACCTCATAATGGAAATACTTTAGAAAAATACTGTAAGTATTCAAAGTGAATAATTTGGCAGAGTCCAGGTTTTGGGGGCACGGTGGCACAGTTGGTAGTGCTGTCACCTCACAGCTAGAAGGTCCGATTCCCGCTCGGGACACTGTGGGTGCTGGCGGCGTGTTTTCTCCTCCACGTCATCAGTACCCGAGGCGGGGTTGGCAAAAGGGCCTTTCTGTGTGGAGTTTGCATGTTCTCCCCGTGTCCCCTAGGGTAGGTAGTAGGTACCCTCACAAAAAACATGCAGTAATCCTGGTCTCTAAACTGCCTCCCCCTGGCCAGCCGGGGCGCCTGATGGAGGGGAAAGGAACTGGTCGGAATAACGTGTTCCTTCCACACGCTACGTCCAACCAGGGAAACTCCCCCCTGTCAGGTGTAAAGGAGCAACTTGGACACTCAGACATGAAGGAAGCATGAGTTCAAGTCCGTTGCTCTCCCCATCTCCCCCATAAATGGGGACTAGGTTGGCGGAGGGTGTGTAGAGCCCAGGATCACATTAGATGAATGACACAGGGGTGGAAAATGGGTTACAAAATCGTGGGATAAACATTTAAGAAAAAGAGAGAGTAGGTTTTAGATATGCCGTATATCCGGAGAGAAAGATGAAATCCACATACAGCCAAGTTGGTAAAAATCTCTCAACTTACAGTATGACAAAATGAAGACATTAGACATTTCTTGTCTTGATTGCTGTTGTCATGGGGAACAAGTCCGACGGGGGAGAAATGATATGAGCAATGACAGTTTAAAGTGACATGAAAGACATGATTTCTGGAACATGGCACATGAAAATCATTTCACAAACAACCGATGTATTAAAATAATCTATCGGAGATCCCTGAGGATACATATACCTTGGGATGCATCACTGAGGTGCATCCCAGGTGCATTCATGCCATGTATTTTTGTTTTAGTTATTCTATTTATAGTGACTCATAGGAATAGACTACGTGACAACCAGGAATAGCCTGGTGACCACCGGAGAGACGGGTGGCAGCCGGAATGTAGACGGTTCTTCTATCATCTTGTAGAATGTTCTTCCGTGAGGAAGAAGCCCAACAAACCCACTGTGAGGCCTTTAGGAGGGCCATTCAAGCAGAGCCTATGGGCTAGGTGGAGCCTGCGGAACCGTTGTGGCTCGAGAATGCACCATTCCTGAATGAAGTGCCTGGTGCTGGGAGTCTGATGACCTTGGTGGGATACATCACTGAGGATACGTCCCAGGAGTCTGCTGTCACCCAGGCGGATGCGTGCACACGACCTCGCCCGCTTCTCGGCCTCAGGCGTCTTACTCGTAAGTAATAAGTATTATAATAAGCCTTCTGCAGCACACATGGACTTGCATCACAGCACCCTATAGGCCTAGTAGGATCTCATGGCACCCACTTTGATGAATCCTGTTCTCGATGCAGCTGTTATGTGGAACAGAATATATGAGTTTGACATCACTGTCTGAACTCTCACAATTGTATGGCGTGAGTATGGCTTTGGCATGGTGTTTATCCAAGGAGCAAATCATGATTTTTGGATTTACTTACTCGTAAAAACGCTGCTGTCTCGCTGGTATATATATAGTCATATATAGAGTTATAGACTCATAGACATGAATGTTGGAGGGGTAATTTTATTCCTATTATTAACTGTCAGCACTCATGTTATTTCACTTCAAACACTGATAAATCAAGTTAACAATGTATTGTGAAAAAACATGCAGTGTACAGATCATCAATGTCGGGCATAAACCTTACATCTTCACATTAGTAAGTAATGGTAGCCTAATGGTTTTGGACACCCAAGGTTTCTATACCTGACAACGGCGATTTATAGAAGGTCTGATCTTGTGGTGGAATGTAGAACGGAGCTCACTGGAGTGGAAAGAATTAGGCTTAAAAGGTTATCTTTGATCTTGGTGTTTGGTCTGTTGGATAGTGTTACCGTGACTTCTGTCTGACGATGGTCATATCCTCATTCCATCCCTGGCCTGTATACTATGAATTGGAATTGTCAATCAAACTTGGTAGCTCTTTAGGGAAGTTGTCTTTTGAAGCCAGATTCTTTAAAGCAAGTCAGTTAAATCAAGCTGCTTCTTCTATAAAAGTTTAAATACTTTGCTTGGCCTCGGGCTTGTCTATGCACAATGATTATGGTTAAAACATTTTTGGACATATTCCACAGTATCATTCTTTGTTGGGAATTTTTAATGACCAATAAAGACTATTTTTCAACTATGAACACAACCTTAAAGTGCAATTACAGTAGGAATGGATAATACATCACTGGGTCAATACATCATTGACTAACAGAAAATAAGACAATTCTGACATTGACTAACATTTGATTGTATATACTCAGTATATACAGTATATTATACTGTATATCTACATCTTCAAACATTTAAATGGAATAATATCATAATTCTTTGGTGTGTGTGTGTGTGTGTGTGTGTGTGTGTGTGTGTGTGTGTGTGTGTGTGTGTGTGTGTGTGTGTGTGTGTGTGTGTGTGTGTGTGTGTGTGTGTGTGTGTGTGTGTGTGTGTGTAATACTGTATATGAGAGGCTGTGTTATGTCATATCATAGTTACAATATGCCTTTTCTGTCATTTGTACAGTGGTCAGCAGTTTCCAAAAACTGGACCCAAGTTGGAAATCTGGCCCAATAATTCTCCAGTGGTTTACATTACATTATAGGTATATATTAAAAAGAAAAAAACATTACCAAAATAAACAACCCAAGAAATTGTGTGTGTGTGTGTGTGTTGTGTACATAAATAACCCAATAACTAATATTTGTGTGTGTACTTGGTGTAAGCTCTGATACATGATCAAGAAACTATCAATACCATGACAATCATCCCACAAGTCATTGATTTAAGAACTTTAATTCCATCCTGTTTTGTTCCATCTTGATAAAACAATTTGAAAAATGTTCATGAACTTAATGCATGGAAAACATTGACGTATTTCAATTTAAGGCACTTCAATATAAGGCACTTGTCCTCTGATCTCTTACAGTATCAATAAAATAGTTCTGTGATCTGATGTTCTCATTCACAAAGCCCATTCATGAAATGCAGAACTGAACTCAACCCGCGGTTAATGCTGTGGAGCATCAATGTATTGTAAACAAAACCTGCATTTCAGTTACATTGTATTGTATTAGCATACTATACCATACAGATTGGTTAAAGATTTTTTTTCCACTAAAAAGAATATGGATTGCAGCAAAAGTTGTACAAAATCTATATTAAACTTTTGACGTGGACCATTTTTCTGAAGATGGATTTCTTTCCAATAAATACAGTGAGTTATCACTATATATTTGTATAATCTCAAACAAAAGACAATACTGCTCACCAAATCATCAATGTTCCTTGCTGCCAATATTGTGTGCTAAGGATGTATGAATGTTTTTATAGAGATTCTTCGCATGTATGTTTGTGTCTTTAGTATGCTACTGTATTTAAAGGTATATTCAGTGATTTCACACAAAAAACCTTAGGTTTCGTTTTTGGCTGTGGGACCCAGCCTTTCGTCCAATCAGGATAGAGAGTCAAAAACGAAACCTAAGGTTTTTTGACCCCCAGGGGTTAAGTGGGGACAGGGAGGAACTCCTTATATGGCCAGCACACTCTATAGTAGGGAGGATTATCACAACAAAACAAAAAAATAAGTGATATATGAATTAAGTGAAATCACTGAATATACCTTTAATTCAGTGTTGAACGGGCTGTGAAAACAAATCTAGCAAATAGTCTAATATTGCACTAAATAAACAGAACAGTAATGTATATAGCACACAGTGGAACCATTTAGGATTGTGTGATCAAACTATGCTTGCTTGCACGTCCCAAAAAGTGACCATGCCGTTTTATATAGGGCAAACATATACTATTACTTCTTCATTTACTAATCATCATAATTGTGCTGACATAAGTTGCCTTCAAACAAAAGGACCCCTATAGCTGAAGAAGGCAGTTGTCTGCCGAAACGTTGGTTTATGTATTCTCTGCGTCCGACAATATAATTTCATTCTCGGCACTTACACTATACACTATACCAGTGGTTCCCAAACTTATTCATGTCAAGGACCCCCAAATTGACACTTATTAGCCCACGGACCCCCATTAGAAAATATATGCCAGGGACCCCCATAAGAGAAGATTTTTACGGCTCTAGCAGTGATTCTCAACCTGTTGAATTTCAAGGATCCCCAGGTTTGACATGCATTAGTCTACGGACCCCCATTTAATGTCATTTCTATCTCTGGGACCCCCAATTTATATTGTAAAATCAATATTAATTTAACTCTGAGAGCGTACAAATACATTTGTACACTCTCTGAGTTACAGACCCATAAGGGTCCATTTGGTTCCAAATCATCATTTAGCTGGGTCCCCCCTGGAACTCCCTCAAGTACCCCTGGGGGTCCCCGGACACTGCACTATACAGTACTATATAGTACTATATACAGTATCAGTGTGTGCAGCCACTTTTGTCTTTCAAAGACTACCTTTTAGATAAGTTACCTTCAAAACATAACTAAATAAAAATACCCTTTTCCTGTACACTGTCACATTTACTAATGCAACATTTTCTCTTGTTCATTCAATTTCCTTCTCTTCCTTCCTTCTCTTGTTCATTCAATTTCCTTCACACTCTCTTCAGTCCTATTGTTGGTTGTAGCTGAAAATAGCTTCCTGTACTATGAAAGAACTCCTTGTAACGTTACAGACAAACTCTCCTGAGCTCTCCTTGAACACCTCGACGTGGATGTTTGTGATGGGGAAAAAATGTACAATTAACAATTTACAATTAACAATGACGATACAAGCAAAAGGACTTATGTAGCAGTGCCATCTCTCAGACGACACCACGGATACAGACTGAATCAATCATTTGACATACAGTATTCATTCTGCTCCACTGGGCGATGTGGAGGAAGGGTCATCAAATCCTGTCCCAGGGGACAGTTTTCAGCGTCCATATATTCAAACAAGGTTTTCAGCACAGAATGTGTTGATGCTTATAACTCCACTCAAGTCACAAGTTCAATTCCTGCTGGTAGAACGTTGTCTGTCTACCATAGTCACGGGGTTGCTCATGCCCACCCACCATCTATGACCACCATTCATGATGGGAATAGAGGCAATAAAAATAGTTAAGCATTGGGTACAATAAATAGTGGGAGTGACGTGAGAGCAGAAAGTGTGACGGAAATTGAGATATGTGTGCGTGTGTATATGTATGTGTGCTATTTTGCTTAACCACTTTCAACCTGGCATCCCTATATTTTGGGCATGTCATAATAGGCAAAAACCAATTATAATAATTATAATTAACAATAATATCAAATTGAAAATAGCCAAATCTACAAGTGGTTAAACGCTTTTTTTGAACAGCAGCATCTCATGTATAATAATATGAAACGAAATGACATAAAAGTCCCGTCCGTTCAGATGACAGTGGAGCGATAGCCGGGCTCCGGCGTGGCCATGCAGCTGGAGCCGGCGTCGTTCTTGACCATGGTGGTCTTGGTGTGTATGGAGTGCGACGTCTGGGAGCCCAGCGCCCAGCTGCCCCGGGCGTTCCTGTGGCAGAGGCGCTCGCGGTAGTTCTGAGCGAAGCAGAGCAGCATGAGCGGGTTGATGCAGCTGTGCGAGTAGCTGAGCACGATGCTGACGTTGTAGACGTAGACGAAGGCGCTCGTGGGCCTGTTGTTGCTCAGGTTGACCACCTGGATCACGTGGTAGGGCGACCAGCAGAGCAGGAACAGGCCGATGACCATCAGCACCGTCTTGGTGGCCCGCCGGGCCCAGACGGTCTGCTTGCGCTTGACGCGGCGGATGGAGCGGAACACGTGGTAGAGCGTGAGCGAGTAGAAGGTGCTGATGATGAAGAGGGGGATGATGAAGCCCAGGATGGACTGGTAGAGCGTGTACCAGTACATGTCCCCGGGGCCGTCCAGGTACATCATGCACATCTCCATCTTCCGGTTGCTGACCACCTGGGCGTACATCATGACGGGCACGCTCAGGAGGAAGCTTCCCAGCCACACCAGCATGTTGATGACGATGGTCCACTGGATGGTTCGCTTCTCCGACGTGGGGTGGACGATGGCGATGTACCTGTAGAGGGAGGGATTTATAGCAACAGGGACACTCGTTATAGAGAGAGATTACGGCATATAATGTCAAACTCAAGGCCCGGGGGCCAAATCAGGCCCGTGAATGAATTATCTTTGGCCCGCGGGATGATATTTAATTAGTATTAGAACTGGCCCTCTGGTATATTGCATGGACCACCATAATACTACAAGTCCTGCTTTGTGAGGATCATAGAACAGGAAACTGAGCTTAATAATAATGCATTTTCAGTTTTTTTTTTTTTTTTTAAGATATTTTTTGCGGCTTACGCCTTTTATTGATTTTTGAAGGGACAGACAGTAGGCTGACAGGAAACGGGAGAGAGATGGGGGGATGACATGCAGTAAAGGCCGTGTCGGGTCCGGGAGTCGAACCCGCGGCACACTGCGACTGGATTACCAGTCCGGTGCCCAGACCGTTACGCTACGGCCTGGGCCGCATTTTCAGTTTTAAATGCATTTACTTTTTTGCTATTTTGAAAACACAGTCCGGCCCTTGACTTCTACCAATTTCTTTATATTGGCCCACCGTGTATTTGAGTTTGACATCCCTACGGTATATGCGACAAGAGATTCGCTCTGGATGCAACGTATAAATGCCTAAATTGTAAATAAAGATGGCTTTCTTGGAAGAGACACCCGAGAGAGAGCACAGAGTTCTCTTTAAGAGATAATTGTCCCAATGTCCTCCTTGACAAGCTGCGAGAATTTAATCAAGTGCGGTGATTTCCCCTCTCCTCAAAGCGGAGATTGTGTAATCTACGCTTTGACGTACTTGATTACGGTGATTATTTGGGGAATCGCATAGACTGGACTGGGCACTTTAGATTGATCGATTTATTGAGTGATTATTTGGGTGATTGATCTATATTAACAAAATGCAGTATATTTGTACACAATAAAGCTTGAGAACGTATTTTCATTGTGTGTGTGTGTGTGTTTATTTGAGCTCACTCTTTGTGGGGCACTAACAGAGAGACTTTGCGTATGCTACATGCCTGCCTGTCACTTGTGGAGCAATAGAAGGCTCCTGTTGTAAACGGATTTTGTGTTGTGTATTGTATATTTTAATGTATTGTACCTTTTAAAGTTTTTGATTCATGTTTGATTCATCTTTTTTAATTGTTTGGACCCAATGTATGCATTTGTGCGTGTGTGTGTGAGAGTGTGTTTTTAAGTGTCACATGTTAGCACATGAACTGGCATGTTGGCACTTGGCATACAGACTGACATGCTGGCACAAGCGTGAATTCCGTTTGTGTCCAAGCATAGGCATGGTAACGCCCCGCCTGCCTGTGATTGGCCTACCAACACTGTTCTCCGAGGTGAATATGCTGGATGCCTGGATAGTCTGATGCGAGGGTGGTGGGATAGTATGTATAGCAGTATGGTATGATACAAGAGAACGCTAACTTGTACGTTTTATGTTTATAGAAGAGGCAAACTAATATTGTTTATGCCGTTTGCTTTGGTGGAATAATTGATTGAACATTGTCGCCATAATATGATTTGATTTGGGTGTGTTCTAAAATAAAGTGTTTGTGTTGATAATGTGTAATTTGTTTGTATGTGTAAACTTGAAACATTATTGTACTATAAAAAGGTCTGTTTTGCCTTCATCTTTATCCTTTTTAGTGTGATAGTATTAGTTTACTATGATTAGATTAATACACGATAATCAACAGTATCAAAGCAAACGGCATAAACAATAAGTTTGCCTCTTCTACAAAAATAAAACGTACAAGTTAGTTACAAGGCTCGTGTCGCGCGTGTCAAGCTGTCATTCTCTTGTAGCCTATTATTTATTTCTCAATCTCACCACGGAGTAACCTGCATCTCGGAGGACAGTCAAGACGGGCAGTGTCAGTAGACCAATCACAGGCAGGCGGGGCGTTACCATGCCTCAGCCGTGCCTATGCTCGGACACAAACGGAACTCACGCGTTCCGCCTGGCACAAGGAGTAAGGACTGATAATGAAATGCCTTAACAAAATGCATTCTTGTATAGTTCATTTTCATTAGGCCCTCCTTTTTTAGTGCTTGCTGTACTGGTTGCTGCTGTATGTAAAACATTGACTTTGTCAATCCTACCAGCAGCCCCCATTATCATAGAGCGGAGACCATCATGCTATTTGCTGCGGTCATTACACACGTCATTACACATGTCATTACACACGCATCGATGCCTTGGTTGTCCCACACAAGCCGCCACAGTCTGCTAAACAGACCAATAGTGTATTAATCAATCAATCAACTTTATTTGTTTAGACTCATATAGGGTCCATTAAAAACAGACAACATAAAACACTATGCATTACATTATTATATCGTCTATACAGCTTGCTATGTGTTTTGCCAAGTCCCGGAAAAGATGTGCTGTGATTGGCTTGTACAGTCACTTTGATTGGCAGTTGTGCCGAACGCTCACCCCCAAAACATGATTTATGAGACTGTGGGAGACTCTGGTGGGACAACCAAGGCATGGACGCATGTGGAATGACAACTAAAGTAATATGGCACATCAATGAAAAGACTGCAAGACTGCAAGTCCGCAACAAATAGATTAAGTAGCGATATGCTTATCGCCGGGGGCTGCATGGGATCAATAAACCAGTAATTTGGGATAAAATAATAATACATTAAATGTTATTTTAACATACAGGCTCTTGACTTATGTGTTCCACTGTTTCCATAACAGTAGAACACATTATGTTATTGCAAATGTAGGTCTGACAACAATATCTACACAAGATCAGAACAAGC
This sequence comes from Protomyctophum parallelum, assembly GCF_964188405.1. Classification (NCBI taxonomy): domain Eukaryota; kingdom Metazoa; phylum Chordata; class Actinopteri; order Myctophiformes; family Myctophidae; genus Protomyctophum; species Protomyctophum parallelum. The sequence goes on from NC_139711.1 coordinate 7,842,798, forward strand.
AATGGTTACAGTTATGTCACATGATGTGACGCAGCCTTGAGCGACATAAGTCTGTTATCTATTTCCTTCATGAGTAAAAACCATTCTATACTGTATAGCCAATCTCTCCTCCACATTGTCCTCCATTACATCAGGGCCAACGATGTTCACCTGTGCAAACACTTTCTAATTGGAATCAGTTATTTGAATATGGGAATAGAGCGTTGCAGTCCCGCCCCCTTTCATGACGACGCCAGGCCCAGGAAATGATTCCCAATGCATTTTTCCCCATAGACATTTCAAAAGGTATTTATTTAAAGACGGTTACGTCGCGGACAAAGCCAACTCGAGTTGTGACAACTCATGACAACAAACACAATATTTTGGACCAAACAAATAATTACAAAGAAGAAAAACAACAAAAGTGTTTTTCTTCTTTCTAATCATTTCTTCGGCCCAATTCTTTTTTGTTAGTACAAGAGTTGGCTTTGTCCGCGGCGTAAACGTCTTTAAATAAATACTTTTTGAAATGCCTATGAGGAAAATGAACGGAGAATCATTTCCTGGGCCCTGGTAGGGGGAGGAACTGCAGGACACTTGACACAGCGGGCATATGTCTGTCTTAGGGTCATTACAGTACAAGTAAGACGCGCAAACGTTGTTGTGTGTGCCTAAACAGAGCGGGACGGGAGTGTAATATCCGCTATCTGCATGCCGGGTTGTGGTCGGGCCGTTCTGGGCCAAATGTCAGGGCTGAATTTTTTATTCAGTTCAGCCCTGGAGGCTTCAAAGCCCAGTTCAAACCCTTCGCCCTCCTCTAGAGTGATATCACTTTTAATAATAATAATGTTACTGATGTTCCATTCGCCTGCTGAACCTCTGAAGAGGAATGGATTGCAACTCCAACTTCAACATTATTGTTAAATCACTAACTTTTCAAGTGTTAAAATAGTGGGTGAAAATGTTTTTCTTCATACAAACTACAGTACCACCAGTACAGTACAAATCAAACGGTACAGAAAACCAACAATATGTATAGTATAGTATAGTATGGCTAGTGGGCACTGGGCACAGTATAGGCTGGTAATGCAGCATGCCACAGGTTTGAATCCCGACCCCAACGACCTTTGCTGCGTGTCACTCCTCAACTAGCCTGGAAGAAACTGTGCGCAGCTGCTGGACATGATGAGACTAATTAATTAGAGCGACAGATAGAGAGAGAGGAGTGTGTAGACGATCAGAAATCAGCAGAGAGTGATCGACGTTTGCGCTACTCTATGCCGAATTGAAGTGGACTCAGACCCAGACTTTTTTTTTTCCTCCCTGGAAATAAAAACGTCTGGGTTTCCGAGGCTACTCCTCAACTCTCTCTCTTCCCATTTCCTGTCCGTCTACTGTATTCTACCAAATAAAAGGCAGAAAAAGCTAAACAGAAATCTTAAAAAATAATTAAAATACAGTATGTTTTAAAGTAAGTATATTCTCAGTTAGCTCTGGTCCATAGTGTTAAGGACTTCTCCTTAACGATACTACTTTTTGGCCAGAAAAGATTTCACCGGAAGAAAAAAATATGTTTTAGTTACTCTACTACAGATCTTGTCGATAGAAAAAAACACCAATGACCAGATTTTTCCAAAAAGTGCATTTTATACATGTAGTGGTGGCTCAGAGTGCGTCCACAAGGGAAAGTAGGCTTGCGACACCACAAAACCGTCTTTGTATTGGTGAATCGTTTTTATTTTATTTTTGCAGCATGGCTGTGCTGCAATTCATGCGTGCGCAGGACGTTGAGAGTGGCATAGCGTTAAGGAGATGTCCATAACGCTATATGGACCAGAGCTAATTCTCACTTATATACATACAGTATAGGCCCTATACTGTGTACATAAATAAAGTGATCCTGCCTTTGTCACTAAGACTGCCATGGCAACAGGGCTGAGTAATGAAGGCAGTAAGGTTTATAATGAACAACCTAGAAACACAAAGTGCAACATGTTCACACGGTAAAATCTTCAGTGGTAATTTAGGCTAAATTAGTCAAATGGCTTGTTCCAGATCATGCTCCCTGAGCCAACAAGTAAAGGGAACATTACCACAACCTCTTTGTTTGTATTCACACACCAAGTGTCGCCATGGAACCAATTCGATGTTTCCAGTTATAATATACAGTAACTATAGATAAGATATGCAGCATAATCTGTGTGTGTGTGTGTGTGTGTGTGTGTGTGTGTGTGTGTGTGTGTGTGTGTGTGTGTGTGTGTGTGTGTGTGTGTGTGTGTGTGTGTGTGTGTGTGTGTGTGTGTGTGTGTGTGTGTGTGTGTGTGTGTGTGTGTGTGTGTGTGTGTGTGTGTGTGTGTGTGTGTGTGTGTGTGTGTGTGTTTCAATTTGATTACCAAAATAGAACATGCAGTTGTCAAATGAATAAGTAGCTGTACTAGATTCCTGTTTGGTCAACCAATGACAATGGCAAATCAATGTCTGATATCTGCAAAAGTGATATGCAACCGTATTAATGGAGGGAAACGATGGATTGTGCAGTCCGGGTAGGGAATGAGACATTACTCCAGGTGAAGGAGTTTAAACTATAGGAGATTCAGGACACAGCGTGGTCGCCTTGTGAGTCATTCTGCAACACTGTTCTGTGTGTGTGTGTCTGTATGTGCGGATGTGTGTGGGTGTGCACCTGGTGCGTTGCGTGACCTCCCCCTCTACACAGTAGTACACACGTAACACTACAGCTCAACCCACATTCTGTTGAAGGGTGGTGACACTGACACCCCACAGAGGTGACCTGAATGAATTTGTCACCCACCGCGTTGAGGGACATTAAAGGTGTGCCAACGGCACAGTGGACGGTCTAGACATACCGGGGCACGTTTCTTTGTGTAACGCACGTCAACAACAAAAGGCCGTTCTCAGTGCCTTACACAACAAATAGCATTAAGTATCTCGGGGTCTTGTTCACGAGTGAGGGGAGGACGGATTAGGAGATCAGCCGGAGAATCGGAACAGCACGGGCGTTATTGCAGTCGCTTTACCGCACTGTTGTAACAAAAAGAGAGCTGAGCCAGAAGGCAAAGCTCTCTGTCTACCGAGCAATCTTCGTTCCTACTCTCACCTATGGTCATGAAGTGTGGATCATGAACGAAAGAATAAGGTTGCAAATACAAGCGGCCAAAATTACTTTTCTTCCGGCATCTCCCTTAGAGATAGGGTGAGAAGTTCAGTCACGCGAGAGAGACTCGGAGTAGAGTCGCTGCTTCTTTGCTTGGAAAGGAGCCAGCTTAGCGTGGTTCGGGCATCTGGTTAGGATGCCTCTCGTGCCTCTCAAGGCACGTCCCACTGGGAGGAGACCCCGGGGCAGACCGAGGCGCAGTTGGAGGAATCACATCGACTCACTGGCCTTGGAATGCCTCGGGATCCCCCAGGCAGTTACTAATGTTGCTCTGGAGAGACAAGTCTGGAGCTCTCTGGTGGAGCTGTTGCCCCCGCGCCCCGACTACGGATAAGCGGTTGAAGATGGATGGATGGATGTAGATTGATGTTAGAGATTTGTTACTTAACTTTGTTACTCTGAAAGTGAAGCTCAATTAGTCCTGATACAAATATATGATTATTATGCTGTATGATGATGTTGTGTGACTGAGTCCGGTATTTTATTAAGGAAGATATTGGATATTAAAGAAGACATTATAGATTATTCTATCTCTGCATAAGGGCATTGCTTGCAAATGTATCCAGTTTTAAAACCTACATATTTTTATACTGTAGCCTGCTGTTTGCTGGATTTAGCTATTGTTCAACATGTTAAATGAAACAGACCACCAACTGCAGGCAGGTTATATTTTGTTTTCCCCCAAACTGTTAGTTCAAGTAAAGCAAATTATGTGCTTCAATTTAAAGTAAACTCCTAATATCATGCTTTACTTTGTCCTATTACAAACTTTTTCAGATTTTGTTGTAATGATCAGCTGTTCTTCGAATCTAAGCAGATGTGTAGCTTGACACAATAGTATAAAAAACGAATAAAAAACGTTAAAAGGTACAATACATTATACAATATACATCTCTCGAGACAGACTGTTGACTCCGTAGAGAGACCGTTGACAAATTCAAGGAAAGGAGGGCGCTGTTTTTCCTTTATTTTTTGATGATGGGTTCTCAGATTGCAATGTACAATACACAACACAACATCTTTTGACTGTATAAGTTATTGTCGGTGTCAGTGATCCCCATAAGCAAAGATTCCCTCACATACACACATAAAACTAGAAATACCACATCACGGTTCAATACACCTCAGCCAACCAGTTGTTTACGTATCTGTCCAGAAGACTTATAGTAGTAGGCTATTCTGACCTGAGATCAGATTCATAAGAGGTTTCCACTGGACACACACTGGTCTGATTAAGACATCGAAGGAATTTAAAGATGTATGTTGTTTATATTCATATTGAAGGTTTTATGCAGTTCACAATGACCGCGTGTTCTAATTCAAATCAGTTCATCCTCGAGTCCAAGTGGACGTTTGTGCCAAAATGTCATGACATTCCTGAGATGTCGCAGTAGACTTGTCAAATACTATCGCAACAGATATTTTCCATGGGCCTTCTCTTGCTTATTTTAGATTTTGGAACATTGGTAGACGTAGGCCTAGAATAAAACAAAACACATAAAACACATTTTGTGTATCTCCTTTGTCCATGTACATTAGGCATACTGTACCTCTTACATTGTTCTCTCTAACTAACTAACTAACTCTTTTGCTACATCATATTGCACTAATCATGCAATGTGCTAACTATGGTGCATTGTGCATGTACATACAGTATAGGCTAATGTATGCTCAACTACCACTGCTGTAAGTGAGGATGTTTGCATTGGTAGACAGATGGTCTCATACAGTGCTTGCATTCGGAACTATACGCAGGCAACTATGTGTAAACTGTGACGATCCCTAGACTCCTTCAAAACCTCCATCAAAGAGCACTTATACTGGCGGCTGCAATTAAAAACTGGCCCCTGCAGTCCCCCACCCCGTATATTTCTATACTGTACAGGTTTTTCCTTTTTTCTAACTGTGTAAATTACTTATTTTTAGCAGTGTATATTTGTATGTCTTTAAATGTTTTGATGAATTGAAAATGGAGGACTCTTATGTGCCTTTTCTGTTCTTTTCCTCCATTTTGTTTTGACCAATCAAGATATCAAACTGAAAAAGGCCCACCTGTTTATTTTTGTTTGAGGGTAGCATTTGGTGTTTAACTTGTAGCCTACAGTATACATCTCATGCTCTACCAGTTAATAAATAAATAAAAATACATTATGGCTGAGGTAACCTGGGAGTTTGTCCCCTTTTCCGAGTATTGTATACATTTGAGGGAACAGGTCCTGTTTCTGGTGAGCTGGGCACTATTTTGGTGCTGTTTTGTGGGAGAACTGGGCACTATTTGGACCTGTTTAGGGGAGAACTGGGCACTATTTGGACCTGTTTAGGGGAGAACTGGGCACTATTTGGACCTGTTTAGGGGAGAACTGCATGGGCATTATTTGGTCTTGTTTCTTGTTTGTTTGTTGCATGTTTGCTGACGACTGGGCTCTAGCCTCTATTCAGGGAGATTTTTGATAACTCATACCCTATTCAACACTTTAGATAGAACCAATAATCACTGAACAATGAGGTGCATTGTATATATTTAGTGTATAGCCTACAGCATTTACATTTATATCAGATCTCCAAAATGAAGGTGGATAAAGTAACATATACTCTACTACAAAGTGATTGTTAGCATTTTATTACACCATGAACTGAGAACAAAACTTTGCATAAAGTTTTGCTAAAGGACCTGTTACGCACCGATCTATATGACAAGATGCAAGAAGATCATTTTGAGATCATTTTATAATCTTATAGTATAACTTACCTGTCAATGCACAAAACCGTAACAATCCCCACTGTGGTAAACTGGTTGCTCACATCCACCACAACTACTGCTTTACACATAAAGTTACCGAACACCCACTGTCTGTCTCTGACGAGCTGATGGATGTTGAATGGCATGACGAGCAAGAAAAGCATGTCGGCTATTGCCAAGTTCAGCACGTAAATATCCGATACCATTTTCTTCTTGCATGTCGCCACCGCGTAGATGACCAGTCCATTGGCGACAACTCCAACTGAGCAAATGATGGCGTAAATGGACGGGAAAATGTGCATAAAAGTGGCCACGTCGATGACACTGTCACTGTCAACAGTTGCGTTGGAACATGACGAGTTCGTCGAGTTTGATTGATCACTGCAAACTATGTCCGTGTCGTTCATCTTCAGACCTTCCAATAGTCCCTTTCCTGCGTAATGAACGCCGCACAGGCAATAATTACCGCGTCCAGGCGACAGGAGCTGTCAGCCAAGTCTTGTCTCCAAACTTCTGTAGCAGTGCTAAGTGGGCTTCTCTCAACCCAAGGCTGTTTTCTTCGTCTGCAGCTATTGCGGCATGGAATGCTTCTGACTGATCAGTGAGAGAGACCGAGACAGCTAGAACACGGGATCATAGGATGCACAAGCCTGCTTTTATCTGGGGATGCAAAACAGAACTGCGCGCGGCGTACCGTGCGCTCCCGCTGTGCGCCTTTCAATAACTGTAGCCTATAGTTACTACAACTGCACTGCGCGTCGGCTTAGTGAGCACATGCTATAATCCAATATACCGTATAGTTCCCTCCCTCCCTTGAAGTCCCTTCCCTTCACTTTTCATTAACATGCATGAAATCAAGCAGAGCAAAGCTTTGTATTGTGCATAGCTCATCTTTGAGGCAGTTTAAATTCTTGCGCGATTGGCTCATTTGTTTGAAGGATAGGCGGCAGGCCCACACTTTTTTTACTGCTAATGAGAGAGGGAGAGAGAGGGGGGGGGGGGGTAAATGATTTTTTTTAAATTTACAGACAGTCTGATGCCTATTTAAGTATTGGCTTTGTGGCTGACTATAGGCTCAATTGATTTATAGTATATAGTTCGATAGGCCTATAACAGACTGCAGCCACTCCCAATTGATAAGCGGGCGACACTTATAGTTTATACACTTTACAATAGGATCGCTTATATTGTGCAAACGTTATGGTTGTTGTGTGTTTAAAAAGGAAATATTGTGCCAATTAAGGCTCACATAGGCTAAATGAAACATCAAGTTAACATCAATTAAGGCTCACATAGGCTAAATGAAACATCAAGTTAACATCAATTAAGGCTCACATAGGCTAAATGAAACATCAAGTTCAATAACAAAATCCCTTATACTGACATGAAAGTCTCCTCCACTGTGCATAATAACAAGTGTCTCCTGCTTATCAATTGGGAGTGGCATGCCGCATGTATATGGCTTTATTATTATTATTATTATATCATTCTGCTACATCTAATTTGGCGGCAATCAGTGTCCATGGAATCGATAAATTCCAGCGTTGATCACACATCAACAACACGATACAATACAAAATCACAGCAAACCAAACTATTCAAAAATAAGATTATTTCACTCCAAATAATAATAATACAAGTAAGACGCCCTGAGGACGAGAAGTGACCTCCTCATGGGAAAGGTTGAGTGTACAGGATTTGATGAGGTCAAGTCAATTGTATTTATATAGCACATTTAAAAACAACAGCAGTTGACCTAAAGTGCAAACAGGTAGACCGTAGTCCATCACATTGCAATAATAATGTAATATAATTGGAAAAAACAGGCCAAAACAAACAAAATAACAACAAAAACTAAACTAAACTTCACACTGTATTAAAAGCCAGACTAAAAAGGTGTCAGATGAGGCCAGATCAACATAATGGAATGAATTGTATTGACCATAATTTATACAGTATGGAGCGTGTGACTGAATGTTTTATAATAACAAATGCAATATAAAAAGACTGGATGTTAAATTAGTTCCCTGGGCCCATTACATAACATATTTCAGCTTTCATGTTTGTGTTGTCTGAACAAACATTAAAAATGCCATTGACAATAAACAGAGAATTTACGTCATACGTGTCTGAGAAAATTGATGATTAGAGCGCCCCTCACTTCACACGGTGTGATTTTTGAGGGGCGCTAGCCCCTCCTATACAGCTTTTGTCCCCACACGTCTCAATATTTGCCATTGACAATGAAAGGAAAAATTAGGTCAAATGTCTGCACAACACAAACATTAAATGCCATTGACAATGAAGGGAAAATTTACATCATAAGACGAGCAAATCGGCGAACCAATCACATACAGTTGTCCATGAGATGATGTATAATGATAAGAGCGCCCCTCACTTCACACGGGTGTGATTTTTTGTATTTACAGCAATATAACCAAACAAAGGTAATGAAAGGTATAGTCAACACCGAGGACAAAACCATTGCCACTGCAGACGGCGTGGTGCTTGAGCAAGTCGAGGACTTCAAGTACCTCGGGGGCCTGGACTGCCTCAACTGAACAGGATCTGAAGGTTCGGAGAGCACTTGCCTGGAAAGCCTTGCACGGGATGAGGAGAGTGTGGAAATCAGACATGGGAGAAGACCTTAAGAGGCGGCTGTTCATAGCTACTGTGAAGTCAGTACTGCTGTATGGAGCAGAGAAATGGACCCTCACAGTGGAGTCAGTACTGCTGTATGGGGCCGAGACATGGACCCTCACAGTGGAGTCAGTACTGCTGTATGGGGCCGAGACATGGACCCTCACAGTGGAGTCAGTACTGCTGTATGGAGCAGAGACATGGACCCTCACAGTGGAGTCAGTACTGCTGTATGGGGCCGAGACATGGACCCTCACAGTGGAGTCAGTACTGCTGTATGGGGCTGAGACATGGACGCTCACAGTACAACAGGAAAAAGCCCTGGATGGAGTCTACACAAGAATGCTATACGAATGGCACTAGACGGACCGCATCAGAAATGTGGACCTCTATATGGGGACCTACCACGGGTCACGGACAAAGTCAGAGAGAGAAGGATGAGGCTGGCAGGGCACTGCGTCAGGCACCCAGAACTTGAGGCAAGTAAACTGACCCTATATGGGAGCCAACCCAGGGCAAAGCCAGGAGGGGAAAGAAGCGTACCACCTATGTAGACGTGCTGCGGCGCGACAGCTTGGCTGACAACACTGCAGAGCTCAAGAGCTCCTGATGTTGGATAGGAATTTGTGGAGGGCAGCGATCCAGGAATCCTGAGTTGGTGTTGGCTAGACCTCACTCTCGCAGCAACTGAACTGAATTCACAATCCAACTTTGCCATGCAATAGCTCACATTTAGCGACTTAATCATTGAGGGCGCTGGGGGCATGTCCTTGCCTCCATGTCAGTGCCCATACCCTATACGCCTACAGTATAGGTGGGGTTGGCGAAAGGGATTTTCTGAATGGAGTTTGCATGTTTTCCCCCCTTGTCCCCTAGGGTAGGTACAGTACCCTCACAAAAAACATGAAGTAATCCTGGTCTCTATATATACTGATCAGCCAGGGTGCCTAATGGAGGGGAAAACTGGTTGGAATAATGTGTTCCTTCCACGTGTGGGATAAAATAAAAATCACACGTCCGTGTGAAGTGAGGGGTGCTCTTATCATCATACATCTTGTATGGTGATATTGTCAATGGGAATTTAATAATAATAATAATAATAATGGATTTTATTTTATATTCGTCAGAATCTCAAAGTGCTACAGCAAATGAATAAAAGCAGAAGAAACAACACACCATTAAAAACATCTAATAGAACGGGAACATTTAAAACATAAGGGCAAGGCTATATAATGTGAGACGCAACTTGGCCTGTTGTAGCGCCACCATGAGGCTGATTTGAAAACTGTCAAGTGGCATTTCTTCCTCAGCCTATAGTGGGAATAGGCATGCACAGCCGTGTATATGCACGGCATATCCGTGGATATGCACGGCTTGGGATACACTGCCATGTCTTCCTTCTCAGAATGCATTTCTTTCATGTGGATTTCAAGGGATTCAATTTCCCAAAAGTTGCGTAACTGATCTGACAGTGCCTGTTCCTCTCCGACGCTGATGTGCATCACTTCAATGTCCACAACTTCAGTTATGATATTTAGCGTGGTGACTTCTCCTTGCACCAGCCATCCAAATACACTTTCCAGTGCAACAATAGTCCTTCATTCAGTCTCTCCATTTTTCCTGTGACCATTTTCCAATATTGGTCTCCGCCAATTAGGACTCCTAATTACACTGCATCCATCCCTATGATGGGTACATCTGCTATGGGCATTCCTTATTTCCTTTTGCTTCCAAGTCCCTCCTTATCTTTGCGTTTGGCGCTTTAATCATAGAAGAGCTCAACTCGGGTGTTTCCAATAAATAGACATCAATGCTTTGATTGTTCTTAATATTTCTCAAACGAGCCTTCACTTTCCTGCAGGTAATTATCTGGGGTGTTTTGGAACCAAACACATATTCAACGTTTCTTTACCTATAACTGGCAGTGGCAGGTTAAGTGCTCTGGAAATATCCTCTTTAATGCAACTGCGGGTGCTATCCCCATCTAATAGGCACCTGGCTACTTGGCTTTGCGTTGGTGCATCTATCCAAATGGTAGCTGTCTGTAGTAATACTGTACTATTGTCAGAGTTGCTTGCTACACTCTCTGCAACACTGTGGTCAGCCTGTCTGTCGTTGCCGTGGTCGGCGCGTCTGTCGGCGCGCTGTATATTGACTGGCTGTTTGATTGCAAACTGTTTTGTGGTGTCTGCGCCCGCACTCTTCACAGTGAATGCTCTGCTTCTACAATTACGCGCGACATGCCTGCCTACCAGACATACAAAACAAACACCTGCCTTGTTTCCTCAGTGTTTCTCTTCTTAGTTCAACAGTCAGTTCATCAGTACAGTTCTTGGATTTGTGATTACCATTACAGAATATGCATTTTGAATCATCTCTGAAACTCGCAGCATGGAATGCAGCTGTCGAGGCAACGCCGTCGCTGTAGGTTTTCCTTGTTTCCGTTCTTTTCTCCCAGTTGCGCTCTGAGCGCTCTCTTGATTCTCTCTCTGGGGGGTCATGCGTTCCTTGTGTGCACAGGATGGTCTGAATTAACCTATAGCCAACTACGGCACCTGGGGAGTTGCGCCCCAGGAGATATTTACTAGAATATAATACTGAACATCCGGAGCACTGAATGACTCCCCAACACAGATTCGTTATACCTACAATGGATAAAGGGCAGGCAGAAACGTGGTTACAAAGGTACAAAAATGGTTTCATTAGCAATTCATTCATTACACATTTCAGCAATATTATTAAGAATGGATAAAAGGTAGGATTAAGACAACAATGAGGTTCAGATGTAATGCTTTAATTCCATTCCACACTTCATAGTGGAATATATTAAAATCATATCACTCCCCTGTAGTGATACTAGCGTGGCTTATATGCCTGAGGAGCCTTCCAATAACATAAACACAACAAAATAATAATAATAATAATATAATAAATCAAGCAATACTGGCGACCCCCTGGTGGCCTATCCAGCCAGTGGCTGTGGTCGTTGTGGAAGGAGTGGGGAGGGACTGTGTGGATTGTGGATATTCCCCATAAATAATCCCCAGCAAAGCAGCAGGTGTGGTGCTGGCCCTAAAAGCACAAGCGGCCATGTTAAACTAACACTTAAAAGTACAATTCACAGAGGCAAGAACAATGAGAGCTCAATGGAACCTACCACGTTAATGAGGGACAATGCGCACCGACGTAGTGCCTCACGCAGCGGAAGCCGGTAGGGAAACCACTGGAATAACAACAACAACAGCCCATGTTTACATTCCCGTGGCGTCAAAGACACCAAATGAAATACTGCAGAGGAGGAGGATAAACCACGTACCTGGGTGGCGTGGTGAAGCTACACCGCACACCCAGCACAAGACTCCAACATGAGTGAGTGCCTGCAGAGCGTAGCCCAAAGCTAAAGAGACAAGCGGTCATAGTCAAGTTCATGGTCAAACTATCAAATGCCATGCTATATCGGTTAAACAATAAGATAAACATACCTGCACCATTATGCACAACCCCACGCTGTAGCCCGACGGGCCAGCAAGTTATAGGCGTCAACTGTGTGGACACACCAGCTCAACCAGCAAGGTGTGGCAGCCACAAACCAGCAGCAGAGACAACCAGCTGACTAGCAAAGGAACCGCACTGCCTTTATAACGTTACCAATCAGCCCACTAATAAGTGGGCGGAGGATGGCTGTGACTCTGATCCATCCACCAACAAGGATGGGAGATGGGCCGTGCCATTGCACGTCCATCCTGCCACACTTGCGTAAGATTGACCGGCTCTCCGCTTCTTTTTGTACAAATTACATTAGGTTTTTTACACCGAACGTATTGTTCTTTCCATCACCATCCTCATCACCGCCAGTTTGGCGAGTGAACCCTAATGTGATTTCCTCCGGTATCATTTCCATGAGAATTGGGCACAATACGTTTCCATACGTGTCGGATACAACTCCCATTGAATCTAGGCTTCTTACTTATATCTCAATGTCATCATACAGTTTGCGTAATGCAATCACATCTGTGGCCCTTTTAACTGGAGTCAGATTTAACATATAGTTTGTTCATGTGGGCATTAATTATTAGTTTTATATAGGTAAAAAGGAAAGTTTTTAGTCCTCTCTTAAAAGTGTCGACCGACCGACTGTGGGGCTCTCAGGTGAGATGTGCGTGCTTCCCGTTTGGAATGCTCTCTGATAGGTATTTCCTGTCATGTATAACTGGTAGTACTAAATAAGAACTAGACTATAAATTAATGCCCTGTATGGTTTACGAGACAATAGCACATCAGGACAATTGAGTTATTGTTGTTTAATGAAGCTGTGGTTGTCACTCCAATCCAATCCAATCCACTTTATTTATACAGCACATTTTTGAAGGTTGAAACAAAGTGCTGTACACAAAGAAATACTAAAATATCAAGAAAAAAAGCAACAACAACAGTACATAAACAGGGCAACATAAGGACACAATGCAGTGGAAGCAGCAACTCTTAATCAGTATGTTCAAATGCCAAGGAGTACAAGTGAGTTTGTGATTTAAACACAGACAAGGATTGAGAAGCTCTGACATGAGGTGGAAGTTCATTCCACAGTGTGGGCAACAGAAAATGACCTATCCCACGGGATTTCAGCTTTTATTTAGGGATCTTGAGAAGTGACTGCAGGTCAATCGACCTCAGGGCCCTTGTCAATACTTTGGGAGCTACAAGTTCCGATATATAGACTGGTGCCAACCCATTTATAGACTTAAAAGCAAACATTAAAATCTTAAACGGGAAAAAGAAAATCTTAAATCTTAAAACTTAAGCTGTAACACACAGGAAGCCAGTGTAGGGAGGCAAGGATCGGGGAGATGTGGGCATACTTCCGTGCCCCTGTTAAGAGGTGAGCGGCCGCGTTTTGGACTAACTGTAGTCGTGACAGACAGGCTTGGGTAACACCAACATACAGTGCATTACAGTAGTCAAGTCGGGTTGAAATAAAAGCATGTATAAGACGTTCGAAATCATTAAAAGTTACAGCAGACTTGACTTTCGCTAAAAGCCTCTACTGATAAAAACTGGATTTTACCACAGAATTGATCTGTTTGTCCAACTTAAAAATCACTGTCCAATTTGACACCAAGGTTTGTGACCACCGGTTGCAAAAATGGTTGCAAATGTCCTTTTTTGAGGGGTGATAGCCATCCTATGTCCAGCTTTTGGTCTAAGTGCACAAACTTTGTCCTACACAAACATTAGTGTTCGTGTAAACACAACCATTGCGTAACGCAAACATTGAAGACGAAGGTGAGGACGCAAATTCTGATTGGTCCGGAATGAGATGATTGCGAACGCAGTGAGCCACTTACTATGACAGCAAGGGCTGAATGTGTGTGTGTGTGTGTGTGTGTCACGCTGTTACACCACCCGCCCGCCACCAGAGGGCGCAGCTGTAGCACACACACACACACACACACACACACAGGGCGCAGCTGTAGCACACACACACACACACACACACACGAGCTGCGTTCGCTTCCCGCGTTTGCGCGTCTTACTTGTGTATGATGATGCATTGATGTACGATGATAAGATCGCCTCCCACTTCCACCATGGGCACTGTTGGAGGTGCGACTGTCCTACGTAGACCATCCTTCTGTATGAAATAATGGAAAGGTTGCATTAATTATCTTGGAAGTAATGTCAGCTAGAGAGTAACAAATCATATTCAGTTGGCTAAACATGCATGCCTATATGGTCCTCCAAGTAACCATTTGAACTGTTAAACGCTGCTGTAACATTGCTGTAGTACTCCATAATGTGATGTGTTGTGTGACTGTTGTAGACCTGCAGCATTTGTGCCCAGTTTGGTGACGATTGTAACGGTGCCTGTGGCTGCAGTGCTGGTGTCACTATTCTCATAGCCTGGGGTCCACCTATGCTTTCTATGGCATAGGCAGCTCCCGGCCCGATCCGCCGGGAGAATCTAGACACAGCTGCGCGACATGAGACTGATTAATTAGAGCGACAGAGAGAGAGGAGTGCGTGTGTGCGTCAATTTAACAAAGATGCAGACAATCCGAATTCAGCAGAGTGATCAACGTTTGCGCTACTCTATGCCGAATTGAAGTGGACTCAGACCCAGACTTGTTTTTTTCCTCCCTGGAAATAAAAACGTTTGGGTTTCCGAGGCTACTATTCTCATGGCTGTCCCCTTAAATGTGATTGTGTAGAACAACAACACAGTATGTAGAATTGGTACATTTCAAAACGAAAGCACAAGTCAATTAAATACAAAAACTGCTACTTTGATCACAAAAAAAAAAACTTGATCACAAAAAAAAAACTGCTACTTTGAGGATGAAACCATGATAAGCACTAAGACTTGGTCGCCTAAGCTCGATTGGTGGTGCCTCTCGTGGCTCAAGTTACCTTCAGACGGTGGTGAAATCGAGTGCATCTTTTTTTTCGGACTGGTTTTCCAATCATACTGTGACATATATATTTTTTCCCCATATCTCTCTCTCTCTCTCTATATATATATATGTGTGTGTGTGTGTGTGTGTGTGTGTGTGTGTGTGTGTGTGTGTGTGTGTGTGCTGGCTGACATCGCCTGCTCAGTCTGCTCAAGTTATGGTGCACAGGATGACATCAAATCTAACATCAAAAGAGTTAATTGTCATGAAGGATTGCTAAAAGCAAGGAAGATCAGGAGAAAAACATTCCTCATTTCTTCATGGCAGACTGAGCACTACATTGTTGCAAGTTCACCTGCACAAGCCAATAAACTGCCATGCATGTACCGACGTGTTAAAACAGCTCACTTGGCCGATACTTCACTCAAATTAGCCCTAGCCTATTGAACGTGACATTTATTTCGTGTCTGGTGTCTGGCCAGCCGATGCCATGACCCAGTCTTTGATCTTCATGGAGGCCCTGGTCCTGGTCCTGCTTTTCAGCTTTTTATACATTATGAAAATACAGAATGCAAGCTTTCAAATGTCGTTTACTTTACCACATACTGTAAGACAAGCGCATGTGCTTCAAAATAAGAACAAGAATGCAAAGCAAAGGTTAACAATAACACTAAATACACGTAAATACCTATGATTAACACATATAATAGTTATTAAAAAAAACAAAAAACTACTCACTCCAAAAACAAAAGAAAATTATAAAGCCCACAGACAGACTTGACCACTTTCACTGTAAAAATCTAATGAAACAAATAGCGAAAATAGCTGATCTTCAAGTTCACAACACGTCACATTGCAATTCTTTGTGAGATTGTAGATCAGCTATAGATCCCAGCTACATGGGATCTGAAGGATCGGAGAGCACTTGCCTGGAAAGCCTTGCACGGGATGAGGAGAGTGTGGAAATCAGACATGGGAGAAGACCTTAGGCTACTGTGTCAGTACTGCTGCATGGGGCCGAGACATGGACCCTCACAGTACAACAGGAAAAAGCCCTGGATGGAGTCTACACAAGAATGCTACGAATGGCACTAGGTGTCACATGGACGGACCGCATCAGAAATGTGGACCTCTATATGGGGACCTACCACGGGTCACGGACAAAGTCAGAGAGAGAAGGATGAGGCTGGCAGGGCACTGCGTCAGGCACCCAGAACTTGAGGCAAGTAAATTGACCCTATGGGAGCCAACCCAGGGCAAAGCCAGGAGGGGAAAGAAGCGTACCACCTATGTAGACGTGCTGCGGCGCGACAGCTTGGCTGACAACACTGCAGAGCTCAAGAACCTGATGTTGGATAGGAATTTGTGGAGGGCAGCGATCCAGGAATCCCGAGTTGGTGTTGGCTAGACCTCACTCTCGCAGCAACTAACTAAGTAACTAGATCAGCTATTTTTGCCAGACAGTCTTGTAAGATCAAATAGGCTAGTGCAACAATATATGTAGTGTTAGGCAGTATCTTTACAAGCAGTATACAGGTAGTTACCAGTATAAATGTAATATAGCTTAGCCTAACATTTCCCAGTAGCTTGTGGCTATAGCTTCACTACGTTCAGAACGATGTAGACTTTATTTCACTATGTAACTGGGTAGCTTGACAATTTTCCAGCACATCAATATAAAATAGAAAAGCAATTCAATTTTGAGTCCAATCACATCAAATAAACAATTCTCCATCCACTTTTAGATTGCTTTACACATCATATTCACATATTGAGTGCAGTCTGTCCATTTTATTAAAATAAATAATTCTCCATTTTAGCTTTGTTTGAGTTTGATTCAATCAATCTCCAATTCTAAACACACTGTAAAGAGCTATTGGCGCTTCTCTGGCTTCTTATGCGAACATGGAAACACTTTCACCGTGCCAGCCTGCCTCCACTACTCTTCTTACAAATTGATTTTGGTACCAAGGATGTGTGTCATAATCAATACTGTGTATTATGCCAGAATTAGCCCGGAGGGTGTAGGGCAAACACAAAACAGTAGGCCTACAGTGTCATGGCAAGAGACAAGTGTCATGGCCCTCATTTATCAATGGAGTGTAAAATCTGCCCCAAATTTGAGCGTCGGTTTTGGAGTACACGGTACACTCACGTCGGCACGACATTTAAAGTGATTCCAAACAGCTGATCCTTCCTTAATTTCATCCCTAGCAGTGATAAATGTGACGGCTGAAATCAATCTGGCACGCCCTATGAAATCAAGCCTCGTCCTCGTTTTTGCGACATGAACAACTCCAATACGACCAAACAACGTATGGAAACCATAGTTACATGGAAAAAGCCAATACAATTGTTTCCCCCCCCCCCCACACACTCTCTCTCTCTCTCACACACACACACACACACACACACAGACGCACGCACACGCAACTTGCAAGCCCAACTGGTGTGTTGTATCTTAAATACATAAAGAACGAACACCTGCATGAATTAAATAATAGCTGTAGGCCTACCCTACACATGTGTTTCCCCTCTCGCATCGCTTGTCTGGCTGTCATGTCCACACACGCACGCACCAAGGCTACATGACACATCACAGTGGCATCGCCATGAATTGAATAGGTTTGTAGGCTACTATGTTAATTTTACCCATTCGTGTGCAGTGCGTTAAAGCATGAGTCATGTAGCCTGTGCTGTTCTGTGTGCATGTTGTGGGTGGGTGTGAGTGTTGTGATTCCTGCAGCCCTGCACCACACGTTAATGAGAGATAACCTGGCTGGCAAGGTAGTCATTAAATAATCAACGTTCTTCATGGACAGCCCCTAGACAGCCCATTCATCCAAACAGAAAAGTCCTCTCTATTTATCTTAAACAACGTCAAAATCACCTACATTGCAGCTGTAGGGAAAGCTTAAATTATCCTCTTTCAATCTGTAAAGTGTTTGTTTCATAAAAGTCCACCGTAGACATTTTATGAGCTACTTCCTGTCAAGAAATTCCTTGCAGTCTGAATATGGAGAATACAGGCCACACTGGGGAAGGTAAACAAATGTTGATGAATATGTTCACAACGTGTCCTCACAAATGATTTCAAGAAAGCAAGACAATACCCAAATTGCTATGGCGCCTTTTCTGCATATTTGTTTAGTAATAATAATAATAATAATAATAGCTTTTCTAAATACCCAAAGCGCTTTACATAAGAACACTATAGGAACAAACTTTAGGGAAAAAAACAAAGCAAAACAAAACAGATACAACAACAGTACAAGGTTAAAAATATAAAAGGATAAACGAGGGAAGGGGGGGACATCTTAACCAGACCTCAGCTGGGGAAAGCTATCCTGAAGAGGTGGGTTTTGAGAATGAGAGGAGAGAGGGAGCAGCTCTGAGATGGTAGGGGAGTTAATTCCAGAGGTTGGGGGCCGAAACGTAGAAGGCCCTGTCCCCCCAGGTGCGGTACGTGGCCTTGCGGACGCTCCATATATGGAGCGTGTCGCGAGGCGTGACGGACGGATGGACGGACTGACTGACTAATCTGCAACAAAATAAAACAGAACAAAAGATAATTAACTAGAAAAAGTGCCCTTCTGGGCACAGGTCTCCACCAGGATGAGCAGATGTGAAAAATTCCAGGCAAAGGTTTTTCCTTGGCCTCTAGGGAGTTGGCATACAAAGTTATCCACAGATCCGTGCAGTTAAAGGTAAAAACACTTTTCGGCCAGTTATAGCGCCACCTTGAGGCTGAGTTGAAATTGTTCATGTGGCATTTCGTCCTCGGCCTAGTGGGAATGTGGGTGCACAATTTCACGGAAATCACGCGATGTGTTCATGATTTGCAGCATTTTGTTTGAAACTGAGCACTCCTGTGAACTTTGGAAGCCAATCTTAACCAATCAGGATGGAGTCTGAGAAATCTGAAAGACCGGTTTCGTTGAATGGCTCTAGAGAGACTGTGTACCAATTTGCGCGATGTTTGGACAAAATCTGTAGGTGTACTGTGCAAAAACTTGCACAAAGCGGCCTCCTGGTGGCGCTATAACAGGCCGTTCTGGAAAGTTTGGGGCAGAGGTTCATCGTTGGCATCCAGGGAGTGTGTGTGCAAAATGTGGCATCGACCGTGTTAACGGTGGCCGAGATTAGCTGGTCACGGACGGACACACACACACACACGGACGGACGGACGGACGGACGGACGGACGGACGGAGTGCAAAACATACTCTCTCCCCATGCCTTCGGCCTGGTGGAGACAATTAACCCATAAACAATGAATCTAAGCCCCAGATTTTCCATTTCAAAGACAAATGTATTTTTGAGGGGCTCTAGCCCCTCCTATATTCAGCTATTAGTGTAGATTTTCGTCTTACCTAAACATTAAATTCCCATTGACAATGAATGGAGAATTTACGTCATACTGTATGTGGATGAGCAAATCGGCTATTTTTGTCCTACACAAAAAGTCCCATTGAATTTTTGTCATGTGTCTGAGGAAATATAGACATGTTAGGTCATGGTGATGCACGATGATAAGAGCGCCCCTCACTTCACACGGGTGTGATTTTTATCCATACATTAAGCATAATGTCCTCTCAGCATCCTGCATAACTCAAATGGAGGTCAGTTTTTTTCTCTCTGCTATAAACAAACGATAAACAAAAGAACATTTCCATTAACAACAGAACATGTTCATTTAATTAACATAACGGATCAAAAAAACATCATCCAGTGCTATGCCCCGACAAGCGACAAGAGCACAAAGGATAAATCCTATTATTATTTACAAGCTGCGATGGTACACATCACGACGTTTCTAAATCTATCTACAGAGATAAAACGAGAGTGATGAAGAAAGCCCGCGGGCTAAAGGGAAGATGATGCACGGAACCCAACATATAATTGTTCTTCGATGATATCCCGCAGTCTGTGCTTGAAAGAAGAAAACAATATGATGATATGAAAGCAGCTCTCCGTCGCCAGGGAATGGAAGACTTCGGAATAATACATCCTAGCAGATTCCGTGCAACACGGTGGACGATGTCATGTCTTTGAGACCCCAGCTGAGGTGGAAACCTTCCTAAAAAACTTTACCCATTCTGACCTGAGATCAGATTCATACGATGTTTCCGCCGGACACACACTGGTCTGATGAACCCATTCTGACCTGAGATCAGATTCTAAAAATGTCAGTCGTTCTTCGATTTTTCAAAAAATAGCAGACCTACAAGCTCGTATCGCGCCACTCGGTGGCGCGATATGAGCTTGTAGATCTGCTATTTTTAAATAGCTAAAGCATAACATGATGCCAACACCAAAATGGGTGCCCGGTCAGAATGGGTTAAAGGACCACTTTTCAACCTATCTTCATATATTAGGTCCTCACTAATAAATTAATCTTGAAAAAATGGCGCAATTTCTTTCTGTGTCTCATAGTAGGGCTGTGGGCAGTTCAGAAACCGTCTTCCAGTGACATCATCGATGGGGAATACAAGCTAATAAAAACTGCAGGCTTTCTAGTCCTGAAAAGTTGCTTTTTCAGATTTTCATTCTCACGATAATGAAAATCTAAACATTTTTGTAAAAAAATCTTGTTAAAAAAATAATCTGCCTAATGATGATGTCACTGGAAGACGGTTTCTAAACTGCCCACAGCCGTCCTATGAGACACAGACTGAGTAGGAAAAAATCGTGCCATTTTTTCATGATTATTAGTGAGGACCTATGAAGATAGGTTAAAGTGGTGAAGTGGTCCTTTAAGGAATGTGGATGTGGATCGTTGGCAGCGGGCAGCAGAAAAGGAGGAGGGGGGCGGAGTAAATGGGTGGATTACGTTTTGAATACCCTGCACCATTGTTGTCTTTGTTTGTTTTATTATAATCATCTATGAAGATATATTTTTTTCTTACTTCTACCTGAGAACTGAACTGTTGCTGAACTAGAAATCCTTGGAGGACATTTCCCCCCCTTTTTTATTTTTTATTTGAATTATTATACTACACAAGACAAAATGGATATATATATTGTTAACTATATCTGGAGCTGGGATTCGCTCCATCAGTGGATATCCGGACATTCCCTCAGAGTGAGTTGAAAGTTTGACAACATTTCTAGATGGTACATCAAGCAAGCAAAAGTATCTAAGGACAACACCAACATGACATGGTCATGGGCAGAGAGAGGGCTTTGACATTGTCAACAACAATGGAGAGAAAAGGTGTTGGAAGTTCTGTACAACCTGCAGTCATCAATCGGAGGACCCCATTCCACGTCAAGAACTCCACAAGCTCACCTGTTTCAATCTCCAATGGCAGGGAGGGGAACCAGATAGATGGACACATGGCAATCACTCTTGGACATCAGAGGCAGAGGCAGCTTATGTCTGCAGTGACCACCGTGTATTAACAGCAGGACTGAAGTTGAAACTGAGGATAGCTATAGGCAAAGAACAATAGGACATCGACAGTTTAATGTGGATAGACTAATAAAACAAGTGCAAGACTTCATTAGTGTGGTTGCCGATACGCAAAGAGACTATTGTTATTGGTAATTTTCTATCTCCTCTGATTGGACGATGATTATGCGTATAATTCCCACAGGATACACCTTTTTGCCCTCATATGATAGGACAATATATGGTGACATAATATGTAATATAGATAGACAACCACACTCGTAATTCCCCAGGATTGCTCTTTCTACTTGTGTCTATTCTTGATGTTCCTTTTCCCGAGAAGCATATCTGTTTTTCATGTGTTTTCTTTTAACCAAGTGTCAAATCAAACTCAAGAGAGAAGAGTTCTTTTGCCCTACACCTGAATAACAGATTCCACGCCCTCGCATCTCTCACATACCCTGGGGAATACACTCAGACAGCCACAGATGGTGTTTACATCAAGCAGGAACAGGTCAAAAGGCATACACCGATAGCAGGCTAAGCTTATAGGAATGAAAAAAAAAGAAAGAAAATAGTAAAGAACAGGTCTTGGATTACATCAGACACCTGGCAAGCCATAAAATAACGAGAGCCCTGAAGAAGAAGCTCATGGAAGCCATGTTAGAAAGTCAAAAATATAAATTAAAAGTACAGTGCAGGGATGGATGGCAAGAGTGAAGAAGAGGGAGAATGTTAACAAACTAGAACTGCACTCTGTAGAGTGCATATACTTGCTTGTTGCACACTAGTAGGCCATAAATGTCCTACTAGTGCGCAAGCAGAGCGAGCAAGTACTTTCGACCGCTACAAACTGTCAAATCTGGTCTGATTGCATACATAGGAGCATTACCTTTAATCCTCCCAACACTAAAACATATCGTCATTACGTCACCATCGAAAACCAATTACACTCTGGCATTGGGTCCTTTAATCCACATCTTTATTACGTCATCATTGAGAGCTAGTTATACCAGTGCCGGGTGGATTAAAGGAACTGCCTCTATGTATATGTATATATGTATATGTATAATGTAATTTGTAAGTTGATTAGCGGTATACTGTGGTTACTTTGCGCCGTATGCAACGTCCCACCATTTTCGATGCGTATGCACCAGCATTTTCGATGCACCGTCCCAGCAAATGACGTAATGACTAGTTGTGCCTGATAAAAACCAATGGTTTTCGATGGTGGTGACGTAATGACGATATGTTTTAGTGTCGGGAGGATTAAAGGTAATGCTCCTATGTATACATAATAAACGTTAAACATAAACGGCAGTGGTGCCAGATTACATACAATATTATTGTATGTAATCTGGCACCACTGCCGTATCAGGCACAAGTAGTCATTACATCATTTGCTGGGACGGTGTATACGCATCAAAAGTTCTGGGACGGTGCATACGCATCAAAAGTGCTGGGACGGTGCATACGCCTCCCGGGCGAAACTACTGTAGTACTTGCGCGCTCTGCTTGCGCAAGTAACTAGGAAAACGAGCAGAAGCTGCAGCTAAGTAAAGGGAACTGTCATGGTCTGGCCCTCTGCCTGTCTATTCCCCTCTTTCTGTATCTCTCCCTCTCCCCGCAGTTGTCTGTCTTTCCACTTCGGCCACTCCCACTTCCCATTGCAGCCCTCAGTCCTATACACACCTGGTTCCACTCTCTCATCAGCCCAGCCCATTACAAACCTGTGAACTCTGCTACAATCAACCCACCACCTATAAATACTGGAATCATTGCACTAACAAACTGTCAGAACATAACACTTTGTCCGGTGCTCTACAGTGTTGTCCCTGAGCTCTTCCTTGATGATTCTTGTTCCTTGCTTAGCTCTTCCGAAGGTTTTGGACTTCTTGGTGCATTTTGTAAGGTTTTTGCCTTTTTGACTCTGTTTATAGCATTCTGCTTTTGAAGAGTTTTGCATTGCATTCCTGATTGTTGTGCTTGCAGCTACAGCTAACACTTTCTTGTAAGCTTGACCTTGTTTACCTTTAATAAATCTGTTATTTTGAACTTTCCTCTGCATTTGGGTTCAGTCATTCTGCCACCGTGACCGGAACAAAGGAAGGTGTACAAGATCATCACGATAGGCGGTAGATACCATAGATCATATCATGGTATGCCCATCAGCCATCACATTACCAATCTTCAAATGCAGAAGTATAGAAGTGTTGTTTTTGTCGACTAAAACTATGACACAAAATGCAGGACAACTGAATAAAATCTCAATAAAAACTAAGCCATGATGACAAACTATGACTAAATATATTGACAATTTTGTCAACAAATAAAAACTGGACTAAAATGTTAGGGAGGGACTACAGTATATAGAAGTCATTTTATGCTGGGTTGGCTGCATGCTGAAAACATGCTG
The DNA here is from genome assembly GCF_964188405.1 of Protomyctophum parallelum. Lineage (NCBI taxonomy): Eukaryota > Metazoa > Chordata > Actinopteri > Myctophiformes > Myctophidae > Protomyctophum > Protomyctophum parallelum. The sequence goes on from NC_139711.1 coordinate 7,866,529, forward strand.
AACTACAAGCACACAACGTGTTGCAGCGCGACACATTGTGAGCTTGTAGATCGGCTATTTTCAGCAAGTTTTACGACGCCATCAAGGACCGCCGAAATACATTTTAGTCGACTAAAACTAGACTATGACTAAAACTAAATGAAAATGTGCTGTCAAAACAACACTAAAGTAGAGGGTTGAGTGTATATACCCGGTTAAGGTTCTAATCTAGAGTCTAGACTGCACACACAAAAAAACTATTCAAAGTGCTTTACAAAACACCTTAGCATTCATTAGTGCTATAGAAACACTTCATAAAAAGACATTTAGCTAGTTAGCTTTGTAGTGACACAGAAGGAGTCTGTGTCACTACAAGTATGACATTGATGGATGGAGAACCAATATTTAGTTGCTTGTGTATAGCAGTACGACTGAGAATGACAAATAGACCCCACAGCCATTTCCAAATCCAGTGTTATAGACTCATGATCTGTTTTTATAGACAATCAATATGATTAGAGCAGTGGTTCTCAAACCTTTTAATTCCAAATTGTAAAACAACAAAAATACATAACTCAAGGCAATTCAACTCAAGGTATATCCAATGCGGGTATCCAATACAGTGACCTGTAAGGGTCCGCTTCGAGCTCGCTTTGAGCCCCTTCAAAGAGGTGTTTAGCACCAAAGAGTAAGAACATTTTCTTTCAAATTCAACTCTGACATATTGCACATTTTTAAATCAAGGGGGGAACAATGCCCACCAATGAATGAGTGATTAGAGAAAAGTTAAATCAAACTGAAATGACTGCTAAGGCATTACATAAATCGTTAAATGAGTGAACTCACACGTTATACCAATGTTTATTGTTGACTTGAAGAAACCCCCCTACCTTCTTCATTTGTCGAATTTAATCTTGAGGACAACATTAATCCAATTATTGGTCAAATTGTGTGCAGAAATGAAATGCATCAAATTATCGACTTTATAGAGCTGGCAACTGAAATCTTTGCCTCAAGCAATCCCAGCTGACTTGAAAGGTATGGATGGTTCATATAACAATACAGAAGATCAGAAATGTATTTTGGCCCTAAACCATTCAGTGCTTTATAAAGTAACTGCTATATTGAACCGAGTTGGTACAGTATAGCTCTAATAAATTACTTCTGTTCTGATCCATATCACGCTCAGATGCCTCAAGTGACAAGTCCCATTATTACCTTTGTAGATGAGGGTTCTGGGCTATCAGATCAGGGTAACAAGAAATGCATCTTGGCCTCAGTTTCCTGTAGGTTTCAAGGCGTTGAAAACGTCCCTCATCTGGTATCATCAGCTGTCACAAGGTTGCAGCCATCATCTGAGATTAAGCCCATGTGCCTTTACATCCAAAATGGGCTTGGTGTCACTCACTCATCAGTTCTACCCGGTAGCACTCTGTGAAATGCATTTCTGACATATAGGCCTATGTGGGAAACGGAAAGAGAAACAGCATGTTTGGGTCATTGATATTATGCCATATAGTCTCACGATGCAATTTAATTCCAAAATGTCACACTACACCTGCACCACATAAATCTTACCTACTTTAGCATTCATGTTGATAGCAGATTGGGCTTGGTATATGCACACACACGCATGCACACACACACACACACACACACACACACACACACACACACACACACACACACACACACACGTATTTACCAGTTTTCCATGTGTCTATGAGGTGACAGTACTTCATGAGACACCCTGGAGTCATTTTTATGTGCAATGGTGTATTAACTTTGTATTTTGTGTTTCTTCCTGGAGGCTGAACCCTTGACAGTCAAATGGTCCAATGAAATAAACAGTAATATAGTGACACCACACTATCAGCCCCTCCCCTAACCCCTCCCCCTTTATCATACAACTACAGCTGTGGGTGCGGCTTCAGTTCAGGTGGATCACCACCCATCACCACCCACCAGGCAAACCAGGCATACTTAATGAACTGGTGGGCGTTTCCACATAAAAGCATGATTTTATATTATAATAATACCCGATGATCATGTTTTAGGGTGGAAAGAAATCATGGCACTCTCATCTTTAAATACATTTTTGTGTCATGCCACCATTTGGCCCATCCCACATTATGACACATTACACAAAAATATTTTTTGTGTATTTCTAGCACATGACCGTAGGTCGTAGAGAACTATGAAAACCTGTCCGTCAGTCAGTTCATGTCTCCATATAGAGCCTCGCAGTCCCGCCCCCCTACCAGGGCCCAGGAAATTATTCTCCGTTCATTTTCCTCATAGACATTTCAAAAAGTATTTATTTAAAGACCTTTTAAGCCTCGAACAAAGCCAACTCTTGTCGTGACAAATCATGACAACAAACAATAAATTTCGGGCCGGACAAATAATTAGAAAGAAGAAGAAAACGGCAGTTTACAACACTTTTGTTGTTGTTTATCTTCTTTGTAATTATTTGTTTGGTCCAAAATATTGTGTTTGTTGTCATGATTTGTCACAACTCGAGTTGTCTTTAAATAAATACGTTTTGAAATGCCTATGGGAAAAATGCATTGGGAATTATTTCCTGGGCCTGGCGTAGTCATGAAAGGGGGCGGGACTGCGACGCTATATGGTTGTCAGTCCCTTAAACTTGCGCCTCGTGACAGACTGGATCATCACCTAGATATGCATATATGGAGCCGGCCAGCAACTCTACATCTGACCTCAAACCCTTAGATCTCTCCATATATGGAGCTGACCTGTTCTGACATTCTATGTCATGATTCATAATCCTCCCCACCTGTCCCTTCCTCTTCGATGTCTCCCTTTTGACTGATACCTGTCCATTAAAACTCTAGACAGGCCCGCCCCAAAGTTATTAGTGCAGCCGTGCCCGGCAGCCGGCGAAAACTAGAGTTCTCAACAGGCCCGACAATTAAGCCCCGGCCCCACCTGGGCCCTCATCAAACCCTGTACACTTAAGACACTGCCCCCCCGCTGCCACCCTTAGATCTCCATATATGGAGCTGACCTGTTCTGACATTCCATATGTTGATCTGACCTCATCAAACCCTGTACAGTCAAGACACCATATATGGCCAGTACAGAATTCATTCCACATGTTGATCTGACCCCCCCATGCCAATGGGCCAGCGCTCGCCCAGCAGTCTGCCGTCACCCAGGCGGAAAGTTTTAAATTGTGATTAATCGCATGATCATAGTTAATTTCAATTAATCACAAATAAAACATCATTTTTTTTGTATCTGTTCAAAATGTACCTCATAACAAATGTATACTGTCATAACGATCTTGTGATTTATGAATATCAATAATGATCATGTATCATGTGTAAATATCTTGTGTTTAGCTATAAATGCTACACAAATTTGCTTTATGCAAATGTTTATTATTGAAAATCAATTAACAACCCAAAACAATGACAATATATCTGCAAGCAGTGGTAAGACGGGGAAGCAATAAAAGCCCCTCTCTTCACAGGTTCTCCTCTTGAATGAGTTATACGCAACTTGATCGCTTTAAATAGCTGGTTAGAGACGAGAATTTTGACTTTTTTGGGTTGTTAGTGGTACCATTACGTATTTGTATTTTTGTACCACTGGGATATTTCTTAGGAATTTTGATACAGTATGTTGTTACTATCATATTTATGAAACAAAAAGAGTTTAAATAGTTTCTGTTGCAATTTGTTTGCGGTTAAACCCTACAATGCCTATACTAGTGACTAGTGAGCCATCTATATCCAAGGTATAAAGGGGATACAATACAAGGGATATTCAGGGGATTTAAGTTTATCTAAGTGAAGCCATGATTTAGATCTATGTTAAACTTTGGAATGAAATTCAGGGTTTCAGAGTAGTGGCTGCGTAATAAAAATACCCTTTAGCACCATAAACCTAGGTGGAACAAGGTCATTGTCACTCAAAGTGACAATGAATGAAGGCACTGGCTAGACTCCCTATAGTACACTTCTGTTGATAAATGCGGATATCCTGTGCAAGAATCTTTATTTTTGATTGACTTTGAAAATCCCTTTCAATGCTAGGTTTTTGCCTGTAAGTTTGCGCTCCAAAATATAACCGCAATAAGTGACCTTGTCCTTGCAGTTGTGACTACATTGTCATGACTATGTCTATAATATTGGGCCGGTATAGCCTAAAATGAATGCGTCCAGCACTCAAATCAGCAGCCTGAAGTACCTTGAAAAGCAGATTCTTGTTGTCAAAAGGACTGCTATCTACATATGAATACCTCAAATCTCTGTTTGTATGTATGTCTGTCTGTCTGTCCTTCGCATATCTTGATAACCGTTAATCCAAGTGTGAAATCAATCAGACGAGCAGTTTGCAAGTTACGCGTGCCACATCTGATCAATAGATAGACATCTAGGTAGGACTTCAGGAGCATCTATCAAATTGTGTCCCATATTCACCCATGATCATCCCTTGAGAGACAGACAGACAGACAGACAGACAGACAGACAGACAGACAGACAGACAGACAAATAAAACATAGTGCCTTGTCTGATGCGCAACTAATAGTATTTCATGCCATGGGATGTCATATGATGTCTTCTACCCTTGGTAGATGAAAATTCTTCAGCTTTTTAGAACTTCATTTTCCCACTGCTGTCCTTAGGACATTGGGGAAGACAGTAGCAGATATTGTTTCAGGGGTGAAGGCATGTGATGAGCAGAATGGAGCAGAGGACCACAGATTAATTATGGTAAAGCTGGTGTCAGTGACATAATACTATCACATTTTATTATCATTATTATTAATAATTATGATGATTATTATTATCGGGTCAAGCCCAAAGGTCGTAGACCCCTTATTGTTTCTGTACTGGATGTGCCATTTTTTAGCAGGTTTTGGCAGTTCTGTGCTGTCGTTTTCCACGAAATTCGGCATTATTTTAGAAGGCTGTGAGAATCCCTCAGGAACTGAAGCTCAAAGGAATTGCTCAAAAGACCTCTGACCTGGCGCCCGCTGGCATAGCATTCCATAGGCTCTGGCCTGCGTTCATGATGACCTTTGCTGCATGTCTCTCTCCCTCTCTTCCACCTTCTTTCCTGTCCGTCCGTCTTCACTGTAACTATATCAATAGAGGCACAAAAGCCAAAAACTAATCTTAAAAAAGAGACCTCCGACCTTTAGATCTCCCAATGAGTCCATTTTAAGATTAGCTCGATCGACTTTTTAGAGGAAAATGTTGGTGGGACTTCTTCAGCAGAATTGTGCTCACATAGCAATACACAACAACAACATTATAGTGCCAGTGCAAGAAGCCAGTGCACACGACCTCGCCCAAAAGGGGCGAGGTCGCGTGCACTGACCATATATGGAATGGCCAGGGTTTGATGAGGTCAGATCAACATAATGGAATGTCAGAACAGGTCAGCTCCATATATGGAGATCTAAGGATGGCAGCGGGGGCAGTGTCTTGAGTGTACAGGATTTGATGAGGGCCCAGGTAGGGCCGGGCCTTAATTCTCTAGTTTTCAGGTATCAGTCAAAAGGGAGACATCGAAGAGGAAGGATGGATGGGGAAGGATAAACATATGGAATGTCAGAACAGGTTCTGACATATATCCATATAATATTGATGACATCAGGGATGCTTAATTGCGACAGCAGATCACATTTACTATGACATCAGGGATCTCCTTCCCTGATGATGTCATTTGATGTCACGAGACCTGGGCACCATATACTGTATGGGGGCTTTCCCGGAAAATGCACAATTCCATAATTAAATAATAAAGAATGTAAGAATCTGGATGTAATTGAAAATAAAGGTATGTCCATGCCATAGTCATGCCCTCTGATGGTCTGGGATGTGGCAAGAAATATCTTTGGATCTTCTCTGACACCTTAAACATAGTCCTTTACATACATGGTCCTCCATAGCCCTACAGTATTCATTGAAATAACACTGCATCATGTTTGTAGTTGGAGTTGGTTGACAATAATGTGGCATTGAGGACGCTGTCCTGTACCATTAGATAATGTATCAACTGGCCAACTAGGCTAATGGACAATTTCAGGTTTGCCCAGCCATACCTATTTTTTGTGTATAAATTGAGGTAACTGTGGCCTATAGCTCACGTCAGTTGAGTTTGTATTTCTGCTGTGTTTAAATGAGAACTTCAGTAATGAGCTTTGACAATCCTTTCTATTGAAACACCATGCGGGTACATGCAGTATAATTCATTTATTCCGCTTGGCGGTTCACTGGACATCTTGTTGGAGATATCCTGTGGAGGGTCTATGAACGTTCACCTGATAGTATCGCTTCAGTACTTCCGCTTACTTCCATCAAAATGACAAAATGTCATTAAAAATCACACCCGTGTGAACTGAGTGGTGCAATCCCCCCCCCCCCCCCCCCCCCGCACCTCTCTCTCTCTCTCTCTCTCTCTCTCTCTCTCTCTCTCTCTCTCTCAGGCAACAGTGCAGCACTATCCCTCTCTCTGTTTCTGGCACAACAGTGCCCCTACTGGTACTCATTATACTGGTGCTCATTAACGTCACATAGGTTGAACAACACATAGGTGAACACGGACATTTCTGTTCCTTGGAGTGGTTGCACCACTCAAAAATAAAACATGCTGGCCGTTCACTATGAACTTATATATACTTTACCATATTGGTTTTCTATATGAATTCAGGTTCTTACTGACACCAGAGACTTCTCCTGAAATGAAAAAATATATATTTTTACTGTTTGTATCACTGTTCTGTTTGTACCTCCACACAGAATGCAAATGTTATGCTGTGATAAAACGACACATTTTTTTAATGGGTTGCATGTGTTGTGTCCAGGATAATGGGAACCTCGCAGGTGAAGGATTGAGAGACTCAGACAGATTAGCAACGTTTCAGGAATAGATGTTTATTACAAAGAGTGGATAATATAGAGAGGAAGGGGAGAGGGGAGAACATGGGTACAGCTAGGGAGACGGGATAGACAAAATGGGGATGCAGTCTCTTGGTGGGGTGGGGTGGGGCGGTGGCTCAGGGGTAGAGTGCCTGGATGGTAACCGTAAGGTTGCCAGTTCAAACCCGGGCTCCCCCAGAGTTACTGTCGAAGTGTCCTTGAGCAAGACACTGAACCCCTAATTGCTCCCGATGTGCTAGTTGGTGCCTTGCATGGTTTCCGCTGCCATCGGTGTATGAATGGGTGAATGTAATGCACAATCTCTGTAAAGCGCCTTGGATAAAGGCGCTATATAAATGCACCATTTACCATTTTACCATTTTGGTCTGTCTGTCTTTTTTACGGGACCATGCATAGCTGTGTATGTATGTGCAGTGCACACACTGGCAGGTCATTATTATTGTGTATTGGCCCAACTGGTGTGTGTGTGTGTGTGTGTGTGTACATGTGTGCCAGAACATAGTACTGGCCAATAATCACTCTGAGTCTGTCCAAAACTATCCTTATATGGTAAACTATACGATTGCCTATATATACGTGCGTGTGATGTGCATGGGAGTGCATGTGAGTCCGGAATCGTGGATGTATACAGTAAGTGTCCGTTGAATGATTGTCCCCCTCCAATATATGTGTAGCTTAACCGTACTGTGTGTGTGTGTGTGTGTGTGTGTGTGTGTGTGTGTGTGTGTGTGTGTGTGTGTGTGTGTGTGTGTGTGTGTGTGTGTGTGTGTGTGTGTGTGTGTGTGTGTGTGTGTGTGTGTGTGTGTGTGTGTGCGTGTGCGTGTGTGTACATTGGAGAGGTACCTCTCCAATGTACACATACCTCTCCAATGTACATGTGAGTTGATGCGATCCAGCTATGTTTAGGGCTGGCCTGTCATCTAAATGGTGCATTTATAGCGCCTTTATCCAAGGCGCTTTACAGAGATTGTGCATTAAATTCACCCATTCACACACACATTCACACACACACATTCACACACCGATGGCGGCGGAAACCATGCAAGGCACCAACCAGCACATCACGAACAATTAGAGGTTCAATGTCTTGCTCAAGGACACTTCGACACTAACTCTGGGGGAGTCCGGGTTTGAACTGGCAACCTTGCGGTTACCATCCGGCCACTCTACTCCTGACCGTGTGTGTGTGTGTGTGTGTGTGTGTGCGTGCTTTTTTTTCCCAAAGTTTTGCCCGTTTGTTGAGGCTAGTATTTAAAGTTTCACGGATTGGGCACCGATGGCCTTGCCGCGGTTAAGGCACAACCACGGCTCTAAAGCACAGAAGCCCCAAAACAAATCTTTAAAGTTTCAAGGATTATAGAATGGCATGCTTTCAGTCCAACATCAAAGTCTCTAAATCTGATAGAAAACAAATAAGGACTTTTGTTATGCCTCTTGTTTCCTTGATCTGCTGTCCAATTATGCTGGCAGTAAAGTAACGATATAAAATAAATATGCATTTTATTTTATTCAAGTCTTTCCCCAGATTTTCACAGATTGTATTGATCGGCACAAATCTCTCTTTGCCTGTACAGTATGGCCTTTGTTCAAGGCCCTGACAGTGTTAATGATGAGACACTTGTTCATATCAAAGCTGGGAGTATTTGAACCATGTCTATATGGTTCATATATAGTTTGCACTGCACTGAACCAATCCAGAGAGACAGCGGCTGCCAATCCAAATGAATGCTGTGACTGATACTTTCTGTACCTACATTGTTTCATTCACTCTCTGTCTCTTGCTCTCTCCATTTCGCCATGTTGTGTACTTCGGGTATACTTTTTCATGTTGTTCTCCTCATTCATATTTTTGCTGTTTAAAAGGCTTCCATAACGAGCTAAATAGAAAGAAAGATGAGACTATACTGAACTTTCACAGACAAACATTCTTTTGAGTGGTGCAACCTATGTGGCAAAAGTGACGCTGTTGTGACAGAAACAGAGAGAGAGAGAGTGTTGCACTTTTGCCTGCTAATTACAGAGAGAGAGAGAGAGAGAGAGAGAGAGAGAGAGGCAGTGGGAGAGGGAACCATATCAGTTCAACAGGTTTTAACATACACTGGACTCTGGCTACAGCCTTTGTAAATAATGGGTGGGTTTGATGACGCAAGTGTCTGACGCTTTCAGTGTGTCAAATCGGCTAGCCTAGCTTGGTTTTGGCTTCTTCTGCATCTTCAATAAACGTCCGGCCAACATGATCACCTGTTCCTCAGTGAGTCTATGTGGACCTGGTTATGTTATTGCAAAGTGCAAACAAGGGCAGAATGTGCAGCCTTGCTCCCGCTACTTGTCAAGTACCTGACACCTGTCAAGTACCTGTGATGACACCGATATGTTGTGTTGCTCTTGTATTATTGTTGCGGCATGCGGGCCAACTTCTGCCCTAATGCACAAAGGCCATACTGTAGCAGGCAAAGAAAGGTTTGTGCCAATCAACACAATCTGTGAAAAGCAGGCGAAAGCCTTGTGCCAGTGCCTTCCTCCGTGCCATGTCCTGATGGGCTGTTTTCCTTTTTTATAGGGGAAACACTGCACTGTTGTGACTAAACGAAAGCTGAGCCAGAAGGCAAAGCTCTCTGTCTATACTGAGCAATGTTCGTTCCTACTCTCACCTATGGTAATGAAGTGTGGGCCATGACCGAAAGAATAAAGTTGCGAATACAAGCGGCCAAAATGAGTTTTATTCAATGGGTGGCTGGCATCTCCCTTAGAGATAGGGTGAGAAGTTCAGTCACACGAGAGATACTCGGAGTAGAGTCGCTGCTTCTTCGCCTGGAAAGGAGCCAGCTTGGGTACGTGGTTCGGCATCTGGTTAGGATGCCTCTCGAGCATCTCCCTAGGGAGGTCCTCGAGACACGTCCCGCTGGGAGGAGACCCAGAGACCTCAGAAGAGAAACTGAAAGACCGTAGTCACTTTGGTTTGATAATAAATCTTGAGGAGTCATTGCCTGTTAAAGTATAGCCGGATATTACACACTCATTTTGTTGTACAGCCAGAAGAGCATTGTGGAGGAGTTGTGGATGTACTGGAAACCACCTCAGACTCATTCAGAGTTCTGATGCAGATATTTAGGGCCAGCACAGTCACACATTTGCACAAATAGGGCTCCATTGTACTTGTCTGTTTGAAGTGATGGCTGCTATTGTTAGTGGTTGGTGACTTTAGAGGCTGAAGTACATACAGTAGATAAATAATAAATAATCTACTTTGATAAGAACATTGGTATATTTGGTGATTGGTCTCCTTACTTTAATAACGACAGACAAATGCATACCTTCTAGATTATTTCATTCATGTCTAATTCACGTGTTAACAGTGTACAAAGGTACTGATTAAATCTTTGCTTTATTGTATTGCAAATAATCAGTCTAAATGTGGTGACAAATATGTGATTAGTCCCTTTTGGTGAAACCTACATTTTCACTGTTTTTGTTCTTGGGGGAGTAGGCTACATAATGTACACATGCTTGTGAAGTGCATGCAGGCTTGTGTAAAATGTATGTGTCGGAATATAATACAAATACAGCAAGTTATTCCATTATTCACTTTTATTACATCATTTTATGAAATCATTCTAAAGGAAACACTTATTACATTATGAAAAGTTATTACATTATCCAGTGTTACAAGCCAGGTTAGCAGTTTCTGGCATCAGAAGCTTTTCGGAAAATTATTAATTACTATATTGGCCAAAATCATTACAGTATAAGATGCATTACAGGATATGCTGCATATATACAGCCAATAATTCCATTAGTTATTTTGCAAAGTTTTCTGCTCTACATTTGGTTAATTAAGCTTTTTAAATAGATTTTTCCCAGCAAGGGCAAGCTCACTACAAGATCCCCAGTGTCTTTCTTACAAACCCCTCGCTTGTCTTTCATGGTTGCTATCCCCTGCAGCCATCTGGAGCGCCAAAAGCTGTTGGTGCCTTGATGAAATGTACCTTTGTATAAGTATTTGTTTGTTCTTAATATTCTAAGGTCAACCCTGTGTCACAAAAAAAGATTTGCTTTCTTTTTGAAGGCCATCAAAGCATCAGAATAGAAGTCTTTTGTACGTTGCTATCGATATTTCAGAAATGAAGGCGTGAGGGCAGGCAAGCGCTCATGGTCCGACAGTGTGTTTTCACTCTGTTAGATGTGCGAAGTTTCTGTTTCATTGGTCCTGCTGGGTCCAGCATATGACTGATGAATCTGTGCTCAGTATCTCCCTGGGATTCACAGCGTGAGATCACGGGCCGCTGCAGCACAATGACGATTCATCACTTTCAGTGTGCCACACACGTTCCCACAGGACTCAAAATATGTTACCGTACCGTACTGTACCTGCATGCCCTCCGCTAGTTCATCTCTACATTACATCTGCTGCTTATGTACTGTGGATGGCAGTGGTGGAATGAAACTAAGTATCATAACATGTACTGTATAGGCCTACTTTTTGTTACACTTCTACTATACTACATCTCGAAAAGTGTGTATTTTTTTACACCACTATAATTTGATTTTTGTTACTAGTTACACACATTTTGAGAATCCGCGTCATTTGGATTGATCTGGCCCAGCGCCAATGGTGGCGATTAACGTTAATTGGTCTTTTATAGAGCTTTTGATCGATCGAGTCGAGCTGCTATACTCACATTAGCGCTGGGTTGCTAGCTGGTTTGCGCACACACCAGCGGCCAATCTATCTGTTTATTATTAAATATTTGTTTTTGGCTTTTTCTGCCTTTATTGATAGTATATCAATAGCAAGTGAAGATGGACAGGAAAGAGGGAGAGAGGAGAGACATGCAGCAAAGGTCGTCATGAACATAACATCCGGCTCTTCTAAATAAAGGTTGTACGGGGGAAAATCCTGGCAATACGAGGTGAATTTATTATGAATCCTGGTCGGGGGAATTAATACATAACATTCAATTTGGTTTTCAATTAAGGCGAGACACATATGGCAGGTGAAATCATGATTTGTTTTCTTTTTTTTGCTTCCTAAACATGTTTTCTTTCAAAATAAACATTAAAAATACAGATGTTTATTTTGATAGTTTATTTTTGCCAATGCCAGCTCGTTTTTCTGAGTGAAAGTCCACCATCTCTATTTTCATGATTGGTTGTTGGTACAAAGGAAGTGACCATATTTGGATCAGACCACAGTCAGCTCGAGGTCCAGACCTTTCCAATGATATATGCCATTATATGTTGTTGCCAAGGTTTGGATGAGATATTTTGTCTCAAAATAGTGGCTTCAAATAAAACGTTTTGGAATTTTACAATATAAATCTTTAAAGGCCGTTTTCTCAAAATGAGTTTTCCTCATACCTGGGACAAAGAATCTAAACTTCAGTTGAACTCACATACACCAAACGTTCCAGTCTTATTCATAACTATATTCCGCAGACATTTACAGAGGGATTTGTTGATATATCATTCACAGCCTGATTTACATCACATTTTATACCTAAAAACATGCCGGAAATTGGGTTTTTTAAGCCTGTTGACACTATTTTCTGATTTGTGGAGTGATAATTAGAGATATCAAAAATCCCATCTGTAATTTTCTTTGTCTCTAATGTGTCAACAAAATGAAATGATAATTTTGAACCTGGCTTTATCCGATCTTCAGATTTATCGTCCCGAAAATATAATGCCTAATTTGCATATTTAAACATAGAATTTCAGAAAACTTGTAATACAAAAAATCTTAGTTTTAATATAAGTAATCAACTGGAGAAGTTTCATTGTGATAGCTATTATTTACCTTTTTTCCCTATTCACCTGGGGTGTCTCACCTTAACCAAAATAAATTTAATTTTTGTTATAATTCTGCCTATGCAGTAGATTCTGCCAATGCTTTTCCATGGGAACGGAGTGGGAAGCTGCGCTATGGCAATTAAACGCTGAATTCCCATTGGAAAGCACTGGCAGAATCCGCCACATACAGAATCAAATGCATATATCATTGTTTTTAGGACCCCCTCGAAAATGAGATCATCAATCAAACTCTGGTGTGTCCGACTCCGTACCCTTACTTGTCTCACAACTGAGGAACTATTGTGTTAGGCTTTGTCCCAACTGGCACCCCAAACAAACCAGAACAGGTCAAACCAATATCCTCTAAAAACACTATTTTAGTCTAAAGTAGCCTGAGCTAACGTGTTAGGTTTCTGGTCTAGAGGGCCGGGTCGCGGCTGAGATTTGCACACGCCCTGATTGGATCTCATCGATCTGTCCGTCACCCCCGGCCCCTCCTCTCACCCCTAGTGCAGCGCTACGTCACATCATTTGGAGCGACGCCCACCCGGAAGGGTTGACTCCCACTTTTAGACCAGAGCGGCCAATGCGTTCCTCCAGGCTTTCAATTTTTGCACCAACAAAAATGAAAGCCTGGTACCGAGGCTAGTGATAAACACATGAATGATTACGTAACGTTCCAATCATATGATTGGACTATTCTGAATAATGTCGTTCTCTTACACGTGTAGGCTACATACGTGTAGTTTGCCAAGACTGTTGTACTTTCACTCAAGTCAAAATATCAAGGAATTTGAGTTGTAATAGAGTATTTCTACATACCGTAATGTTGTATACTTTTAGTGAAGTAAAACAGGCGGAAACACGCACACGCACGCACACACACACACACACACACACACACACACGCACACACACACCAAAAGGCAGGCAGTTTTATTTGCCCAGCTTTGTGAAAATGTGTCCCCACGAGGCCTATAATCTCCTATTTGAGACAGAAGATAAACATTTGATGAAATGTCTGCACTGCCCTGTGACCACGGCTACACACTCATACATCAGCATATTACATCAAAAAACTTTGGATGAATGCAGTAGTGCAGATGCAATTTGACCTGTAACCGCAACTCCAAATATAATCCCATTATCATTGAGATACGGTAGGCAAGTTCAGGCCTGGGCTGGACAGTCTGGCAATTCTGCAGGCAGATGCCAGAAGGGCTGGGAAGTCATGGGGCCAGGGCTGAGCCAAAACAAAAAGAAAAAGTCATAAAAACGACATTAGTATAGCGTCTTTGGGCCGGTGAAGACCACAAATGCCAGGGCTGATTTTCTGTGTTTGACAAAATGTGGAAATCCTATTGATGTTCATGGTGTAGTGTAGCACCAAAGGAGTCAGCCCTCTATGACTATAACAAGATTTGTCTGTATGTGTCATCATGTGACAAGTCCAACATACATGGAAATATTATTGTCTGGATACTGCAGTGTAATAATAATATAGCCTATCATGTCGACCAGGCTAAAAGCACATGTATAAAGCAAGGTTTTAATTTCAAGGACACAGAAAAGGAAACCAAATGGAACATTCTGTCCACTCTCAGAGTTTCAGACCTGTATGGGTCCATTTGTAACAAGGAACCCCTGAGGGTTGCTGAGGTGAACCCACTTTGAGAACCGCTAGTCTAAAGGTTGGAGATTCTGGTCACATGGGACTGCATCGACTTGTCTTGCATGTAGTAGTTGACATCTATGGTTGACATGCACTTGTTTCCGCAAGGTTATAATAGTTAACTAAAACTAACTAAAAAACGAAAACTAGAATTAAAAAAACATTTTATTTAACTCAACTGAAACTAATAACTAAAAAAAAAAAAAAAAAAACGATAACTAGATTAATTTCCTCATTTCTCCAACAAGTTTTACGGCAGTTTTCAGCACCGTATACCCACAAATAAACCCTAAAGTACGAAAAAAACTAAAACTAAACTATAACTAAGCAACTATAAACTATAAGCATTTCACCAAAATAAAAACTAAATAAAAACTAGCAAACCCGCTCTAAAAACTAAAACTAAACTGAATTATAAAAACATATGTCAAAACTAAACTAAAACTAAACTATAATGAAAAAACCAAAACTGTTATAACCTTGTTTCCACCTATTGGTGAAATTATTATAGTTACAGCTCCCTCTTATTTATTTATTTCGGTATTTTTTTGCTTGCGATAGAGATCTGTATTACTGCGGCAAAACAGAGATGCGGGCGCAGATAGTAGACACGCGTGACATTTTAGCACATTTGTGTAATGGATTGCAATCAGCAGGGCATGTCATCCCACAGCCCTTGGCTTTATAAAAACAGTCTCATGGTGTGATGACTGATGAGAGCTTTTCCACTGCAGGTCCCACATGTCATTCTGTGAGTTATTTTTGTGATCCATTGTGCACATTTTCTCCCACAAGAAAAGATGCAACATGCAAACCTGCCGTTGTTAATATATGTAAATATACAATTGAAATGAACCACTAAACCGTGAGACGAGTCTATACAACTGCATCGTGCGGTGAAAATAGAAGTTTGGCAAGCTCACAATTGCAATGGCTTGTGAGCTTGCAGAACTGCTTTTCTTTTTTTAAAGAATTCCTTCTGTTGTTTGACTGGGATGAAATAGGTGGTGCCTCCCCCCCTCTTGTGGCTTTGAAGCAATATTGCATTTGGTTTGCAGCATGAACAAGCCCTTAGAGCTGCTCAGTCATTAACATAGAGCCCTTATACTGCCTGGCACGTCCATACTGATGCTAGGTTATAGGGGTCAGAATGTGTCTATCTATTGGAAATGAGCTTTAGTCAGAGTGGGCCAGCTATTGATGATTTTTCGGTGGAAAATAATAACGGGTAATCATCTCGACATTCTAGGGGAGGCGGTTATGTACCGGCACTGCCGCCGTCTCTTTGTGTTTTGGAAGACAATGTTTGAGAAAAGAGAGAGAGAAATCAATTCCGGGATTGAAGTAGTTGTCCTTATTTCCTTCGGAGTGCTGTGTATTGCTGATTGTGCGTTCGGGCCCATTCAGAAGCTAGATTGCCTCTCCTTTTTTAAAGGCAGCTCCAGATAGACTATCAGTCTCATGATGATGCTGGTAAAAATAGCCACGTTCTCCACAGACTAGATTTAATTTAGCAGACTTGTGTCTCCCCGCAATGAAGGTTGAAGGGAAGAAATGTGTCTATGATGGAGACCTGGCTGGCCCGGCCTGGCCCGGCCTGGCCCGGCCTGGCCTGCAGCCCCCAGGCCCTGGGTGATATGGTTAGGTCTGCAAGTATGACACACTTTATTCAATGGGGGAAAAAAAACACCTTTCTGCTCACTGTGGCAGAAAACATCATATTACAACATGTTAGTTTTGCCCCTCTCTCATTTTACCTATAGCTGTGTGTTGGTATGGTTGAGCGACCACATCAAACACGAGGTGGACGCTGGAAAATACTGCGGCATGGTCATGCTGGACCTCCAAAAGGCTTTTGACACCGTGAACCACTCCATACTGGTTAACAAGCTTAAAGCTATTGGTTTTGATAGCACATCAGTGAGCTGGATGCAATCCTACCTGGAAGGGAGAGAACAGATGGTGGAGGTGAACGGAACACTGTCCCCTCCCCTCCCAGTGAGCTGTGGCGTCCCACAAGGAAGCATACGAGGGCCTTTACTGTTCCTAATATATGTTAACGACATGACTTCAGCTTGTGACTGCAACTTGTTCCTGTTCGCAGATGACTCAGCACTGCTGGTCTCGGACAGGAACAAACTGCAGGTTGAAAAGACCCTCAGCTCTGAACTCGGTAGAATCTGCACCTGGCTCGCTGATAACAAACTATCCTTACACCTGGGAAAAACTGAATCCATCCTCTTCGGATCAAATAGTAATCTCAGCAAGGCAGATGGCTTCTTGGTTAGAGTGGGTGACAATATTATCACACGAAAAGATCAAATTACCTACCTAGGTTCCATCCTGGAGGCCAATCTTTCCGGTGATAAAATGGCCACCAACGTAATCAAAAAAGTCAATCAAAGAACAAGATTCCTTTACAGGATCTCCTCACTGGTCAGCAAAAACACCTTGAAGACCTTAACAGGAGCCCTCGTACAAGGTTTCTTTGACTATGCATCCACCTCTTGGTACCACAGCACCTCAAAGGCCCTTAAAACAAGGCTCCAGACCTCCCAAAACAAACTGGTCAGGCTCCTACTTGGCCTCACCCCCCGAACCCACCTCACCCCTGCCCACTTTGACAGGCTGGGATGGCTTAGGGTCGACGACAGAGTACAGCATCTTGCAATGGGTCTGGTTCACAAGATTCGATACACCACCAAGATACCAATGTACCTGTCTAAATACTTCCTTAATGTAAACGAAGTCCACACCCACAACACCAGAGGGAGTGCAACAAACCATGTACAACCCAGATTCGGCACAAACAAGGGACTAAATTATTTTCGCTCCTATGCCACCAAAATGTGGAACGCCCTACCAACAGTCATTAAGACATGTGAATCCCTTGACTCCTTCAAAACCGCTCTCAAAGGGCACCTACGGATGGCTGCAATTCGAAACTGGCCTCTGTAAAATCTGAATCCCCCCCCCCCCCCCCATTTCCCCTCACTGTATATGTATCTTTTCCCTTTTTGCTTCCTATATGATGAATTCCTGTTCTGTTCTTTAGCTACATAGAAGTGTCTATTTGTATGTCTCTAAATGTTTTGATGAATTGAACAATGTGGACCCTGTTGTAAACAAGTGTAATGCTTAATTGGGTCGTCCACTCACAGTTAACAGTCTTTGTATTGAGTTTGTGCTTAAAATGTACTGTAAATTCTACAAACTGTTAATAAATATTTCAATCAATCAATTTTGTGTGTGTGTGTGTGTGTGTGTGTGTGTGTGTGTGTGTGTGTGTGTGTGTGTGTGTGTGTGTGTGTGTGTGTGTGTGTGTGTGTGTGTGTGTGTGTGTGTGTGTGTGTGTGTGTGTGTGTGTGTGTGTGTGTGTGTGTGTGTGTGTGTGTGTGTGTGTGTGTGTGTGTGTGTGTGCGCGCGTGTGCAAGAGAGAGAGACAAAGACAGAGAATTTCCATGTGTGTTATAGAAGAAAGCATGTTTCCCCTGTGAGAGTGTAGACAAGTAATCAGAATGGTGAGTGTCTCTCCATGCGTTCAGAAATTTCCTCCTTAATCTCCTGTAAGGAAGCTCCTGGGCTCGGCTGCAAAGCATGAGTGGTCGTGTGAGTTATAGCGTGCCAGCTCTTAAGGCTGTGGGGCGGAGTGGGGCGCATGGGGGTGAGACGGCGGAACACAAGAACATCACAGTGGCAGAAAACTCAACATCACCGAAGAGCTGAAGAACTCCTCCCTGCGTGCACTTTATCTCAAGCTAAGAGCTAGAGTGCCGTCTTCAACAATGAAACCGCATAGGCAAGGATCCATAATGCATTCTTCTGCACCTTATTGTTGAGAAGTATGTGCACCACATTTCTGCTATTTTAACCAAATGTTCACATATTATGGCATGCCCAAAAAAGGGTCTGTCTCTAGGGTTCCAGTGGTTAACTTTGATATTATTGTTGTGTGTGTGTGTGTGTGTGTGTGTGTGTGTGTGTGTGTGTGTGTGTGTGTGTGTGTGTGTGTGTGTGTGTGTGTGTGTGTGTGTGTGTGCGCGCGCTTGCGTGCACACACATGCACATGCAAGCCTGTGTGCATGTTCCTGGGTGTCTTGGGGTGAGTATATGGACCAGTAGTACGTCAGAGCTGTTATGTGGTTCAGAACTTGGTTTCGAATTCAGTGGAGCGTTTCAGTTTTATGATGAGGGCTTTGTTAAGGAAACCTCAACCGTGGCTATGGCCACTGTCCATGCATAGTCATTAGTTTTCCATTAAGTTTTAATGAAAATTCCTTTCAGCTATTTTGGGTCATAGGGTCTCAATTTAATTTGAACCTTTGATGTGTACACTGTCAAATGTCATGGCTAGTGCCGTTTAATGACCGGGCAATGGGGAAACATAAACATGCAAATGTTGTTGTTCGGCATTCTGAGCACTTGGTTTGCCCTTGCATGCCCCCGAAGACACGTTCCCCAAATTCATTTTGTATTTGTTCATTTTATGTGACACACTTTTCTGTCGGGATTGATTGACTCCATGCTTTCCCATTTTCCGTGAACAGCAAAACATTTAGCCTTTAGGTGTCAAGAGACAGATGATTTAAGAAATAGAGTGATTCCAACCCAGGCCTATAAGCTTTGTTAAGTCAACACACTATAATCATGCTAACCTGGCGATGGGGAACAAACAGATGTATTCGAAGGGATGGCGTAAGATTTGTGTTACTAATTGTTACCGTATGCTGATTCACCTTGGGTGTATGTCTTTGCACAACTATGGCCAGTCATCTATTATTAACAATTGAGAGAATCCCACGCCCACAGTTCAGGTGTCCAAGTCACAGACCGTGATGTATGCAAAGTGCCGTTCACGCCTGTGCTTTCTGTCCGTGACACGTCACGTCACTGATGTTACCTCTGCGTCTTCAACCCAGCTGGGTGGGTGTGGGACTATTACTGGCCAATCACAGCGAGGCTAGCTTTCCTATACAAGCAGGGACGGATTAACCCCCCGAGGGCCCCTGGGCCGGTAAGTTTTGCAGGGCCCCCATATAGCGCGCGTGCGCGCAAAATTTTGGTGTTTTTCCGTGTTTTTATCATCTTTTTGACCTAAATTTAACAAAATCAATGGCCAATGAAGGGCCCCAGGAGCCCTTTTCAGGGCGTCAAACCTAGTACCTTACGGTCCAATTTCCCTGAAGGGCCCCAGAGAGCCAAGGGCCCCTGGGCCACGGCCCCACTGGCCCAATGGCTAATTTGTCCCTGTATACAAGCAGCTTTTGCAGTTGAAAGTGAAAAAGTATGAGCCCTTTTTCTGTATGCTAAGAACAAGAGAAAGGTACCCTGCATGCATGCAGCATGGACAAACGACTGCTTTATCCCACAACTGTGCTGAAACAACACCACGGAATGCACTTGCATTCTCTTCTCTCTCTCTCTCTCTCTCTCTCTCTCTCTCTCTCTCTCTCTCTCTCTCTCTCTCTCTCTCTCTCTATTTTATTCACGGAGAAAAGAATAACAACATGGAAACAACACGGTCACGGAGAAACAATTAACAACACGAACCACATGGCGTTAGAGACGCTAGATTCTAGTTAATTGACAATAACCTGCAAGCACATTGCAGTGAATATGGGCTAAATTCAGCCACAGAGGTGCCCGTGCACCACCCTGCTGGATCGCAGCATGCATAATATTACCTCCTGCAGGCAGAATTCACTTGACATACAAGTTACATTAAGTGACAATAAGCACATTCGTGAGCACTGCGTCAGAGCATGACTGGAATTTGATCCGAACACCCCAAAAGTGCCATAAGTTCAAAGTCGTTTTAGTTGCATTGGGGAGCAGCTTGTACAGTTAAACCACTTTTACACTGGCGAGTGGCGTCCCTTTATATATAGCCCCGTTTGGAACCTCACCCTCCGCTATATTAGCTCTGAGAAGCGGCACATGTCTGCGTCAGGATAGGTCAAAATAGGCCAAGCGGTATTGTATCCAAAAAGTAAAGGTATTTCCTGAGAGCTGCAGGTCTTGGAGTGGAAAGTAAAGATTTTCGAGCGGGGTGAAACAGCTGCTTAAATCAGGCTTAAATAGATTATTTAGTCAGCCTGCGTGTGGCCAGTCAAACCCCTGTCAGTTTGCACAGTACTGCTTCCGTAAGATTGCATTGGGAAAACATGTTACATGGCTTTGTAAGCGATCGTTTCACCCTACCTATCTATCATCTGTACTGCAGCTCTCAGGAAATATACCTTAACTTTTTGGATATGATACCGCGAAAGGTGTTTTATCCATTTCGACCTAGCCTATGCATGGGATTTCCTGACACGGAACCTCTTCTCGGAGCTATTACTAGAGGGCGAGGTTCCAAACAGGGCTAGTTTACTATTTATTTCGTTTTTACATTCAAAACTCTCCAAAAAAAAGCTCACAACGTATAACATATAAATCAGCTGTTTTTGTTATTTGACGTTTGACAAATTATATGGGGCTTTAAGTGGTTAAAAAGACAAGACTGGAATTAGTGTGCACTGACTGCAATGTCAAATATTATAATGTGCTGTGCTGTGAACAGATTTATCTTCACTGACATTCACATTACATCATGTCATATTGTCTGTGTTCAAACTGAGAGGATGCAGCTGTTTGCAGGCAGTCCCTTGAATAATGGCTTTTAATTTAACTCCCATGTATGCAAAGTAATGTCCCTGTCATGTTTTTTTTTCCTTCATGCATGAGGCTCACTATAGTCACCACATTGCTAGTTTCTACATTTAGATGTAACTTTAGCAGCTTCATGCACTGTTGCGACGAACATGCATGCTCACTGAAGACAGGAACATACTGTAGGAAGAAGCTCTCCGGAGAGAGTCCCACATGGACGCAAGAGCACACGACACGTACACTGAAATATTCTAAAATAACCACACACACATTCACAGCAGGCAGTTTCTTGACAATTTAGTTTATTATGCCAATTCCCAATTTCCCCTTCACGTATAGTTCTTGTCAAGGCTAACCCCCAGTTGGCCGTGTGGGAGGGTGTAGACATGTCTCCTCCAATACTCGTGAAGTCACCAGACCTTTCTTGTCACCTGATAATGAGTTTCCCTGAGAGGGGCGTATTAATGTATGCATGTGGAGAAACACGCTATTCCTCCTATAGTTCCACTGTTGAACTGTCAGACGCCCCGCCCAAGGAGTCGGAGCCACTGCATTATATATGGGATGTATAGTTAGCAATTAAGTGTTACCAAAGTGTTCTTCTTTCTTCGTATTCTGGTCAGAGTGCCCACCGAACAGTGGTGCATGTGCAGCACCTTTTAAAGGCGTGATACTCATCAATAGTACAAGCCACTTGATCATGCTACCTTGTATGACCTCTCAAAATGGCCGCTATTGCTCAACTCATCTTAAAAAGGCTGCTGTTCTCCTTTATATTAGGGAAGTGACTGGGTAATAATGTTTTAAAGTCACATTCTACTGTACCTTTACTGTGCCTTGAACATGATATTGGCTGTTGTGAGCTTGTGACTTTCTTTAGCCGTTAATTGCCGTTAAAAGCCGTTAACATTACCCAGGGGACCAGGGCAGAGATTTTCCCTGTTGCTGTTGTGCACATTCAGATTTTACTGTCTGTCTGCAGCATTGATTGCATACAGCTGCCCTACGGGGCACCTCTCTGTGGATTCATCTATAGTTTTTACTTCCTCGTTACTTATCAGTGCATCCTTGAATTCTGTTGCAGTTAACCCCCGCCGACACTTCTCTTTCTGGCTTCTCCTCGTTGGCTTCTCCTCCTCAGTTGTGTAACAGGCACCACAGCAGCAGTTGTCTGTTGTCTCTTCTCCCACTTAAGGCCTATTCATAGTCAGTTTCCGGTGAAGAGGTGATTAGTAAAACAGAGAGACGTATTGTGTGAACAGGAATACCAGACAACTCGCCCCTTTACCAACTCGCCCCGCGAAAAGTGTTAATGTAGTAAACAGTTAATTTAGTTTTTCCCTCCCTCCCTGAAATCTGAAATGATCTTGTATACAGATTTATTTGATTGTATAGTAGTCGATCTCTATACTCAATCAAGGAAGAATAACATGAGACAGCTAGATGGTGACTGCTTAATTAAGTTAATTTAGGACCTTCTAGCAGTTAATTTCGTTTTATTAAACACATTTCTTCCATAATGTAGCCCATGTTTTGTAATGGCATCATGATGATATTATGCCCATGGATATACAGAGTGAACTTAACAATTCTAAATTAATATAATACCTTTTATATAATCACCAACATGAATTTATGTTTGTTATTTATACAGCTAGGTAGAGTAGTGGGGCGAGATGGAAAAGGGCCGACCGTACCTGTCAACATCCAGTCCAGTAGGATTGATAAGACAGAGTGACACCTTGTCATCAGTCTTCACTGGTGATGGAAGTGAACACCCACCCCGGGCCCACACACTGTACTACATACAAGAATATGCAAACAGCAGACACCAGCTCAGTGGCCTTGTGGTTAGAGTGTCCGCCCTGAGACTGGGAGGTTGGGGTTCGATCCCCGGCCGGGTCATACCAAAGACTCTAAAAATGGGACCCAATGCCTCCCTGCTTGACACTCGGCATCAAGGGTTGGATTGGGGTGTAAGTCCCTGCGACATACAAGTAAGTGTGTGTGTGTGTGTGTGTGTGTGCGTGTGCGTGTGCGTGTGCGTGCGCGTGCGTGTGTTACAGCTGCGCCCTCTGGTGGCGGGCGGGTGGTGTCACAGCGGGACAGACAGACAGACAGACAGACACACACACAGACACACAGACATGATCTGCAGGGTCTCATAGTTAGTGCTCATTGCATTCGCAACTAGCGTCATGTCCAGGGGGTGTACTTGTACATCAAGCTGCCTCACGCTACAGAAACAGGAGATTAATAGGCTCCTGCCCTATGGGCCTCATGGCTCGGCAAGGCTACTTACTTACTTAGACATTGGAGGCATTGCTGAGTTATATTAAAGTTACAAAAGATTCTGTAACCAATGGAAAGTCTAGGATTCAAAGCCATGGTCTCCTGCAAGAAGGGCCAATTCATCACTTTTCAACCTCTCTTCATATTATTGGTCCTCACTAAAATAGTCCATAAAATAGCACAATCTTTTCTACTCAGTCTGTGTCTCATTGGAGGGCTGTGGGGCAGTTCAGAAACCTGTCCACCAGTGACATCATCGATGGGGAATCCAAGGCTTTCTATTCCTGAAACGTTTCAATGCGAAAATGTAAGGCATCGTTCTCACGATAATAAAAATCTAAATATATATTTATAATCTTTCTTTTCTTTTCAAGCTGCCTAACGATGATGTCACTGGTGGACGGGTTTCTGAACTGCCCACAGCCCTCCAATGAGACACAGACTGAGTAGGAAAGAATTGTGCTATTTTATCATGATCATTAGTGAGGACCAATAATATGAAGAGATGTTGAAATGTGGTGAAGTGGTCCTTTAATGTTCTGCTAGGACACAAAGATATAGCGCTTATAACTCCTGGTGTTGTCGCACCCTCCCAACACCAGGGTCTAAATGTCTCAGTGGAAGAGCTACGAGACCACCTCCAACCGCTGCATGTATGCCAGCAAGCAGTGTTGGCTCGATACCCAGGCTTTCCTTGTCCACTAGTCCCTTCTTAACATTTTAGTCTAGTTATATTATTTGTTGACGAAATTGTCAGTATATTTAGTATAGTTTTAGTCATCATAGTTTCGTTTTTCATTTATTTTCTATTTAGTTTTCGTCAGTGAAAAAAGGTAGTCGACGCACATTTCTTTGTCTTAGTTTTAGTCGACGAAATCAACACTATGCCTGTTATGTTGTATTATCATGCTCTACCATACAGATTGGATTTCAGATTACAGATTTAACATGCAGTGAGGATTTGACTGTGTATATGCAAGTGGGAGGTACGCTGGATGAGACAAAAGCAGCTCAATGCGGGCCCAGACCGCTGGCGTCGTGGTCTCTGGGCACCTACAGTAGCCTACACCTACAGTACACCTACTGTATAGACTACAATGTAGCCTGACAGCGTGTCGCGGGTTCGAGACGGGCGTGCGTGTCACTCCCCATCTCTCTCTCCACATTTCCTGTCAGCCTACTGTCCTGTCAATAATAAAGACATAAAAAGCTCAAATAATAAATGGTGAAAAAACTAAAAGCAGGTCCATGTTCACATTCAGTGTTGATCGCGTATTAATGAATTCTCCTTTTGCTTTGGAAGGAGCTATGTGGTCATACAGTATTCAATGCAGACTGAGACAACTGTCTGGATAAATCTTTAATAAGGAAGAAAAGGAGAAATAAGGGAGGCTCCGCACACTCAAAACCAGAGATTTGTATCTTCTTTTTAGGATAGCAGGCTTTGGTTCGCTTAATAGACCTTCTTTTTTCCCTTTTTTGTTAGATTTAGATGATTAAAATGTACATTACCCAATTATGCGTTATTTTATACTTTGCCTGTTCAACAACAGCCAATCTAGAAACTCACAATGCGTCCCGCTGCTCCCGCGACAAGCGCTTGTAGATCTACAAGCGACATGCGCTTGTAGATCTACAAGCGACATGCGCTTGTAGATGATGCGAAACCTGCAGAGCTATAGACCGATTCACAGAGGGGTGCCCTGGGCGCGGCCATTACTGAGGTGTAATACATGGAGCAGGTGCTCTGTAGACCAGGTGTAGCTAATCAGTGCTGCTGCACTTAATGGTACACCTCAGTAATGGCCGCACCCAGGAAACCCTCTGTGAATCGGTCTATAGGGTCCACCAAAATCTCCCCGAGGGGGCGTTAACATATGTGTCACGTGGTAGCGGCCGCCATGTTGGCAGGCATTTCTCGTTTGTTTACAGTCAGCGGCCATCCGTGTGCGTTCTAATTTTTAAACACCAGAGGGAGTTCAACGAGCTCGTTCCTGGCGACAACACAGTGAGCCAACACCAGGATGGAAAGAAAAAACGTCGGCCTCGACATACCTTGCTTACAAGGACAAGCTTAACTTTGAGGAAAAGGAGCGTTACCTCAACAAAATCAAGGATATTGGTCTCGACCCCTATGAACACACTGACTGAACAGAGGATTCGATCTTCTACCACCACTAATGCGACTACATTTAATGCTTGTCCTTGCAAGGTATGTCGAGGCCGACGTTTTTTCTTTCCATCCTGGTGTTGGCTCACTGTGTTGGCGCCAGGAACGAGCTCGTTGAACTCCCTCTGGTGTTTAAAAATTAGAACGCACACGGATGGTCGCTGACTGTAAACAAACGAGAAATGCCTGCCAACATGGCGGCCGCTACCACGTGACACATATGTTAACGCCCCCTCCGGGAGATTTTGGTGGACCCATAGAGCGTCGTAGTCCCTCCCCCTTTCAGAACGACGAGTGGCCCAGGAAATGATTCTCCATTCATTTTCTCCATAGGCTTTTCAAAACGTATTTATTTAAAGACCTTTTAAGCGTCGTACGACAACACACACAATATTTTGGACCAAAGAAATAATTACAAAGAAGAAAAACAACAAAAAAAGTGTTGTAACCTGCCGTTCTTTTCTACTTTCTAATTCTTTGTTTGGCCTGAAAAATTGTGTTTGTTGTCATGATTGGTCACGACAAGAGTTGGCTTTGTCCGCAGCGTAAACGTCTTTAAATAAATACTTTCTGAAAAGTCTATGAGGAAAATGAACAGGGATTTATTTTCCGGGTCTCTCGAGGGAGCGGGACTGCGACGCTCTATAGCAGGGGTCTGCAACCTTTTTTAAATGAAGTGCCATGTTTGTATTTTCTAGATCGTCAGTGTGCCATATCAACATTAATTAATTTTAATTACACATGTTTTGCTTGTCCACAAATATAAAGTTTTTCCTTCTTTTTAAATATTTTCTTTCACGTTGTTATAATGATCATTATACTCGGGGCAATAACAGAGTTCAGTTTTAATGAATGTGGAATGAAGGATGTAATTTACACACAAATGTGAGGGATTTGACTCATTTTTTTAAATAGTTTATTTAAAACCAAAAATGCTCTCTCACACACTTGCCAGTGTGCCAGTGATCACCCTCCTTTGTGCCGATGTTGGCACTGGTGCCTAAGGTTGCCTACCCCTGCTCTATAGTTCAGGCAAACAACTCGAGCGCCAATTCCTGATCAGCTGATCAGTATGCTCACTCCCAGTGGTGTGCACAGATAGACACTAGGGGGTAGTATAGCACACTGTACAGTATGTGGACCATGGTGACATCAATTCTTGATAAAAAGCTTCTAATATTCTATTTAGGCTCCAAAATCTATAAATCTCACACTATTAAGGCAACCGGCCGGTTCCACACGCTGCACAAGGTGCCCTTTTTTCACTTGAGCACCTGCCCCTCTAAATGTCTGTGCACGGCACTGCACACCACTGCTCACTCTATCCGATTTGGATGTTTACTTGTAATTATTTCTACTTAGAGGTATTGCTTACTTAAGTAAAAACAATAAATGACAGACACACAGAGCGATTTCTGTGATTTAAGACTTAAAGGGGCATTCCACTCAATTTCAACATTTTACTATGTCATTAATATACCTTAGAGCTGTTGTGTGGAAATAATAAAAAAGTCCCCCCCATTCTGTGTTTCCTAGAACTGGAGGTCTGAAGAAAATCATTAACATGGTGAATCACATCTTGATGACGTCATCAAGATGTGATTCACCATGTTAATGACATAGTAAAATGTTGAAAATGAGTGGAATGCCCCTTTAAAGCACAGAAATCGATAAATAAATAAAGTTTAAATTAAGTACCGGTATTAACAGTTTGTAGAAGTTCAAGGAAAGTAGGCCTACATGTCAATACAAACTCCGCTAAGGCGATAAAACCAGAAAAAGCACTAAGACTTGCTTATATAAGGGTCGTCCATTTTCAATTCATCATTCAGAACATTTAAAGACATGTACTTCTACGAAGAAGAAACAAATCATGGTATACAGTATACACGGTTAGAAAAAAAAGGAACTTTTACAGGGGCCATTTTCAAATTGCAGCCGCCCGTAAGTAGGCTACTAAAGTCACCGTTTCCAGCAGCGCGTCGTCAGCGAGAGGGGGCGTGACACTGAGACTGGATGTAGACCAGCGTGCACTTCATACAAGCTGGTAAAGATTCGTCCGATACACAATCAGGGAGGAGAAGCTTGGCAATCATTGCAAGCTATATGAGCCGAGGTTGGGGTTTTGTCCCCTGGAGTGCAGAAAAGACCTAATCAGTGGTCAACTTTCTCAACACACCACCACTACAAACCTGATGGATACAGGTCCAGGGTTGGGATTCTGCATTATACAACCGTCCGTCCGTCCGTCCCGGTATGTCTGATTGTATACATCTATCTATCTCTCAGTCCTTCCTACCTTCCGTTTATTTGTTTATTGCAATCTGTCCTCTTGATTCCTTCCTTCTTTACCTACACTGTCCTACAGTGTCCTTCCTTCCTTCTTTACCTTGTCCTTCCTTCCTTCTTTACCTACACTGTCCTACACTGTCCTTCCTTCCTTCTTTCCTTCCTTCCTTGAGAAAATGTCTTCCTTCCAGCTCAGACAAAATGTGTAAAATATTTAGTTAACACTTTGTCTTCTCTTTCTGAGGCCTTGCCCACCCAACGGCTGGCTTTTGGACATTATATGCTATAGCAAAGTCTTTGGCCTTTATTGATGTCATGCATGTGGCACAGGTCTATGGACTTTCTAATGTTTGTGAGCACTGTAAACAAACATAGAGTAGTGTTTGTTAAAAGTGAAGTGAGGCAGCCCTCACTTCACGCACAAGTGTGTTTTTCTTATTCTCAGGAAGTCATGTCAGTGCCACAGTCAACCATGGGTCTTTTTTTGTGTGTGCATGTTGTAGCCCAGTGGCCGTCTATGGATTATATAGATCGGCTAACAGCTCTGCAGCACCAAATGCAAACCGACACTCATTTCCAGGACATAGATCCAAGTCTTTCATTTTAGATAATGTGTACACGGTACACGTCAATGTGCAATTAGGTGACTTTTCAATCGAACAGGACTAAATTAGAGCATGTCAGCGTCACATCTAATTATTGAGAAAATCACTGCAAGATGAGCACATTATGGACAGACTGCTGTTTTTGTCCTTTTTCTCTCCCAAAAAAAATATGTTCCCGCGCCGATGAACGATCAAGTTGACAACCATGCCGTCCAAGCAGTGGTTGATGGAACAATCACTTGTTTCTAAATTGTACATTTGTACATAATTATGCAGGATGTTGAGTGAAACTAAATGAGTGCTATAGTATATATAGCTCCCTCGGCCACCGACACAAGCAGACTTCTGCTGCTATATAGTCTCAGACCCAGATTTCTGGAAGCTGCCACTACAGCACGTTCTGTCTGACACCGTGCCGGTTCAGACGGCTTTATCCCCAGTGGAGGTGGGCGGGTGGGTGCTATAGGTTTAGTTGGAGGTTCAACATCGTGTCTGCTCTTGAATAACAGACCGTCGCTACGGACGTACTGTAGATCTAATCAATAGACTGAGGTCACCCTGGGTCATGTTCATCCGTGCTCAGTTTTTGCTCTGCTGTATACAACATGGTGGCCATGGAAGTATAGCGAATGAAACGGTATTATACAAAAGATGTGGTGATTCCAGATCCCCCGCCTGCCACCATGGACTCCAGTTCCATATTGCTTGTATGCCGCGATCACACATAGCTTTTAATTGAACCTTTATTTAACCAGTGAAAACACATTGAGACTGCGTCTCTTTTACAAGTGGGAACTGGCCAAGAGGCAGAAATGAAATTACACTTCAATACCACATCGTCAATGTTACATTTTGGACCAGCAAATACAACATCCATAATACACCTTAAAGTACCTATGCATAAATACAACAAGTCACCTGTCCTACTTTTTAGTAGCAGGGCAAAATACACCATATACACAATCTACACGATCTGAACCGATATAATAATAGGCATGAACATAGGCTAGTACTTATCCAAACATCTGCCGGTGTTGGACTGTACATCAAAGATGATCCTTTTGAAACTTCTCAAGGGAACTTTCAAAGCAAATTTTAGTCTGTACTGTAGCTCATTCCACCACCAAGGGCCAAAGAAGGCCAGACATTTTTTACCCCCCTCGGATTTGAATGCTGGTGGTACTACACACTGCAGCCAAGTATTTGACCTGAGGTTTAGGCCGTTTTGGACCAAGTCGAATTTGGATGAAATGTAAGACGGCGCAGGTCAACCAGAATGGCTTTATAAATGAAAATATGCCAAGCTATACCTCTCCACCAAGACCATCACAACGACCATGCTATTTGCAGCCTGACAATGAATTGCGGGTTCAAATGCTGACCTTTGCTGTGTGTCTTTCTCTTTTTTTGGGCATAAAAAGGCCCAAAAACAAGAACTCAGCTGCCTGCCTGCATGCTCCCTAGTAGTACCCATTCCAGAGACCATATAACACCAGTCCTCCACAACCTTTACTGGCTCCTGGTCAAACAAAGAATACACTTCAAAATACTATACTTAACACCTACAAGGCACTGACTAAACAATCTGGCTCCCCCCTATACCTCTTTGATCTATACTCAAACCGTCAAACGTCATCTCCCCTCCTGCTCCCTCAGGTTTGATGACGCAAACATCCTTGAGGTCCCCAAGGCAAAATACCGTACCTGGGGCAACAGCTTTTGCTGGGGCATTAGCTTTTGCCCATGTGGAACTGGAATGCACTGCCCAAAACTCTCAGAGATGCCCCCACCCTCCAAACCCGTCAATAAACAGTTTTGGTGCGCCCCCCCCCCTCCTCCCATAAGCAAGTTGTTTTCTTAAGCCCCCTCCCCCATGTAAAGAGTATTTGTGTACTCAGAAAAGAGCTATATAAATACTATTACTATTATTATTATTTAGCATGTGTACTGGTATTGAACAGTGTTAATGAACAGGATAATTTGAGACCACTCTGCTTTGTGATTTATTTCTCAATAATGACCACCTTGCTGTTCATTATCCCATGCATAATGAGCCAAGATTTTCTAAATTGGACTTGCACAATAACAAACTTCCGCAGTATATTTACTAATTCATCAATCCGAAGTTCCCCACATTTTTCTATTTAAGAAAAGTGATCCTTTTATCTTCAGGAACACCCTGAACCACTCCAGGAATCCGTGTCCCTGGCTTCTGTGCTTGCTATAAGTGAAGCCATGTGAATTTATCTCCTCCCATGGAATACCAGGAAATTTTGATAATAGACGCGGGAGCTCCATCTTATTGGTAACATTGACAGGTCAAAATAGAAATCCATAAACCATTTGTGACAGTGCATTAAAGTGGACACGTCCACATGATTGAGGATACACCCAGCCGACAGATACCCTGGGATTGTTTACAGTGGTGGGCCCCATGGAATGACTGGACGTTTATTGCTGTCTGGTCCAGCAGTATTTCAACATTGTATCTCACTCCTATGGGTACTTGTCAGCAGAGCAGGTTCACAAAACCACACACTTCCCAGCAAGCTCTGCTCTTTTTTTTTTGTTGGTACTACGGCAGCACAGCCCTGGGTTTGCTTGTGCAACCCTCTCTCTTCTGCCCACCGCAGATACTCTATAAAAAATAAACCATTACAGAGACAAATAATCTAAGTTGAGATCATCTATGGTTAATTGTCCATTATACTGTAGCATCAATATTCCTCCAATTTCCTTTGGCTCTTTTGCCACTCTCAGGTAAATCGTGTTATGCACTGAACCCATTCAGTGCATCATTTAGTGCAATTTGTGGTGGGTGCCTAATTGCCCATTCACATTTTCCATCTGAAAGCATCCCCTTTTTCTTGAATCTTGATTTTGTTTCCCAAAACATGGGTATATTTCCAGGGATGTTTGCCCTGGTGGATGCAGTGCTTTCTCCCGTGTTGTGGCTATAAACTCTCTCCTGCTCATTATCCCCTCCAATCAGAGCAGAAGCAGCAGGTGAAAGTGACTGACAGCAGCACCAGACGGATATAATCCTTCCCAATAGTGACCAATTGCCACCAGGAGTTCTTACGTAGGAAAATAAATCAATGTCAGACTGAAGGAGCATTGCTTCCCTTTGCTGCATTTTCTGTGATGTGCGACAATCCTATATGCTCTCGATGACCCATGCTATTCAGTATTCACTTCACTGTATCAGAGATATACAGTGAAGCATGCAGTCACCCACACAGAGGGGGAAAACAACATCCATTCTGTCCCCTTTGTTTTATAGCCTGATTCTGTGGATCTGTGTTGGATATGGTGGGATATAAACTTGATGTTAGTGCATAGACAATCCGATATACAAATAAATGTGTATCAGCTTGTTTGTTTCTTCTGCTTGAGCTGAAGAAAGATAAAAACGTGTGCATTTCAACAATCATCTGACGTATACTGTACGTCAGCCCCTCTGAGAGTGTGAGCATGTGCTTATTATTACAGTTCGGCATGCTGTTACATTCAATAAAGAGTCAAGCTTGGATGCCAGTAGTTGGTTTGATAAATTCTTATTAAAAATGGGGCTTTGGTTGAGTTAGTATTGTCATACAGTCAACATATCCGCTCACATCCTGGGGACACCCTCCCACACACCCAATCAGGTCTTGGTGACTTTAAGCCTCCTGTTGTCATTAATATTATTGTACGGTAATTTTCCCTGCTTGGAAGTCTGTGTCTATCACAAATGATGTTCAATTTCCAATTTCCCACAAGAATGCTTGGATCACTAACGATTTATCTAGAGAAGACCTACCTATCAGTGTTGGGAAATTGTTCTGGGAACTGGCTCATAGCTTCCTCCATTCTCCTGCTCAGAATGGCTGGAGGTGCTGCGTAACGTTTCCACCATGCCTGAACACCCCTTTTCTACCACTTTGTCATTTCTGCAGCACAGTGGCGTGCACAGATAGACACTAGGGGGTGCTAGAGCACCCCCTGCCCTTTTGGCAATTTTGCTCTTAAAAAAAGAAAAGAAAAAGGGGGTGGTTTTTCTTAATTTGTAGTGTGTGGACCATGGTGACATTGATCAAATCTTGATAAAAAACGCTTCTACTATATTATTTAGGCCCCCACAATCTAAAGCGTTGTTTCTATGTCAGTGGTTCTTCGATAAAAAAATAAATAGCAGACCTACAAGCTTGTAGCGCGCCACTCGGTGGCGCGCTATGAGCTTGTAGATCTGCTATTTTTCAATAGCTAAAGCACCAAAATGGGTTCCCGCCCCAAAATGCGCAGCACAAGGTGCCCTTTTTTCACTTGAGCACCTGCCCCTCTAAATGTCTGTGCACGCCACTGCTGCAGCATGCAATAGAAATAGCAATTAAATTCGTTTTTGATGTTTTACTACATAATTGACATGAATTGCTAATGCTTTCATATTTAGATGAAAGCTTATCTGCAATGATTTGGCATACTTTTGTTTGCTTTCATAATTCCTGTGTTAAGAAAAAGTGTCAGGAAAGAATATAATGCCTGCTCATTTTAAAACCTACGAATCAATCTTTCGTAGTTGAGGTAAGAAATATTTTATATGAATTATTCCAAGTAACTTGGGTTGTTGTTTTTATTTATATTATATACTATTTGTGTAGATGGTCCCTTCATTCGTGTATTGTAACTTTTCGGTTATGATGTATGCAATTGTAAATTATATGATTTCTGAAGTTTCAGCCCTAAATGCTGATTTTTTAAAATAAGGAAAGGAAGAAAGTACTGGTAGGCCTATAGTTAATTTATGCTTAATTAGTTCAGATGTGCAGATGACATGATGAAGTCAAGTCTAGTTCCCATGTGCAATATGTTCTGTTATGCTCTCTCTATGATTTTGCAGGGGAAAAGACTGTGAAAGAAATGTCCCCAATTCGTCAAGAAAGTATGGCCATAACATAGGCACATATGACATAGGCTCCCTGACATTAGCCTACTGTATATAAGTAGTGTGAGGTGTTTCAGTACCAGCAGTATAATGACGTTGCACACATTTAGTGCTGATATCAACAAATGTACATTGTGTGTCTTTGAAGCACACATGCATCTGTGGATTGTTACATTGTGGTATAGGCATATCCCCTCCGTTTTACAATAACACTCAGCAAGAATGAGTGTATACTGCTAGAAGGGCAGAGTGCATTTTGAATAAATAATCTGTGACACTATACGGGGAAGTTTATACTTATGTTAGGCTCACGACACGTCGCACTGTGACGTTGTTGTGACATGTTGTCGTTGTGAGCTTGCTTTTGCTGATGGCATGCACTAATTAAGCATTAGCCCAACCTTAATCTCACGAGACAGATTTTCTTTGCCGATGGGTTCCCAGATTGGCCCGACCCTGACCCCTGCAGGGGTTGGCAACCTCTTTGACATGAAGTGCCGTGTTTTGACATTCATCAACATTAAGTTTAATTAGGACACATCAACATTAAATATTTCAACTGATGTTGATTGTCCATATTCATAACAACCTTTATTTTTCTTCTCCTTTAGATATATTTTCTATCACATCAGGATGTAATGATCATTAGTAATAATAAACCACCTATCTCCCAGACTCCCTCCCTGCAGTCAAGACTGTGTGATGTCATTTGTATATAGATGTGTGGGGACTTAATTTAAATGACTATAAACAATTTTTGTCTCCACCGGCCAAAGGCATGGGGAGAGTATGTTTTGCAGTCCGTCCGTGTGTCCGTCCATCTGTGTGTCCGTCCGTCCGTCTGTCTGAATCTCCGACTTTACGCACGCACGCACGCACGCACGCACGCACGCTCACTCACTCACTCACTCCTTTCCTTCGTGGACGCACTCTGAGCCCCCCACCACACGTATAAAATGGCCAGAAAGGGATTTTATTTTCACCGGAGAAAATATATACTTTTAGTTACTCCACTAGTCCACTCTCACCATATTGCCAAGAGAAAATCTCATAGACAAGATTTGTCCTCCCGGTGAAAACCAATTCCTTTCTGGCTATGAAGTGCATTTTATACGTGTGGTGGGGAGCTCAGAGCGCGTCCACTAAGGAAAGTATAGGCTTTTTAATAACACAAGCCACCTTTGTATTGGTGTAGTAGGTAAAACGTTATTTTTATTTCCACAACAGAGGAGAGGCTGGTCTGCGTTTCATGCGAGCCAGGAAGAGAAGAGTAGCAGAGCTCTAATGAAGGCATTAGACTTTGACGATGGAGAGGGCCACTATATTTCCACACTCACTATAGGACCATATATTACTGTCAAAAATCGGCAAAAATAGCCGATCTACAAGCTCAAAACGCGTCGCGCTGCGACGCGTTTTGAGCTTGTAGATCGGCTATTTTTGCTATATTCTTTTTTTATTGGAATCCTGAAAATGTTTATGTAATTTCAAATGCCTTTAATTATACTTGTGTTGAGCATTGAGCTACTAACTTAGAATGAAGTAATTAAAGCGGGTCATGTTTGCAATGTGTTGTGGAATTGTAACAGCTGAAACCGATATTATAACAGTATTCTTTACATTAACCTGAGGGCCACATTAAGCGAAGGTGGGGGCCGCATGTGGCCCCCGGGCTGCCAGTTGCCCACCCCTGGTCTAGGAATTTGTTTCCTTGCATCTCATGTTGGGGCTCAGATGTTCCACTGTAGGATTCTTCACCTGTCCCTTATCCTGAATCCCAGTTGGAATGCAAGAACTGAGGGCAGACAGACTCCCAGCCCCCATGGAGCAGTTTAGAACAAGGCAGAGAAGTGTAGCCTACTGTGAATGAGAGTGTTAGCAGTTGGCGGTCTGCTGATGATTGTGTTTCAGTCAATTATCATTGATTGTGTAAAACGATCATGAACACAGTTATCTGTACATATTATGAAACTCGTCTGCCTCTGTGGCTAAGATAGGAAACCTGAATTAAAAACTACAGTGAGAAATACTAATTGTACAACGTTGTTTTAACAATCCTATTATCTTTGGGGTCAATATGTCACATTGACAATGTGAGTCTCTAAACGATTAACTGTTTTTTTGCCTCATATTCATTATTTTGTATTGTAACCTGTAATTTTGTACACGTTGGTGACCTTTTGGGTCAATTTGACCCATATTAGCTGAATGAATGAATGAAAGAAAGAATGAATGAATGAACAATTCATCATTTGTGTCCGCTTTTATTTATTTATGCTCCAGCACATTTAGGTAGGGAATCGGAAACTCTGACATCAAAAAGTGTGCTTTGTAGACACTGCAGAATAACACCTAACAATCTAGTTAGGTGTTAAGAGGCATGGGCTGCAGGAAACATAAAGAAAACACATTAAACGACATAAGTGCGTTGTCGTGCTCACTCACACAATACACAGTACACACATCTCCCCCCTCCCTCCCTTTCTAAAGCAGAGGGAAGATGACTCAGAGCCGTAGTGAGGCAGTAAGTGGTCCCATCATGTGGTTCAGACCAGCAGATGGAGCTCTGCTAACAAGTGGTTTCCAGCACAACTCCTAGTCATGAGAATCACTGAA
This sequence comes from Protomyctophum parallelum, assembly GCF_964188405.1. Lineage (NCBI taxonomy): Eukaryota > Metazoa > Chordata > Actinopteri > Myctophiformes > Myctophidae > Protomyctophum > Protomyctophum parallelum. Next base: position 7,902,437 of record NC_139711.1, read on the forward strand.
AGCTGCTCAATGGTCCAATCCTCAGGAGGAATGGCACAGCAGCAGATACCGTGATTGACATAACAGTAACACGCGCGCACGCGCACGCGCACGCGCACGCACACGCACACGCACACGCACACGCACACGCACACACACACACACACACACACACACACACACACACACACACACACACACACACACACACACACACACACACACACACACACACACACACACACACACACACACACACACACACACACACACACACACACACACACACACACACACACAGAGCTAGGCTATGCCATCGTTAAACCATTTGATTTTTCCCATGGGTCCTAATCCTTGATAATGTGTTTCCTCGTGTTTATTTTTATGTTCGCACTGGCTGCTATACCAGGGTTAATCTCACGATATGTCTCCCGCTGTATCCACCCCCTGGGTGTTGTGACATGCGCGTGACACCTGAATGGAACTGTGCAGACTCCTAATAACTATTCTGTATTGTGATGCTGTGCTGCATTTATGTAATTTGCCGTAACTCTGAAGAAAGCCTGAGGTGATGGCACACTTGTCCATGGACAGCTGTGGGAGTCGGACTGCATAATGTATGCAGGCTGAATGTATCCGTGTTCTTAACACAAACTTCATTAACATATAACATCAGTTCTGGAGGTTGTCCTCTAAAAGAATGTTTTTCACTCCATTTTTTTCTCTTTTCTCTCCCTGCGAGATACTGCATTATACCTGCTGTCGGTATGAACAGATACAGATACAGGTGTGATTCAGCTATAAGTTCAGGTTAAAAAACAGGATATTGTGGCCTGGGCCGTGGCTCAGCAGTCCAGGCACCTTGGCTGGTAATCCAGTCTGGCAGTGTGCCGCGGGTTCGACTCCCGATCCTAGCAGCCTTTACTGCATGTCTTCCCCCCCATCTCTCTCCCCATTTCCTGTCAGCCTATTGTCTGTCCCTCCATAAAGAAATAAAAAAATAAAGGGACATTGTTTGAATTTAAGAGATGTAACTAAAGTGCATCAGCACTTTCCCGATATATTTTCATGGCCATCTGTCAGAGTAGGCTACAATACCCCTTGCTTAGTCAAATAAATATTTATACAGACCTGAAAACTACAATGCCATTGAGTATGAATGGCAGGCATTGTAATTCGCAGAAATAACCCTACAGTATATGTTAAATGCCATGTTTCTTTTTCCTGTAGACTATGGATAAACAACACTGTGATAACAAATGGAAGCTGGAATATATCCAACATATTTCTGTTCCCATGATCCAACACAGTGTGCCACACAACAAATTTGCATGTGCTCAATTATACATACAGTGTGTGATAAACATGTGCACGTCCTCATTATAAGAGGGAATTATTTATAGCATGCTGTCCTATCATTTAATGGGTCCAACATAATATAAAAAGTTCAAGGACATGGTAACTTGTCCCCCCCCAACAAGCTGTTGTGTGGACAAACATTTATCCTTCAAGCCTACAGTTCTAATCCCTCTTAACACAACAGAATTGATTGGACACATTTTTGAAACACTGTTCTTCAGTTAACAGAAATAGTGGCACACTGTTATGACTGCAGGAACAGAAGATATCCATTACATACAAAACGCTTTACTTTATACACACACACACACACACACACACGCACACGCACACGCACACGCACACGCGCACACAGTTTGCAGATCAAAATTACTGTACACGAAATGTTCAGGAACATCTTCCTATGATGCATACAGTATAAGTTAATATATAATACTCAGAACCCCATACAATCAGAGCCTCATTAGTCTATTTGTATGACTAGGGCTACGCTTGCATGCGGGCCCTTTGTCTAAGACAAATGTCTTCCTCGGGAGACTAATAAAGTATATCTCTATCTCTATCTCTATCTCTCTATTCATGCTCCACTGCTAGAGATTCTTCATTAAAACGTCATTGGTCCACCTAATTGAAGTGTATGTTTTCAAGAGCCTGCAGGACAAGAGGCGATTATAATTCTCTTTTTGGCCGAGGCCTGCACAGGTGATTTCAAATGTTTGTCCCTAAACTCTTACAGCAATTTCCTCTGTATACCAAATTGTTACTGTATAGTAGTATAGTATATTACATAATATGCTGCTTTGTCATATACTTGATTGTTTATTTCAGCTGTGAATATAGACTATAATCCTTTACAGTGAATGGGGGTGTATTGAGCACACACAAGGATGGCAATGTGTAAAACGGAGTAGAGGAGGCTGAACAAACAGCCAAAAAGGACACGCACATCTATCTATCTACCTATATATAGGCTGGGTGCTGGATCAAAATAAAGTCACAAATGAAAAAATGGGGGGAAAGATCCACACACCATTTTGGGAAGTTGTATTTATACAACGCAGTTTCGGGAGAAGAGACCTCCTTCCGCTTGACCTTAACCACTCCTCCCTCATTATCAACAACTCCTCCCTCCTCATCAACTCACCTGCCTTTCATTATCACCCAGCCAATCCCCTGTGCAATTACCACCGTATAAATACACCTGCGATCTCTCAACCAGTTGTTTGTTCTGCTCCACGACAGACCAAACATGGGTTGTGAGTACTTCACTTGTAGATCGGCATCCTCCTCCACCCCAACCTGCTCCTTCCGCCTCGATTCTATAGGAATCCAGGGGGGGCAGTGACGGAGCAGAGACGACCAGCCGCTCATTCCGAGTATAGAGCAAAGATGACCGTCAGCTCCAGAGACTACGCCCCCAACCTGAGTCTCGCCTTACCTTGGGTTCCTCACTCCACTCCGCATTCATCTCATTCTGTTTCAATAAACTGTTAATCTTGAGCGAAGGTGTGTTCTCCTACTAAGTGAACTGCTTTTTCATTTTTTCAATGTGTAAAAAGGATGCATGTTGTAAAAGCAAAATGGCCAGTTACTGTCAACAGATACTTTATTTGTCCATAAAAGAAATCTAGGTGTGGCAATGCTGTATAAAGAAGCAATGTTGTTGCAAAAACATATTGACAGGAAATAAAGTATATGCTCTGTCATCTTTGAAGGCCTCGTGTGTGTGTGTGTGTGTGTGTGTGTGTGTTTGTGTCTAAGCATCTGCTTCCCTCATATATAACCTGTTTATGGCTTTCTCACTTCATTAAGTGTACACAGAAACTCTTGGCTCTTGAATACGTATGTTCATCAGATTTCACACACACCTTATTTATTACCCTTGCCAGTTGCAACTGCAACAAACAATTTAACAAAAGTGCCACCACTGCATATTGATTATAGCCTATATTGTTTAGTTCGGAAACCCTAATGCAGTTTGATCGCTGCCTGTTTTGGCAGTCCAGTCCAGGCTGAGATCAGAAAAGTGTAAGTGTAAAATTGTTGGCTGTAGCCTTAGTTATAAGGACAGTCAAATTACAATGTTTAACACCACAGAGGAGGTTGGTCTGGGTGGTATGGAGTAGACTAGACTGGTGATACCACCGCAGAGATCCTGATTCATAAGCGGGGGGTTGTGTCCTGTCACTGCAGGAGCAATCTGAGAACCCACCTAGTTTGTCTCACTATACATTTATGATTAATCTTTATGTTGAAAACATACAAATTCAATGAAAAATAAAATAAGGGAAAAACAGCACCCTCTTTTCCGAGTCAACAGTCTGTCTCGAGAGACTATACTGCAGGAGAAACTCCAGCTGGTTGATGCCTGTTCTGCGAGGAAGGGAATGGAGATAGTGTCAATGTCAAGTTGTCAACATGCATTACCTGAAACGTAACGAGATGAGATGTGTATCAGAGCGAGGAGGTACATTTGTACTACTACAGAGGTAAACAGTGGGGGTTGGGAGCATATATGTTGATCCTTGATTCCTTCCCCATCCATCCTTCCTCTTCGATGTCTCCCTTTTGACTGATAACTGTCCATTTATACTCTAGACGGGCCTGCCCCCAAGTTATTAGTGCAGCCACGCCCGGGTAGCCGGCGAAAACTAGAGTTCTCAACACGCCCGGAAATTAAGTCCCGGCCCTACCCTCAGTTCTCGCCCCAGGTTTCTTACCGGTAATTATAATTATAATAATTGTAATATTGCGATTATACAACAGTTACCCCCAAAACACATTGACTCAATTTAATTTAAAATAAGATATTCGCTAAAGAAAAATCATAATGTTTTAATGACGGACGTAGCCACAACGACCACAAATGTCCCAAGAAACTCGCTAGGATAGCAAGCCAGTCGGCTCCGCTCAGGGAGAACAGAGCAGCTGATTGTTTTGATTAGGCGTTCCATCATGCTCGTTCGAAGCTCGGCTAGATGGCTGTTTCAACCAATCAGATTGTTTCCTCGAAACGACCTGCTGTATAACAAAAACAGTCATTGACTGATTATTCACTTGTAAAAATATTTTTAGACTTGAACCATTGAAGCATGGGGTAACCCACTTTGAAATCTTGGAAGCTCTTACAGTAGCTTACATCATGGAAACTTGAACCACTGAACCAAGGGGAAACCCACTTCGAAATCTTGGAAGCACTTAGCTCCTACCGTGCGCCTTAGTCAGCAAAATGTCATCCTTACATCATTCACGGCCAATTGAGCTCTCATTAACTTCATTGCATCTGTTTAATTTCCTGGGATGCCAGATGGTGATCTGAATTAACTGGACACATGGTTTGGGGTAACTGAAATTAAATACAAAATCATCTTTGAAACACCTATGGGTGATCCAAGGCTGTTCCATTTATTATCATACATGCTTGGCAACAACGATGGCCCTGCTTTTCATTGAGAGCACATAGGTGTATGTATGGCATTTCTTCATGTCTTCTTCTCTCTTTTGGTGCTTTGTGGCAGCTTTACAGCGCATTACTTAAAGGCCTGGCATATATACTACAGGCATTTTCAGTGGTTGTGTTGGTTTCATGTGGACACACATTTCTTGAGACGAATCCATATGACTAGATAAAGTTCCCCTCGGGGCACAGGTCTCCAGGGCAGGTGAGGTTGTGGTCTCCTGGTGGTGCTATAATAGGCTAATGTGAAAATGGTGCCATTTCTATACACCTTGGATTGCAATTGGATGATTTGAGGCATTTTGTTCCAAAAATGTCTTCTGCTAAAATCCACCTGTTGGTGGCACTATAACAGGCCAATATGAAAAGGGTGGGATATATTCCTCAGCCTAGTAGAAAAGTCAGTGAAAGATTTCACGTAAATTGCCAATGTTAGCCAATTAGGATGGAATATGAAATATTGGACAGAACCGTCTTGAACACATGACTATAGAGCGTCACAGTCCCAATATCAAAAAATGTTTTACAAAAGTCGGCCTCCTGGTGGCACTATAACAGGCCGTTCTGGAAAATGTGGAGGTTCATCGTTGGCATCCAAGGAGTGTGTGTGCAATAATTTGGCATCGACCGGGTTGACGGTGCCGGAGATTAGCTGTTAACAGACGGACACACACACACGGACGGACGGACGGAGAGCAAAACATACTCTCTCTCTCACTGTCACTCAACTATAACTATTCCGGGAATCTTGGGATAATTGTGCCTTCAATTTTGACACACAGCCCAAGAGCCGAAAGAGGTGTCTACCTTTATATGTCTAATTGTCTATGGTCCCTCTGACGTCTTCCTCCTAGCCAATCTTCAACCACAGACACAACACCAGTCCTCTGTGTTTTTAGATGTGCTAGTGTGTAATATGTTAATGTTAAACATGGGTTACATGGAACATTGCTCTTGTCTTCATGTTTTTATGTATGCAATTTGTTTTGTTTCTATGTTATGTCAAATGTGTGTATTATGTGTTGCATACTTGGCTGCTGAGCCGCAAGACACATTTCAGTGAGATATGATAATAAAGTCATTGCCTTGACTACTGTAGGGGTGGGTGGCCTTTCTTTTGTTACTCGTTTGTTTATGTTTTAGTTAAGAATAGGTAAGATCCATGTAATTGTATTTGTATCAAAAGTATGTTATTGATTAAGATTGTATGTTCAGGTGCCCACCCTGAGGTAAATAACCCATGTTTTGTTAAATATATAAAATAAATCACTGTCTTTTGGATTTAAAATTGGTGATTAATTGATTGATTGAATACTTTATTAACAGTTTGCACAGGAAAGTACAGTTCAATACAAGGTCTGCTACGAGGATTTAAACCCATGCAAGAAAGCCCATCTCCATGGCTTGTTTCCATTTCAATTAACCGAAAACTGGTGTTGGCTGGCTGTGTTTGGAGACCTTTGCTGAAAGTTTAAAGCACTAATAATGATAGTAATCTTTGTTATAGATAGTGTTTGTTCAGTATGGGTCTCCCTGTCGATCGAGCTGTTTAATTAACAGAACTTTTTTTTTCCAGATGGGTTTCCAATATCAGCCAATCAGGAGAGAGTAGGTCTACCTATTTACCAGCTTCAATTTTATTGTGTTCCAGACTAGTTCAAAATTTGTCTGATCATTCCTTTGTGTCATGAAAACACTTTCATGTTTTTCCTGCATCCTTGGTATCCCGTACTAAAAATACATTTTCTCATTAAAGGAACAAACACTTTATAGCAATGATTAGAATATAGAGTTATTTAACACAATTTATGAAGAAAAAAATCCCAAAGATTATTGGGCCTGGGGGGCATGTAGTCACTATATGCTCTGCTGCATCACTTTGCACACTATTTATTGTGCAATATATTTATTATTGTATTGTTGCTGTCAAATAAACACATCAAAAAACGGAAGAAAAAGTACATCACCGTCCCCTTTAATGAAATAAATAAATATTCCTTATAAGGGCATACAAAGCGAGTCAAGTGCCACACCACACCCAATTATCCACCCACACCCACCTGTGAACTGTCCAGGCCAGGGGGCCGGCCCAGGAAATAGGTCCTCGCCCTGACTACCTTGCCAAATGTTGTGTCCCTGTTGGAATCGGTTTCACCTAGTGGGTGCTGCCTACTAGATTTCCAGCCCAAGTAATACAGTCTGTAATATCAAAATAATGTACCCCCCAGTGCCCCTCCCTCGCCCTTCCATTAATGTTGGTGGGTAAATGCCTTTATTTATTTTGGTTCAGGTTGTCATATAAAGTTAGCCTAGTACACACTCTGAAAAATAGAAGCTCGTCGGTAAACTCGTTTACCACTTCTTAATTCCTACAGGGAATCAAACTTTAATCCTCACGTGATGTTACCTTTTGTGGGCAGGCTGCCCGCAGCAGTGCATGTTGTTGAAACCCTGGTTTCGGTTTACTGAAAACTGTTCAGTACTCAGATCCGGTCTACAGCCCACCTATAACTCTTGACTGTATCCGGTAGTTTAGCGCAAGATATATTATGCACGCACACCAGTCGTTTCCGTATCAGTTCTAGACCGGATATGCAACCAGCAAAGTGAATTCATCCCAGTCAACGTGCAATCCAAAGGGTAACTGATTCCGACGGGATACTAGATTTAGCACAACACCCTGCTGCTGCTCCTCCTCCTCCATTGTGTTTGCTTCAAATTGCTTGGGGAGTGACGGGACATCGAAACAATCCAGCCATCGAAACTTTTCACTGTTGGTGGCCTATCCGGTATTTATTTGGAGTTGGGGATTTCTACTATTCTTTGTAAAGAAAGACCTCCACGAGCCCACCGCCGAATACCGAACAACATACACGAAGCACAGCAACAAGTTTACAGAATCAAACTTTGAGGTAAGTTCAGGGAGGAATTCTCTTGAAATTCCAGCCATTCCACCATTTTGAACTTTTCCAAGAAGAGTTTGGGTGGAATGCGTTTATTTATTTTTTAATTCAATTTCAATATTTCACGTTAGGGCGCAAGACTATGTTTGTTTTGAGAGGTTGTTTTGACCAAATTGACATTTAAATAACAGCCTTAACCGTGAAATGACGCACGCTAAGAAGTTGGGCGAAGTGTTGCTGCTGAAGGCTAAATTATCCCATGTCAATGTACCCTTTGCTCGACAGACATGACGTATTTATTTTCAACTGAAGAGTGTCTGATTTACACTTAAATTCAGTTAGTCATTCCTGTTGAAAGGTAGTTTTCCCGCAGTAATGCGATCGCCCGACGACGTGAAATAGCCACGGTATTACTATTAGCAGTGTTTGCTAAATTAGCATGCGTAGCTTGGGAGAGCAAAGTTAACTTAACGTGAGTTGTTTATAAGGGGAAATTGTGTCGTTCAGCAAAGTTTACCCAACAAACAAAGTGGTACCCTTCATTCAACCGAAAACGTTTTCTAATATTAGCTTAACTGTTTTGTTTTACATGGGGAGTGAGTGTTTGTTGAATGATAAACATGTATGTTCAGGTAGTATAGTGGCACCACTCCCCCCCCCCCCCCCCCCGTTTATTTCACTTAGATTTCATTACAATAGACTAAATAATGGTATTTCAAATGTCTAAACTAAACCCAATGAAACGCGTAGTGTAGTCAACCTGCGCTAGCTGTTATGAGGTCATCTACTACGCTTCCAAAGTTCCAGGTCATTCTGGGATTAAAACACAGTCGGACATCAGCTTGGCATGAGACCAACAATGGCCTATTCCTCCTCCACTGATCTGGCAATGAGAGTTGGCCAGCTATTCTGCTGCTGCTGATAATTATGCCCTGTTATAAATCGAACCGCGTGATTTCATTTTATTAATATATATATATATATATATATATACACATGCTCTCTATAGCCCTGTTTATAGCGAGTCTCTCAAAGCAGTGGACCAGGGCTACACATGCATATTAGCGTGTGTGTATAGTGCGCACACGTTTTCTAATTTTATGATCGGTTACTGGGACCAGACAAATATGAGTTACTTAATGGTAGTTTACATCAGCTGTGTGAGCAAGAGCAACATGAAAGTCTCTTGAGCTTGTGGTTTCAGTCCATGACTGCCACGCCCTCCTCTATTTTTGACTTTTACTGTAGTGTAGTGGTTAGACTCGGAGCATTATGCCTTTCATGCGGACCGTTGTGGGTTCGAACCCTGCCCGGGGTCGACGTCAGCAAGGGCATGTGGTCGCAACAGGTTCCTAACGCCAAATCAAATGGGTTCAGATCTGAGCCAAGTCTCCCGAGGAGGCGCGTCTGAATTTAAGCCTGTCCTGGACAGGGTATGCAGAGGTAAAAATCCACTTGCACTGGCAGACCTCTTTGGCTTTAGTCAATGCAAACCATATATAAATTGCAATTTGAGTAGTGTATTCGTACAGTGCTACAAGGTAGACAACATTAGGTTATTCGTTAAACATTTTCACAGGTATCAATTGAATTTATATCTGGATTTGTTATTTTGAAGTATTTCTGTTAGCTTGACCTTGTACTGTATAGGGTAAGAGCTAGCTTGCATGTTGCCGGCACATTTTAGCTGACCAACCTCTCAGATGAATCTGCTCGGCCCTCAGGGCTTGCTGATTATCCGTGCCCCTCAATGCGTGATGGCTAATCAATAGAGCTGCAGTTGCTGCCTGAAAAGTAAAATCGAAATTAGGCCATAGTGTTACTGTGCTCTGCTTATGACTGTCAATCAGAAAGTGACTTGGTTAGGCAGCTCTGTCTCTAAAAAGAGGGGCCAAATATTATACATATTTACACCCTGTGACATCCATAGGCTCCGGGAACCACAGCTTGTCCTAACAACTCTTCATTTACCTCGGCTCCTTCTTGGATGAGGTAATCTGGGTTGGCCCTCATTTGCAACTAGGGAGATTACACCACCATAGACGCTTAGGAATGTAAATGAGAAGTGTGAACCCCGGGGGCGCCCGGTGGCTCACCTGGTAAGGGCGCATGCATACCACACAAATAAGGCTGAAGTCTTTCGTGCTGTTGGCCGACCTGAGGCTCTTTGCTGCATGCTCACTCTCTCAGTCTATCAAAATAAAGCAATTTACAACAACAATGTTTGGCCTTGAAGAGCTTGAGGGGACTGCCTATTTTAATGTACAGGGTCATTTCTTATGACAACAAAGTCTGTATTATTTTTTTAGAACATTACATTACGGTTGCATTTGAAAAATGTATTCGGTATTCTCCAGACATCTGTCTCTTATCTGTGCCTGTTTTATCCTTTTATGTTCTCAGTCTTAAGTCCCAGGATCTGTGACAAGTTGACAACATGACATCAACCATCAACACCGCCAACATTAACTTCAAGTGGGACCCAAAGAGTCTGGAGATCCGTACTTTGGCTGTAGAAAGGCTACTGGAACCCCTTGTTACCCAGGTAATTCACAATGTGCCTCTCGGTCTGTCTGTCTTGTTACAATACATGAATATGGGTTAAATATAGATTACAATAAATGGCCATTGATACTTTTTTTTCCCACCCGGCTGGCATATTAACCCATTTTGAGTTGACCTGAGATCAGATGATTGGCTCAAAAGTTCTGTGGTGAACCATTATGGGTGGGGGGGGGAAGAAGGTCAAATGCAAGCTGTGTTGTTTCGAACTTCTGACCCAACTTTGAATTTGATTTTGGTCAGTAATGTGCATCCATTATTTTATGTAGCATTTTGAAATCAGTCAGTGTGGTACGAGGTGTATTTCCGTAGGATTTCTTTGCTAAAAGTGATTTGTTTTGCTTTTTTGGCTTTCATAGGGACCAAACTGTCAGAAAATGATGGGGTTCAAATTTTCCCAACCCCCACCCCTTATTTGGGGGGTCATATATTTTGGGACCCCCCATAATAGTACGCCAGACAATTAATGTCCGATTTTCATAATATTAGGGTTGTTTTATAGGTTTTTAAATATTCTGAGTTGATTTCTTACACTTTGAAAGTAGCCAGAATAATCTTTTCTGACTTTTGGTTGGGGTCTTTCTTCACCCGGGGCCCCCCGGACTCATCTCAGTACTCATTACATTCCTCGCTCTGCTCCTGTTCCAGAACAATGTCAAATTAGATAATAATTTAAGCATTAAAAGTTTACAAAAATGAGTAGTAGTTAATACCAGGGGTCTTCCACAGGGGGCCGGGACTAGTTTTGCCCCTATTCTTGCACCCATATATGTGATTTGCAAGTATTTCGAATATTATTAGAATATCTTGCTTTTATGTACCTTTGAAAGTAGTTTATTAGTATTCTACCATTATTGTTGACAGATGTTACTGCAGGGAATAAAGGTATTGCAACTTCTCACTTTGGGCATGCAGAACGTGTCCATTTATTTCACACACTGCACTCACACTAACAACACAACACACACACACATACACACACACACACCTATCCTCTTAAAGAGCCCATGGTCAATTATGCCTACAATACATTATTTGCAGGATCTATTCATCTGCGTCATCATCATCTTGAATGTCCTCCCTGATAGTGTTGACAGTCTCCACCATAGCATTTGCAGAGAGGAGTGCAAGGCAGGTTATTGTTTGAGCAGCTGCACCATCCCTTGCAACCTGCTTTGCAAGCACATGTGATGAGCTCAAGTACTGCCTTTGGAGCAGGGAGGGCAAGACACCTGACTGGAACATACCCTCCACTATCTGAATTCCATCCATTTTGTTTGATTGGTGGAAGCTCAGGGCAATTTGTCAGGTATGAATGACTTATCCCGCATTGTGACGTAGTTGGCACAGAGGATATGTGGTAGCAGTGCAGCACGAGTTGGAGGTAGCATCTCACCCTCCAAGTTCTTTGACCGAAATAGTTCCCATCTAGTAATGGCAAGGTTGTTGGACCTTTTGGACTGTAAACACGGCATGCAAAATGCTCCAATGGTGAGGAAAGCTTGCTGTTAGCTCAGGAGGAATGGTACCCATTCCAAGGTCCTTGAAGCAGTTAATGGCAGTTAATGGATCATCATCATCAAGCCTCAAGTAGGCATTGACTTCTTCTTGGAGATTCCAACAAATGTTCCTACTCAGTCAGCACCAGATAAATTGTGTAGGCCCAGGAAGAATGTCATTTTTGCCCCATCTGACACAAGCACTGATGAAACCAGACTCTTCAATGGTGTGTTCTCTTTGAACAGATTGCCTCCACAGTGCAACTCAATCAATTTACATTGCTTGAGAGCATTTTCTCTTGACCTCAATGCAATCTCTCCTGAGAGCTGATAATGTTTCCTTTCCTTGAAGACCTGGAAGCTTTTGGGAAGCTGTTGAGGTACTGATTCACTAGACCAGAAAGATGAGGTGTGGTAGTGACTAGTCAGTCCAGAGCTGCTTCATACAACCATCCCATGTCCCTTTAGCTTCTTGATTTCCTGCTCTCTGTGAAGAGATGAGTGAACGGTATCTCTGACTTTGCCACCACATCCTGTTCAAGAGCGTTCATTTGGGCAAGATAGACTGGCATCAGTCGAGCATATTTAAGGAGATCACAAGCAAAGAAATACTTGATGAGTTCCTCTAAGGATGACAAGTAGCCCTCCCAGTCACCTGACCGACGGCGACAACAGAAAGACAAAGAGAAAAGAGACAGCAGCAGCTTGGCTGATCTTTATTTAGCAGCAATATTTGCTACGCTTGGGTCTGAGGCAGGTGAGGAAACACCCCTACCAAAAGTCAAAAAATATTATTTTGACCACTTTAAAAGTTTAAGAAATCAACTCGGAATGTTTTAAAACATACTAAACAATTCTAATATTATGAAAATCGGACATTAACTGGCTGGCATACTATTCTGGGAGGTCCCAAATAGATGACCCCCCCCTGAAACGGGGTGGGGGTCGGGAAAATTTGAACCCCATCATTTTCTCGTTTGGACCCTACCAAGATCTGCAAAAAAATCTATTTTAGCACAAAAATACTACGGGAGCTGTTTTTGACGCCTCATACCACACTACAGCCATTGAAACCCCAAAGGTAGCCCATGAAAGATGGGGGTTCTAAGGGGCAGAATGTGGAACTAAATGACTTGTAGTGACGTAGTCATAGACTGACCATAGATCAATGTCATAACCATGCATGTCATTTATGAACCTTGTAGTAGTACTAATTTGGAAAGAGATTTCGAGATGATGCTTCTCGTGTTAAATGCATGTAACATTACAATGTGTTTTTGGCAACATTAAATTGGTCTAAAAGGGGCCAGTTGGAGATTTTAAGTAAATTGATCACTTTGATGCCAGAAAAACATGGTTCAAAGTAACTTCAAACGACCAAGAATTATATATTTGAACAAACAGCCTCTTACAAAGTGATAGTTTTTGTTGGTTTATAATGCTACCCGTCTTGGGCTAGGCCACACGTTTGTTATGACAGGCTCCCTTCCCTTGCTGTGATTAGGGTAAGATTTGATAAGCAGTGCCAGTATCTTCTCAAGCTTTCTGGAAGTATTGGAAAATTGTTTAACAATGTAGCCTTGCAGAGAATACAATAAAAACCACAATGTAAGAACAGCTGATGAATCTCCCCAAAACTATAGCTATAGCTGGGGGAGCTGCCATTGCTTTGAATAATTAAATGATAAAGAGGAAAACTGATGGAATAAAATAAGCAATAATAACCACAAGCCTCCTGAAGGCAAATAACTATGTATATGGAATATAACTCGTATATTGAAGAGTTAAAGAAACAGACACATTTGTGATAACATGTAAAACAAGAATGGCACGTGTCATTAACAGCCAGGTGAAACAAGCGTTCTCTGTTGTGCATCTGCCCCCCCCCCCCCCCCATTTTCTTTCTCTATGATCATTTTTTGTTTGCCAGGAACGTGTATGTTTCTCTGTCACAACCTCCCGGCTGTTGGTTTTGTTCGTTTGCAATCACTCTGTTTTGGCAAAAGGAAAAATGGTGTTGGTATATAAAGCCTATATCATGCAATACTTGGCCATTGTGTAAGTCATTACATAAATCAGATTTACCCCATGCTTGGGGAGGGAGATTTATTTCACTATGCTAGTAATTCTGGTTTGTCCTGTAACATTAACCCGTTTTGACCTGAGATCAGATTTTATCTGCTATTTTCAATAGCTAAAGCATAACATGATGCTAACACCAAAAGGGTTTCCCCGCCTCAAAATGGTTTAACACCAAACATTGCATTGATGAGAGCCACCGGAGTAGCCATCATCTGGGTGAAGGTAGCCATCATTTGGGTGAAGCTCTAAAAGCAATTTCTGCATTCCCCGTCACCATAAACAACTCCTCATTTGCTAACTCGTAAGATGTGTCTTTAAATTTTGCTCCGATATGCTCAAGTACAGGCGGGTGTAACATGGCTGTTATTTAATGGACAGTAAGTAGCCTTGCCGAGCCATGAGGCCCATAGGGCAGGAGCCTATCTCCTGTTTCTGTAGCGTGAGGCAGCTTAATGTACAAGTACACCCCCTGGACATGACGCTAGTATGTCGCAGGGACTTACCCCCAATCCAACCCTTGATGCCAAGTGTCAAGCAGGGAGGTACTGGGTCCCATTTTTAGAGTCTTTGGTATGACCCACCCGGGGATCGAACCCCAACCTCCCAGTCTCAGGGCGGACACTCTAACCACAAGGCCACTGAGCTGGTACTTTTTATTTAATGGACAGTAGCTGTTAAAAAAAGCATTATTTTCTCTCTTAAAGGTTACCACGCTGGTCAACTCGAGCAACAAGGGCCCGTCCAACAAGAAGAAGGGACGCTCCAAGAAGGCTCATGTTTTGGCCGCCTCTGTCGAGACGGCCACGGCAAACTTCCTGGATAAAGGGGAGAAGATTGCGAAAGAGAGCCAGTTCCTGAAGGACGAGCTGACTGCTGCCGTGGAGGATGTCCGCAAGCAAGGTATATGGAAAACCCATATTGCAATAGTGTGTTTTCAAGCCTGTACAGGCTGCTCCCAGGGCTGTTAAATGAATCATAGACTGTGTATACACTGTCTACACCCAATGGTAGATCTTAAATGGGAATAATCACAGTTATGAGACGACGACATTTCCTATGAGAACAGAGAGCCTAATTATTAATTAGAAGTTTTGTTGTGAATGATTATGTGTATGCTTACGGTAACCATGCCACCCCTGGTGCATTGTCTGTGTTCAGCATTAGGTTGACCCCGAGGCATCTGGTCTTGCACCACCAACACCTATTAATTTGTCTAGTCGATTGGACATTAATATTCTTGTGTTTTTAACTTATTAAACAAAACGGCAGGATGCATGTTAATCGGGGGATTTATGTCATTATCAAGATTTGTAGCTCCTCATGTCTGTTTTTGAGATATGCACTTTTAATAATAGACTGACACTGATGAATATTGAATGAGACATTCTGCTGGGAACTTGTGTACCTTCCTCCACCATTTGCCAGTTAGCAGTCCTGCTTTGTTACATATATTTCTTCATGTATTTTCTTTTGATATCAGAATAATCCTGTATTGAGCTGTTGCCAAGGAAATGAATAAGGGCAGAGGAAAAGCAAAGTGTGCAGATCTGTGTCATTGATTTCAAATATATTTAAATGGCTATATACACCTGCCTGCTGAGATTCAACTGACGCACATTACAGCTCAAATTTAATTTCATGCCACCCATGACTTCCAAGATGGGAATCTGCATTCAAATTACCATTTGTCTCACCATCTAGCGGACACGCGCGTGCACACATGCACTCACTCAAATCCTCCCAATGCTCATCATATGCGGATGTCTTTTTGACCCACTAGACCAGTGGGTTTAGGAGCCATGACTCAGGGGGATTGCTATTATGAAGTGAAGGTGAAGTGATTGTCAGCGTTTGGTCTCTCCTCTATTCCCTCTCAGACATCCAGCAATTTAAATGCTAGTATGCGTGTGATGTGGTTGGAGTTTACACACACACACGCGCACACACACACACCCTGATGCTCGTCATATCAGGATGTCTTGACACCCCTGTGGACTAGTGAGTTTAGGGTCCATGACTGGGGTGTGGCTGTTAACTTTGTCAGTGTCTGACTCTCCACCTCCCAGACAATTTATTTAGATGCCCGTACGTGTCTGGACTGAGTTTGGAGGCTGGTCACGGTGTCAAGAAATGGCCTGCATTGTGTTCAATGTCCGGGAATGTCACAGTAGCTTTGGTATGCTGTCATTGGACAGGAATCCCATGTCTGTTTAGCTGCTGCCTCGGCTTGGCTGTCAGTTATGCCACGCTGCTCAGCCAAGCGTGCCCAGACTGATAATGCTACCATTGAGCAGGGCTAAACCCTCCCATGGATTCAGAGGGCATTTTCCACCCAGCTGTGGCTTAACCAGCTGTTTTTAAATGGGCAAGGGAAAAAAGGCTGATATAATCGTTAGGGGAGGGTTACATTATGATAAAGCCTACATGTTAGGAGGCTGCTAGAATGTTGTTTCCTTATTGGCATTTCTAGCTCCTGTCAACACTCCTGTCCTTCCCCTGGAGGCTGGAGAATTGTATTCATCTATCCATCCCCTTGAAATCTCTGTGAAATGGCATTCAGAGCAAACATTTTTCCACATGATGCAGAAATGTAAATATCAAGGTGTGAGCGGGACTTTATTTCATTGACATGACTGATTATGATGACACCTGACAAACAAAACAAATACAACTTTGTTTCAATGACGGGCGGTGCTTGCTGTCAGGGAAAGGAAAGGCCCATACCCTATTGCAGTAGGGTATGGGCCTACTGCGATGCGTTTTGAGCTTGTAGATCGGCTATTTTTGCTCTATTCAAATAATTTTTTGCTATTTTTAAATTGGAATCCTGAAAATTAACATTTTTCTGTAATTTCAAATGCCTTTTAATTATACTTGTGCTGAGGTACTGAGCTACTAATTTAGACTGAAGTAATTAAAGCGAGTCATGTTTGCATGTTGTGGAATTGTAACAGCTGAAACCAATATTATATCAGTATTCTGACATTAACCTGAGGGCCGCATAAAGTGAAGGTGGGGGCCGCATGTGGCCCCCGGGCCGCCAGTTGCCCACCCCTGCCCTATTGCATAGTCGGGAACATGCTATATATACTAAGTGTGTGTATATACAACTCATCGCTCTGCAACGTGTTCTTATAGTGTATAGATCTTATAAATCTGTTACACACATGCCAGTGGCAACTTTTTCTTTGATCTCCTAGTGCGTCAAATGCTGCTTCAATTGTTGAACCTGTATTCAGATCGAATAGACTTTGATTGCAATCAATGTGTGCAAATTGTGAACCTAGCCCAGGCTCCTAATTAAAACTATGCACTCCCCAAATAACAAGGAATCACCTGCAATGTCACTGCACCAGTGATCAGGCCGGCTTGGAGCTGGTCTTAATTGAATCCCAAAGTATAGCACTGTGATCACACCAGATTACACATCAGTTCAGACCAACATAACCCCACGTGATCACACCAGATTACACATCATTTCAGACCAACATAACCCCACGTGATCACACCAGATTACACATCATTTCAGACCAACATAACCCCACGTGATCACACCAGATTACACATCATTTCAGACCAACATAACCCCACGTGATCACACCAGATTACACATCATTTCAGACCAACATAACCCCACGTGATCACACCAGATTACACATCATTTCAGACCAACATAACCCCACGTGATCACACCAGATTACACATCATTTCAGACCAACATAACCCCACGTGATCACACCAGATTACACATCATTTCAGACCAACATAACCCCACGTGCGAAATCGTCTTAACACTTCCAGTGCGCCAAAATAGAGTGCCCAGCAGAGGAGGCAGATTTTACTCTGAAAAGCCTGTTCTATTTCCCCCCCAAACCCGGGGGGTATAATTTTCCATGACAACCTCGTGCTGTCACATCTGATAGACACACTGACTACAAAAAAATCTTATGGCCATTTTTGTATACCACACCAAACTGGAGACAACCAATATAAGGCAACATTTCCCAAATGTCATGCTTTAAGTAGCATGTGACAATTGTGACATGTCAAATTAGGGGGGGGGGGGGGGGTTCATGAATCCGTTCATGAATCCATTCCAAGCATTAGTTCTGCATGAAAAACACTCCTTGGCCTAAATTCAGTCATAGCCACTTGCCAAAATGTGCCCAAATGGGCTGACCTCTTCACTTTTGTGCTGACCTCATCCGGCTATGGCCGTTTTTAGGCCTTATTCGTGCAAAACAAATGCTTGGAATGGATTCAGAATCTAGTTTGACATGTCACAATTGTCACATGCTACTTAAAGCATGATGCAAATGTTTTGCCCTATATTGGTTGTCTATGGTGACCCAATTTTACAACTAACTAAAGTGCCAATCGGCACAGGTCTCCACCAGGGCAGGTCAGGTTGTGGCCTCATGGTGGCGCTATAACAGGCTGTTGAGGAAGATTTGGGCCGGAGGTTTGTGTTGGAGGGATGCAGGTACAATGTTTTTCCATGTGTGCATACATAAGTTGTATACAGATCGATGCAGTTATAGCTAAAAACAGGAATTGGCCTGTTATAGCGCCACCGTGAGGCTGATTTTGAGGAAAAAATTGTGGCATGTCGTCCTCGGCCTAGTGAAAATGTGCGTGTATAATTTAACGGAAATTGCACACTGTGTTTGTTATTTGTGGCCTTTTTTCGAAATGGACGAATCGTGTGAGCTTTGGAAGCCAATCTTAGCCAATCAGGATGGAAGATGGGAAATGGTGCCGCTCCGTGTTGATCACATGACTATGGAGATAGTGTATACTGATTTGCGTGAAATTTGGATAAAATCTGAAGGAGTAATAATAGAAAATGTGTTTTACATATGTCGGCCTCCTGGTGGCGCTATAAAGAGCAGATGTGAAAAATTCCAGGCAAAGGTTTTTCCTTGGCCTCTAGGGAGTTGGCATACAAAGTTATCCACAGATCCGTGCAGTTAGAGGTAAAAACACTTTTCGGCCAGTTATAGCGCCACCTTGAGTCTGAGTTGAAATTATTCATGTGGCATTTCGTCCTCGGCCTAGTGGGAATGTGGGTGCACAATTTCACGGAAATCACGCAATGTGCTCATGATTTGCAGCATTTTGTTTGAAACTGAGCACTCCTGTGAATTTTGGACACACGGATGGACGGAGTGCAAAACATACTCTCCCCACATGCCTTCGGCCTGGTGGAGACAATAAATCTGCATTGAAATTGTGGCTTATAGATGCAATGAGATACTGGCCCTAATGTCCCATTCACACCTAGCTAGAAGCAGCAGCTTCTAGCTTCGTGCTCCCATGTTATCTCTATACAGAGCAGCTTTTGAGTTTTGAAGCTTGGAATGAACAGCTTTTTTATTTATTTTTCGTCCTTTTTCTCTCCTCAAAGCTTAACTTTGAAGCAGCTTTTAAAAGCTGCATTCTGGCTTCAGCTTCTAGAAGCTGCTTCTAGCCAATCAGAGCACTGTGTGGTTTGAGGAGGCGGAGTTGAGCTCATTTGACAAAACCATTTTGCCTCTGCGAGAGCTGACCGGCCCGATTCTCCGAATTAAATAATTTACTTTTTAAATGAGGGCTGTATATGAATGAATATTTGGCAAGACCATAGCATATTTATGAAAAGAAATAAAAGTTTATATGAGAAACAAGTTGTCGAAGCGGTGAAAACGGGTTGTGTTCCGTCACTTGCGAGCCAGTTCTCTCCCAGTGGACACTGGTGGCTGGGGAGAAGTGCCCCTGCAGTCGCAATGGGCACTGATGACGCGGAGGAGGAAACACGCCACCAGCACCCACAGCGTCCCGAGCGGGAATCGAACCCAGGACCTTCTAGCTGTGAGGCGACAGCACTACCAACTGTGCCACCGTGCCCCTTGGACCTGTTGCCTTTTCCCCGGGAAGAGGGGAGGAGCAGCCCGCTCTGTGGTCGTGTGCACATCCATCGTGTGTGTGTCGGTAGCTGATAGCTGCATGTATGTTGAAACTTGGGCACCTACCATACCTTTAAAAAATAATGAATAGCCTTTATATCAGTTGTATGTACCCCCTCTATTTATGCAATATGTTGCCCGTGTTTTGTGATTGGTTTGCTGCGTTCTGAATCGATAAACCAATCGCATGGATATTTCTTTGAGGGAATCATTTCAATTGGTTTATTGTGTTCATGATGAACCTCATAGCAAAAGTTGAAAGACAGTAGATGGCCTATATTTATAGATAGGCCACAATCTGTGTGTGATATTGATTATTTATGAAGTAATAAAAGTATGCCTACTAGGCTACTATAGTGGCCCAAGTTTCACATCTGCTAAATAAAAAGCAAACATGCGCTAAACTGCGAGGGATGGGTGGTGGAGCACCGTGGAGGAGCCCACGACATGAGGGAAGCCGAGGGTCTCCCTTCCCCAGGGAGACTTGGGACTGAATGTCCGGAAACCACACGTAAACATAAGCTGTTTTAATTGCTTTTACGATGTGCTGGAATCGCTGGATATATACATTTCTTTCCATAAATACGGTATGCTCTTGCTAAATCAACATTAACATTACATACAGAGTCGCTATTTAAAAAATAGACCGGAGGGTTTCGCTCGGGGCCCGGGGAAGAGGGGAGCCGAGTGGGGGGTTTCCCCAAGACGAGCACTTCAGCTGGGGTAAAAGAGGGAGGATCGAGATCCGGTCCGTGGTCTCGCTCGGTTATTTACAAGCATGTTTACGAAGATTATATTATTTATTCATCCATAAATAGGTTATGATGTAACTAAATATATACTTATTTCTCCTCTACAGTCGCAATTTTAGACATTTTAAATGCGCGTCTGCTCAAACTGCCTGTTTTCTCTTTCTCGTCTCGTCGGCGAGTCCAGGCAGCTTGACTGACGGGTACCTTGTACACGCCCACTTTCTCCAAAAAAAGCTGCGTCGAAATGATTTCTGCGTTGCTTTTTTTTCCTAGCTTCTTTAGGTCTGAACGGGGCTTATGACACGCATGCAAAAACTCTGAAGCATCTCTTTTTGACTTTGTGGCGATCAGTAGGCAAGACATGTAATCACAATGCTAACGACAGTGCTGTCTGTCCACTTTGCCGCTATTTATTTGCTTAATATCACATCTTCATGTCATACTCTGTCTCCTCCGTCTGCAACATTTCCGACCTCCACCCCTAATGCTTTATTTATAGTCCATCGAATTTCATTGCGGCACACTGAAAATGGGCCCCAATCTTCTGCCAGCACAAATGCGGTGCGACGCGTCGTGATTGCAGGTCTGCTGTGTTCGTCACGTGACACCGTTTGTATACGACAAAGGATAATGCATGTACTGTAGTGTATAAGTGTGTGTCTGTTGTTGTTGTTGTCCCTTCTGGTTATGTGGCTCATTGTGTGATATACATTTTAATCATTTCATCGTGCACTTGGTCGGCCCGCAGGTGAGGTGCTGGCCGGATGGAAGTTTATTAAAGCAGCAGCGATCACTATCTGGCCATGTTGAAAATGCCTTATTGATCTGAATCACCAGGGGGAATAGCAGTCTGTGGTGGTGGTGGGTGTGTGCTTTTCAGATGCATGTGGTCTATCATTGGCACAAACCAGCGTGGTCACAATCTACACAATCTCTTTAGTGCAGATTAAACCATTCTGAACGGGAACCCATTTTGGTGTTGGCATCATGTCGTGCTTTAGCTATTGAAAAATAGCAGATCTACAAGCTCATAGCGCGCCACCGAGTGGCGCTCTACGAGCTTGTGGGTCTGCTATCTTTGAAAAATCGAAGAACGACTGACATTTTTAGAATCTGATCTCAGGTCAGACTGGGTTAATCAGACCAGTGTGTGTCCAGTGGAAACCTCGTATGAATCTGATCTCAGGTCAGAATGGGTTAAGTAGTGTGCCTGCCGTGGGGTGTGTTTTGTGTTGTCGTCGAACCACTACTTGACTCTGAATGCCCCCGCAGGCCCCCACAGTCAAAGATGGTAAAACACTTTCATCTCACATTAGAAGGTTGGAAATTAATGTTTTAAAAATGGCTGCACAATGTATCATGTCTCCCGGATATTTTCATTTTTCAGAGTGTTGAATTAATAGATTTCTTTATGACATTTTGTTGGCCATGTGCAGTGTGCCCTAATAGAAGAATCTAGTGTGTGTGTGTGTGTATATATAAATGGGAGTCGAGATAATGGCACTGTCTTATGTTAATGTCTTATCAGTTGCTATGGTGAGAATGCACCCAGCGCCATAAATAATGAGTTCTGAGCAGTGTTACTTACTTTTTCATTCTCTGTGGAGCAATAGATCCATTTGACAAGCCAGATTAGTCGGTTGGTCAAACTCCCGTCTCTGACTTTGGGAGACCGTGATTTGTGTTTCACTAATGTAGACTGAGCTGGCATAAGAATCACATTATTTAAAAGTTGAAAATTTGGCAGTAAAAACTCCCCTCACTGCCCCCCCCCCCTCCCCCCCCCAGCAAAACTGTTTTGGTGTTTACTGTCTACTTGATAATGCGAGGCTACAAACCTCATTTGTGTGCCCAGTCAACTGTGTTAGCGTAGCCAGTGTAGGACAAAGCTTGTTGCCGGATGACCCAGACAGGAAGGCTTTGTCATGCCTTTGACCTCTTTTTTTTTTTTTTTTTGTATGCTAGTGGTACTGGTCACTGTGCGTGTGTGTGTAGTACTCTCAAACATTATCTGTACAGGGCAAATGTGTCAGACTACCCCTCCCTCACATAGTCTGTCTTCTCAAATGAAGTGAAGTGCAATTAACTTGTAGCCTGCAACCAGCTGTTGGCTGCCCACATTGGGCAGTCCCTTGTGAGCTGCATCATGCATGACCAAACTCCCCCAAATGTTCTGTTCTTGGATTAATGACTCAGGATAGAGATGACTCTTGCGTTACTCTTGCACATGGACTACAGGGTCGTACATGACTGGCACCAGGACAGTTTCCTGCTTGGGTATAACTGCTGTACATGTTTTACTGCGGACTGTTGCTCATTATATGCTTTTGCTGTCGATAGACTGTACACTTAGTTATTATCCATGTACATTACTTTAAATCTCACGTTTAGGTGTTTAACCCTCCTGTGCCGAACACGAGAAATGAAAACGAGTATTAATCTAGAATTAATACGCTTAGCTAAATTTACTGCCGGTCGCCGGTTTACTTCCCACGTCACCTGGCAACATTGTGACGCCATTGAGGCTCAGATGAGGCGATATTGGGTGAGGGACAATGTTAGGAGCTTAAAGAATTCTAGCGACCTCCCGATTAGCGTTTGAGTCTACAGGCCCCTGGCTATTGATTTCAATAGAAGTTGCTCACTGGCGTTTTGAAGCACCGCAAGTTTTATAGTTGCCCCATACCTCAGCACATTAACCCATCTGACCTGATTCAAAAAATTTCTTCTACATCCTGACAGTTAAAGCTATGTTGCTATGTCAGTCGTTCTTCGATTTTTCAAAAATAGCAGACCTACAAGCTCGAGTGGCACGCTATGAGCTTGTAGATCTAGAACCTGCTTTGCTTTATTTATGACTGCTATACTTCTAGCTACTTTGTATTTTACGTTTAATGTGTTTTCCAGCACTATAGCAACCCCATCTAGCTGAATATGTACCTGTGTATTTATCCTGCATTTACCAAATAGCATAAACTAAATCTTGCTCACATTTAAAGATACTTTTTTTTTTTTCTCCAATCAAACCATAATTTTAATTTGCTTAATTAGTCGTTGATGTCAACCTGTAAATTTGTCCAAAAGGTACTAGTGACAGCAGCTGTGATACTTGCAAATATCTTTGATATACAGAATAAAGAGTTTGGGCCCCAATACTGACCCCTGGAGGACGGCCACAAGCAATGTCCTTCACAAACTGTTGCCGCCTGTCAAGTAGCTTTTAATCCAGTTAATTGCAAGTCCTCGTAATTCCAATTTTCTCTAATTTCTTGTTTAATAATGTAGTGTGATGGATGGTGTCAAAAGCCTTCTTGAGGTCAATTCATATTCCGATTGCATATTGTTGATTGTCAATTGCGTCTGTTGTTCTTGCGTAACCGTGACAGCCCAAATGGGCCCCGCTTTGTTGACCGAGAAATGTGAAGTGAATTATGACATATGAAATATTGTGGCTCTTCATAGCAAACCTCACATTGTGACGTGTTGAACTTGTGACCATGTAGTACAGCTTTGTCCTTTCTTTGGTGTTTTGACCCAGAAATGTCAGCCTTGTTCCTCAGAGGGAGCGGAACATCAGTTGTTGTGGTAGCTAGAGTCTACCTAATGTAGCATCACAGATGGTTGGATAAGTTGCCTTCGGAAGTTATTGAAAAATGGAACAATAAACCTTAGCAGGCCATAATTGATGTCATGTCGCTGCATTGATGGCATGCAGAATCATCCACGCCCACATTGTGAATTTGTGATGCATCTTTGAATTGATTATTTCCATTTTCCACACTTCTAGTGGACACTGTTGTACCGTGGCACATGATGCTACTACTTCTGTTCACTGCATACCACCACAAGTGTGACCACAAGCTTTTTAATGGTAGTTTACATTTATTCATGTAGTGCTGGTGTCAGGCTACACTTTTCAATTGATCATGCACCTTTATTAAATGGGCTTTAATTGTTTGCACCATACTGCGATGCACTGTATTTGGCCTGAGGCGTGATGGAAACCCAAATGTTTTCTGAAAGTAGTTTACCAATTTGTCCTTTCCCTTAGCGGCAGTACATTTATCTTGTATAATTTCCGCTTCCGTTCACCTTATATCTAATCCCAAGAATAAAATGTATTTATCTGTTGAATGGACAAGATCTCTCGCTTAACTCTGCAGTGGATCCTTTACGTCGACTGACTCTTTTCTTTTCTCCGTCTCAGGTGACTCCATGAGGCAGGCCTCGGCGGAGTTTGCAGAGGACCCTTGCTCTTCGGTGAAGAGAGGCAACATGGTCCGTGCTGCCAGGGCCCTCCTGTCAGCCGTCACTCACCTGCTGGTGCTGGCAGACATGTCTGATGTCTACAAGCTGCTGCTACAGCTCAAACTGGTTAGTCAAGTCACCTTCCGTTTTAAGTATTCAGGACACATTCTCCTTAATGCTTCAGAAAAAGGAAACCAAACTTTCCCATCCTCAAAAGCAAAGACCTTGAATTTAGACGCGATTACCTTGCCCGGAGAGACGGTACTCTCTGTGCCTTTCAGCTTTCTTTAGCACATTCAACTTTGATTGCTCACCTTGAAAGGAGAATATGACATGGTTTGTGAGACAACAGGGAATGGCCCTTCCAGTTTCTTTTACTTTCGGCATAAAGTCTTATCGGTGGACTAACCTACTCTCCATGCAACCACACGCGCTCAGACAGGCACGGCCAATGAGGTCATGTGAACTATTTAAACGGGCGAGACATGCCTCTTGTCAGAGTTCCTAAAAGGGCCAGAGGCGTCCCGCATCGCCATGTTGTGATAACAACCAGGCCTGTACGGATCTGAATGGTGAGACTCGGGACACAAAGCTCTTGGAAAAAGGACTTGGCTACTCCCCCACATTTTGAGGTTTTGAAATCTCCACAAATATGTATGGCATTACAGTGCTTGGTGTCACTCGCATGAGGATCCCACCCTGTTATTCAGTCGGCTTTCCAGTTAATTTAAAACATAACTGTGTAGAACCTACTCTTAGCACACATGCGTTGCATTCTGCTTGCCCTATCTTATCGGAGCTCCATTTATAGCCCACTACTTCATTATGTTCATATCCTGCCGTTCCCTGTCGGAGAGCACGACCAGAATGTGGAGGCCACGGGGAAATTAACCCGGCTAACGTCCCAAAAGAAACCTTGAAAAGAAGTCTGTGCCATGTTTCTGTGGGCTGCAAAATAACATTTTAGCATTTGATTCATGAATCAATTCTTCAGCGGCGACTTGCAATATGACGATGTCCTTGAAGCTTTTGGTGTATCTTTCATAGACTCTATAGACGTTGATGCTATGCAGAGGAAAATAATGCCGTCTAAATATACACATCTGTAATCGTCGGTCCCTCCCGTCTAAACTGTTTCAGGTGGAGGAGAACCTCATGAAAGTGCGTAATGCGGGAACGGAACAGGACCTGGGGATCCATTATAAAGCCCTGAAGCCAGAAGTGGACAAGCTCAACATCATGGCTGCCAAAAGACAGCAGGTAAAGTACAGTTATCCAAAAAGGAGAGGGAGAGAGAAACTGGATGAAATACAGTGATGGGTCACGAGCGATAGGGATTTGATGAAGAGTATGTTTGAGGTGAGGGATCGCTTGCATTAGCGGGTCGTTACGGGAATAGGTGTTATCGGGTTGATTTGTCGCCGTGTATCACAGACGGCCCCCACAGAGCAAGTGAGAGGGAGTGCTGCATGCTTTTTGCAAGAAGATTAGATGCTATAAGCATGAACAATCTCCTTATTACTGGTAACGGGGAAGAGGGTGGAGGGCAGTATGAGTGTATGCTGGATGCAGCATGGGTGACGAAACCCATTATCTCCAGATGAGCATTGGCGATTTTCCTCTATTGTGTCATAAACGGTAGTCGGCAGTGACGTGCATTCCGTGATGAATTTTCTTAGTGACTCAACTGAGTAATGGGATGAGCACAGCTTACTTTGTGGTACAGGGCAACTAGGTATACAAACCTCGCAATGCTAATTTCTTGAGATAAAATACAGGGAGTGGTACTTTTGTTATGTTAATAATGTTTGTTTTCGCTTGTGTTTCACGCCCGCTTGACATTCTCTTTTCACCAGGGACTTTTTTCAGCTAGACTTTACAAATCTCGCTTACAATGGCGTAAAAACAATGGCTTTGATTAAAAAAAAGCTGTAGAAAACAGGAAAAGTTTTGGAACCCCTGCATTTAACATTTTTAAATGCTTTGGGAAGGACTCGAGGATGATCCGTTCGGGAGCTCGGGGCTTAAAGTTCTCCATCCTGGGAGATTTCCGTCCTGAGGATTTCATAGGGATCATTACTGAGATCAGTGTAGATCCACAAAAAATATATTATTAACCCATTTTGGGAGGGAACCCCTTTTGGTGTTTTAAACATCATCATCATACTATAATTAACCGAGTGTGTGTGTGTGTGTCTGTCTGTCTGTCAGAAACATTGCCGTAACTCCTTACTGCCTGCACCAATCACTCCCACTTTTCACACAGGCATTGAATATATCTTGAATGAATATATTTCGATTTGACACATTAATGATTATTATTTTATTTATTAGTCAATTACAACCGCACCCAGGCGCAGTACCCTTCACGGCCACAAGGGGGGGGGGCAAATATCTCACGGCTAAGGACTAGTTGTTATAATTTAGCTAGTGAAAAATAGCAGACCTACAAGCTCATAGCGCGCCACCGAGCTTGTAGGTCTGCTTTTTTTGAAAAATCGTGAAAATATTTATTTCAGAAAACTGGAGGATTTAGAAGATTTTTCTTTTTTTTTTATTTCCCCTGGAAAAATTGTAAACTCACCTGATCTTCCACAAGCTTAGAGGTAGGTAGGGAATTGCATTAACGGATGACATGAAGGCAATCTACAAACATCTTTGACATTTTGTTTCACACATTTTCTCATTACATGAAATCATGGTTGATCATCAATTGATTTGTTTTTTCACGCTCATTAGTTACTGATTAGCAGCAGGAGAAGCTGTCAAAAGACAGTTTCAACTCCTAATATGGATTAAAAGCTTTTCTGATGCATTTCAAACCATAACCCTGCATATTCATATCTGTAGGTAAGCTAAATAAACTGCCACTTGGGATTGTTAGGCAGATGTATTTGTAAATGTATTTAACCCATTCTGAACGGGCACCCATTTTGGTATCAGCACCATGTTATGCTTTAGCTATTGAAAAATAGCAGATCTACAAGCTTATATCGCGCCACCGAGTGGCGCGATACGAGCTTGTAGGTCTGCTATTTTTGAAAAATCGAAGAGCGACTGACGTTTCTAGAATCCGATCTCAGGTCAGAATGGGTTAATCAGACCAGTGGGTGTCCAGTGGAAACCTCGTATGAATCTGATCTCAGGTCAGAATGGGTTAATGACTGGAAGAAATGGCACGTACATGACGTAATGTGCTTGATTGTCTCTCGGCCAGTAGTTTTAGTTTGACGGATGTCAGGGAACGTCCATGTGATTATTGAAAGAGCTCTTGTTGGAGTAAGAGGAATCCAACACCGTCCACTGTTTTTATTACCCACATATTCTGCGTTCTAAATCCTGGGACTCGGCCAAAGTTAATTTTCCTCTTTTTCAATACAAAGTGATGCATTGCATTCACACACTGCTACGGTTCACATAAATGTTAATGTTGAGCAAGAGTTTGAACAATGGTTTACTGCCGACCCTCTCCTCCATCGCTGGATCAATCATTTTCTGGTCTATGTGGAAACATGTAGATATTATCATCTCCATTAGCAGAATTGCCAAGCCATGTAGTCCTTGACTCCTTACCAAGTCATGATTATCACGGTCAAATATTGTTCCAGCATATCGGCTAGGGCTAGTCGCAGACCACTTGAAATTACATGTATCTGTCTGAATGCATAATATACCCAAATTAACAGATTTTGACTGGAAATTTGTTTAAAATTACAATTATGTTAACCCATTCTGGGTTGGAAACATAGACTGTAAAATAAATATGGACAAAGCGTTCTCCGTGTCTGATATGGACGTAAAATGAAGCCAGTCAGTCCTTTAATTGTAAATCGCCATCTTTCTAGATCCGTTTTGGCCCAGCTGGCCATTGGCTGGCCCAGACAACGAGGTGGGACTCCCCCCCCCCCCCCCCCCCCCCTTCTTCTTAGTTGGTTTTTATTTTGACTCGAACGGGGGCTGGCTCCCGTTCATAGACTGTAACGGTAGCCACGCCCCTCAGAACATACGCGACTTTATGGTCATTTTTTAATAAATGGGACCATCATTTTCCACTGGCACAACATATTTTCAGATGTGGGTCCGCAGCCAAATGCAGATAATTCTGGGGGTCCTTGATGTGAAAGTGTGAGCACCAATGGCACAGAAACATAGGTTTTCAGAAAACTTTTAGGATTTAAAAGAACTTTTTTTTAGAATCTGCCTCAGGTCTAAATGGGTTGAATGGAAGAAATATCATGTACCAAAAATGAGTGGATTAAATAATGTGGTTTATTGGGGTTTTGGTTGAGTAAGGCAGTAGGAAGAAATTCATTTATTTTATTTCTGCAGCCTGCCATATATCTTTTAAATACATTAGTGCATCCCATATTCCTTCCAATGAAAACGTAATCAGAATATATAGTGCCGATGTCTCAATAGTAATGTATTAACCCATTTTGGGCGGGAACACCTTTTGGTGTTTTAAACCTTGTTATAATTTAGCTATTGAAAAATAGCAGATCTGCAAGCTCATAGCGCGCCACTAGCTTGTAGGTCTGCTATTTTTGAAAAACCGTTAAAATGTGCCTCAAATCTTTCAGAAATTTGTCGTTTTTTTATTTATTTATTATGACGTCAGGCCTGAATGGGTTAAATGGCAAAGGCATATTGTAATGTCCCGATTATGAGTGTATAGTGTTACCCCGGGGAACGGAAACAAATCTGGGTCATCTGGCGTAAGCTTTGTCACACTTAAGTGTCTCCATGAGTGCATAACGGGCTCATTTTGAATCCAAAGCATTCGGGCTCCCTCTCCTTTTCCCTGTGGAAATCACTTCGCTATACACCTGTTCCCCCGTCGCCTGTACCTCTAAAGCATTCGGCTCACTTATCACTCAACCTTTTCTCCTGATCGTTCTCTTTGTGTTTTGTATAGGAGCTGAAGGACGTCACCCACAAGGACCAGATGGCGGCGGCCCGCGGCGTCCTCCAGAGGAACATCCCCATGCTGTACACGGCGTCGCGCGCCTGCCTGCAGCACCCCGACGTGGCGGCCTACAAGGCCAACCGCGACCTCATCTACAAGCAGCTGCAGCACGCCGTCTCCGGCATCTCCAACGCCGCGCAGGCCACGGCCAGCGACGACTCTGCCCTGAGCCAGCCGGCCGGGGGCGGAGAGCTGGCCTACGCCATCAACAACTTTGACGTAGGTTTTGATTCACTGACGTTTTTTTGCTTTTTGCTTTTGAGACCCAGTTTTTGCTTTTCTATTCACACTACTCTCGCCTTTTTTGTGACTCATCCGAACCGCGAATGAATGAATATGCCGCAGAGGAGACCTTATCCCATTCGGAGGTCAGATTCTAAAAATGTCTTCTACATCCTGACAGTTTTCTGAAAAAAGCTATGTTTCTATGTCAGTGGTTAAAAAAATAGCAGACCTACAAGCTCGTAGCGCGCCACTCGGTGGCGCGCTATGAGCTTGTAGATCTGCTATTTTTTCAATAGCTAAAGCATAACATAATGCTAACACCAAAAGGGGTTCCCGCCCAGAATGGGTCATTTACCAACAAATAACCTTTTTTGCTATGCACGGAATTTCTTTGGTCCCCAGCTCGGTGTGATTATGATTCACAGGGATGATGCGTTTATTTATTGCTTGCCTTATTTGAAAGGGCACACATTTCTAAATGTCTTATATTTTAATTTGGGCTGCCCCCTGAAAGTCTGTTAAATCGTTGACTGACTATTTTAAAGTTTCCGTTTAGCTGACGTTTGTCTGATCAGGCTCATAATTTGAACATATGGCATGCATTCACATTCTCTTATCACTTGTATTTTTGCATTCTTAAACTCGTAGAGGCCAAAATATTTTGATACGTTCTTTGATGAACCCGAGTTGATATAGATTCAGATTAACCCCCTTTACAGTCTTTCAGTCATCTAATAATGACATCTCTTAAACCCATAGCTGTGATTCTTCTTGTCATGATGGCATCACCATCTGGTTTTATCTCTATTGTGTTGTGGCGTGGTCTTTACTCCCATTCAGGAGTAAAGAAGGTCAAGTCCTAGTTGATAACAACACTACCCCGAGAGGTTACTTGATAATTCTTTGCTTTTAACTCCTTTTCTGCAGAACGGGATTGGGCGAGTTAAATAAATGTCACAGATCGCCTAGGACAGGGGTCGGCAACCCAAGATGTTGAATGAGCCATTTTCGACCAAAAAAAATAATTCAAAATCTATCTGGAGCCGCAAAAATGTAAGCCTTAAAATGCTTATATAATGAAGACAAAAGGGCTGCAAGTGGATATTAGCCTATCTATCAAAATAAAAAGTGCGCTATGGTTTAACTTTCATTACGGGCACGTTCGGAAATAGCGCACTGAGCGCACTGTGCAATGCAAACTAATATAGGCGAGTGCGCTTCCGTAATTGTCTGGAAGAGCATTCCATGTTTTCCACACAAGTGTGTCGTGTTTTGGGAGGTTTACAATATCGGTATTTGCCTGTATGCTTATTAATCTGCAGTGACAAACTATCAAACAATAAAAAAGTAACGTTGAAAGACATTTCCAGGGAAAGCATGCTAAGTTTGCATGAATGAGAGAAAGAGGGCTGTTGCAGTCGCAGAACTGCTGAAGAAAGCAGAAGGGAGCAAAGTCAGCAAACTAACTTTTAAGAAGTGGATCGCAGCTTACTCCACCACTCATGCTGGCTGCTGCTATAGTTTCGTTGCAACACGGGAGATAATACGTCTATATGACTCCTTCAACGTCTATATGACTCCTTCATATACTGTAGTCACCGTCTGAACGGCTTGCCACGTTTTATTTATTGTTTGATAAGTTTGTCACTGCAGATTTAGCCATGGTGCGTCATGGCAACTGCAGCCTGTTTTACGCAATCGCTACATTTACATTGTAAACGTGTACATAAACATTCAGATTCCAAATATAAAGTACTCGCCACGTGTGCCACTGGTGTTAAAATGTTGCTGGTACAGCGATTAGCATTGCTGCATCCCGCGTTGTTTAATAAAAAGCATTTTTATCCGAGCTGTTATTTTGCCATTGGCTTTCAACTACGCGCCCCCAACCGGTGTGCAACTGTGGATTTCCCAACCCCGTTTGAGAACAGTAGCCGGGGCGCTCGGATAAAAATGCTTTTTATTAAACAACGCGGGATGCAGCAATGCTAATCACTGTACCAGCAAATTTCTAACCCCCGTGGCACATGTGGCGAGGACCTTATATTTGAAATCGGAATGTTTATATACACGTTTGGACTGCGATTGCGAAAACAGGCTGCTGTTGCGTCATGGGCTACTGCAGATCAAGCATACAGGAAATCCATCTGCATTGGCTGTGAAGGCATAAGCGTCTGTCCACGAATTGTTAAATCCTCTGTTTTCGTCTGCTATCTTTCTTTTTCTCCCTGTAGAAGCCATAGCGTAGCAGGCACCAGCCTCACACACCCACCGGTTTGTTTATAATAGTGTCTGGCGCGCAGCATGCGTCGCATGCTATGACGCGAATTTTAGTTGACATTATTGAAACTTAATATTTATTCTACACATTTTTACAAATTTGGGAAACTTAAGAATGTTTCTGTCACGTTTTGCCTCCTACAGAAACCATAAATGAAAAATAAAAATGTGAAAAAATAAACTTTATACATTTTCATCGATTTTTTTTTTGTAATGCTACAGAGAGCCACCAGGGGAGTGCTCAAGAGCCGCATGCGGCTCTAGAGCCGCCGGTTGCCGACCCCTGGCCTAGGACAAGGATCGAACAAGTCCTTAGTTTATAATGTTTAATAATGATTTTTACCGGCTCTTGGAGTCATCGTCGCCTGGCAACGCTTAGCTTCCGCGTTGCTGACGTCATTGATTATTTTCCTTCATCCAGACCAGAGCTAGCGACGATCTAAATTTATTTTTGTATTTGGATTGAAAATACAAAACATCCATGTTTTAGGAGGTCAATAAAATAAATCATCGCGACCGTGCGTTTTTAACGAGTGCCCCGGAAATGATTCTACGGTATGTTACCGGAAGTTCACCAAATCAGCTGGAATCTGCTTCAAAGTAAGGGCCTACGGCCGATTCAACACTGGTTGCTAGCTGGTGTTGTCTATAACACTGGAGCGTGCCATCAATCGCCTGTATCTCCAATTCCTTGTCCCAGATGGCATTTCTGGTCAAAACGAGGTTTATTCCCATGTTCTCCCAGTGTCCCCTAGGGTAGGTACCCTCACAAAAACATGCAGTAATCCTGGTCTCTAAACTTCCTCCCCCTGGCCAGCCGGGGCGCCTGATGGAGGGGAAAGGAACTGGTCGGAATAACGTATTCCCTCCACGCGCTACGACCGGCCGGGGAAACTCTCCCCTGTCAGGTGAAAAGAAGCAGCTTGGACTCGCCCAGGATTACATTAGATAACTGACACTTGGTGAAAAATGGGTTACAAAATCGTGGGATAAAACATTTGGAGAAAAAAAAAGCAAGGTTTTCTTAGAAGCCGACCTCGGGGTCAACAGGCTATCGGGCTGCTCTCACACTACGTCGACAAACTGATCTTTATCACAGCCCTAGTGCTGTGGCCCGATTACCTCCTTGCTATTACTTGAGAATATGTTTATTATCTTAATTCTTCATATGATTATTTTTAAGTGAACATGTATAGCGTCAAAAGCTGCATTTCGGTGGACCTTTCTGTGTATCCCCCCTCCTCCCACACACACACAAACGCTGCCTTTATTGAGCACCATTTACGGCCACCTTAACCCATTCTGACCTGAGATCAGATTCTAAAAATGTCTGTTTGAAAATGACAGTTTTCTGAAAAAGCTATGTTTCTATGTCGGTCGATTTTTCAAAAATAGCAGACCTACAAGCTCGTATGAGCTTGTAGGTCTGCTATTTTTAAATGGCTAAAGCATAACGTAATGCTAACACCAAAAGAGGTTCCCGCGTAAAATGGGTTAAATGCATCGAGTGAAACATGGATAGAACGGTTAAAAGCTACATTTCCCCTTTTTAGTGAACCTTTATAATCATTACTTAATGAGATAAGACCTTAAGAAATAAGCCAGCTTCTCCACTTAATTTTTAACGCCACTAATTTCCCACTCTGTGGTCATGGCAACATCTCTGTGCCTTGATGGGATCGGATTTATACGACTCTTGCACACACGGCTAATGGTCCTCGTAATTAAGGAAAATAAATGACATAGGTGCTATTTCTATGTCCATCCTGATGTACTCTGCTCTGCTTAACTTTATTGTACGGTACATAACGTGACACTTAAGGGAAGTTGGAAAGCGTTATTCACATTAATTGAAACAGTTTGTCGTGATTACATCCACACAGAACACAAACGTGACGATGGTGGCACACTGAACCTTTGAAACGAGGATGATTTCGATAGGTGTCATCATCACCAAATTAACTCGGTCACTTTAGCTCAAACACCTTTTGACGATTTTTGTGTTAGTTTTTACTCAGCCCTCCTGTGAGACAGAGTAGAAAATAATTGTACCATTTTATAATTTAATTTGCATTAGTGAGGACCAATTATATGAAAATTGGTTGGAAAATGGAGCTAAATGCCGTTGTGCACAGTTGCACTGAATCCGAGACAAACCGTATTCACTGCCTCCTCCATCTCTTAATGCAGCAATCAGTGGAGTTTCCTCTCTTGTATCAACTGTCATCCATCACAACCCTTAAGGGAGCACATTGATTTGAAACCAAAGACCACATGGTTGTCTTTGGTTTTACAGGTTGTGACTTTCCCATCATCCTTGTGCATGTGGTGGAGCATATGTATCTGGGCGAAACGCTCTGGGTAAAAATGCTGCAGCTTCAACGTTTGACTGATAAGATCATGAGAATGTGAAGGCTGTTGCTGTTATCTCTCAATACTTCTATAGATTTTTTTGACAAGGTTAAGGGCACTTTACGAAGACACACTAACAATGTAGCTGCCTTTGACTGAGAGTATTCTGTCAATTAAAATCCCAACCATTGTCTGCCTTTGTTGGAATTCTCCGTCAATTAACATTACATAAGCGATCTGTTAAAAAAAAAAAAAACATAATTACTTCGTATTAAGGCGAGGCCCTGGCATGAAGGACACAAGTGATCCATTAACGCGAATGGAAACACCAAATGGATTTATTGATTTCCTCGTATGAGAAGCATTGGAACTTGGAAGTTGTCAGTTGTAACGCCATGTTAAGAGCCAGGCAGGCAGATCGCACAATCGACATTACACAAGCTTCCGTTTTTAACGTGTATTTTAATATAGTTTTAATTGAATAGATGATAGTATAGATGGATGGATGGAATAAAACAATCTTTCTAATTGGTTAACGTGCTAAGGTACTTCATATTTTTATGGATAGATATAGATCTGGGTCATCTTTTTTGCAGACGTTTGTTATTCAATTAAAACTAAATTAAAATACCACACCGCAGAGACAGAGACACGGATCGCTTGTGTAATGTCATTCATACGAGGGCCTCGCGTTAAACTCCGAAAAATGCCTGAAGAACTCTGTTAAAAACGGATCGCGTGTGTAACGTTCTTAACAGCGGTGCCTGCCTGCCTGGCTGTCGGCCTGTCACTCAAGATGGCTGTGGGGCTGCCCTCTAAGCCCTAAGCTAGTTCTTCTGCGGTCTAGTCCGTAATGACGCACCTTGGATACGGCCCCAGCACCAGGAAACGTGCGCGCAACATCCCATAGAGTCCCATTTAAAATGTCATTGTGAGCGGGACACTGTGGATTCATGTTCTAAGCAAGGCATGGGATTGGTTATCTCCTCAAGGTCATATAGGATAATAGTCGAGTTGGTTTTAACCACGAGCCCTAGCGGTTCTATTCTAAGGACGAACGTTCTATTTATCACGCCAGAATCTGCCATGTGCTATTTTCAGCATTGAGATTTGGTTGTGGTAGAGTGAACCTAATATACACCCCAGGGGGGACCCCAGTGAACTACACATATAGGGTTTAGGTGTTTTTAAACTGCTCAGGATGTTGTCTCCCTCCCAGCAGGCATATATATATATGGCCTATGCCTCTGTGAATCTTCAGAAAATGAAATATGATACGATGAAGCATAAATGGCAGAACTACAGCCCCTTGGGTCTGATGCACCTGGTGCATCTGGTGACCATGCACAAAGTTGTATTGTTTTAAATACATACTTTTTCCAGGCTATGCTCAATTTCAAGCGCAAGGCAAAATGAATGAATGAGTCACACATACGCACACACGTATATATTATATATATACACTTTCTCTGTCTCTCCCTTCTCGGGTGCCTGTTGCCATGGCGACGTGACACGCGAGCAGAGCAGGTCAGATGAGATGCAATGGTAGGTTTGCTGGTGATGGGTTTTGATAGAGGATGGGCCCCACCTAATAAAGCGGAATTCTCTAACAACTGCATTGTTGAATATTTCATTGGCCTGTAAGGCACTGATGGTTGGCGCATGTAGTTTTTTTTATTTCATCTTTTCTGTCAGGGTAAAGATTGCTTTCTTCTCCTGCTGCAGCAAGCTAAAATTGTGGTACCTTTACCCTCTGCGATGCTTCTCCAAAGCATGTCGACCACATCTGCCTCTCTGCGAGCTTGCCCCCGTGAAATCGGACGCAAACAAGTGTTCTCTTTCTCCTCCATCCTGCAGATATAACCCATTTCGGGCGGGAACCCCTTTTGGTGTTTGGCATTGTGTTATGCTTTAGCTATTGGAAAATAGCAGATCTACAAGCTCATAGCGCGCGCTACGAGCTTGTAGGTCTGCTATTTTAGAAAAATCGAAGAACGACTGACACTGAAACATAGCTTTTTCAGAAAACTGTCAGGATGTGAAAGACATTTTTTAGAATCTGATCTCGGGTCAAAATGGGATAATGGCAGAATGGTTTGTGATGCAGATACAGCGCCATTGTGACTCCTATGAAAGGGCGTAATGAAACAAGGGCTATAAAATCTAATTCATCCACAAAAGAGCATTATCTATTCATAGGCTCATCTGTTAACAGAAATGGCTCCCATTATCTGCTGTCAAGTCCAGGAGCCCCACTGCACGCTGTTTTGAGTCATTCCTCATTCATTTATGAACACTTCGTTGCAATATATTAGGCTAGTAGGAGTTACGAAAATGTGCTTATACTTTTAAAAGTTTCAGTAAAGGATAGTGTTTGTGTATGACCAGAGACGAAATGTTTTTATAATCGTCCCCGCTTATATACACCCCTCCCCGCCCCACAGTGGGGATTTTTTTTCTCACACTAAACCCAGGCGGTTTAGGTCCTAAACAATTATTTGTAACACTTTTTAAAGGTGTCGGTGTTTAGATTATAAACAGAAGAGCATGTTTAATCCATTCAGGCCTGACGTCAAAACAAAAACAAGTCTTCTAAATGATGACAATTTTCGGAAAGATTTGAGGCACATTTTAACGATTTTTCAAAAATGGTAGACCTACAAGTTCATAGCGTGCCACTCCCCCCCCTTCGTCACTGTGTATGACTGTACCGGTGTCCCCCAGTCTTGGTTATGATATGAGAATATACATTTCATTAGTATGATAGACAGACTGCATTGCTTGCTTGGCTAAGACCAGCATCCTTTACACCCTTTTTAGTGCCTTCATGGCCTCATTAAAATGTATTAGATGTCCATATGGTATTGGTTTGTAAAGTGATGAAATGTAATCTTAACATTTCGAATGTCTATGAAATCATGTCACTTGCCTTTTCGGCAGTCGAGTCTTTTAAAAATAGTCCCTTGGTGACCTGAAAATGCATCAAAGCGGTTGGTTGTGTTTCTACTTGGCCAATGCCTTTCAAGCATGTCTGCACTTGGCTTCTCCTCTGCTGTGATATAAATGACCGGCTCCCCCAGTTACCAACCGCCGACATATTCTTTAATAGTATAAGAGCAAAGACATTCAAAGTGTGTGTGTGTGTGTAATGAGCCATTTATCCCGCAAACACAACCAAATCCATCTCCTGCTGTCCATTTGAGCCAGGAAATGAAGCGAGTGGTTTCACAGACTGCTTGTTTCATCAAATCCATTTCACCATTTCACAGTTTTTGGTCACCCTCGGCCATCTCCTGAAACTGTAGACCGGAGCATATTGTCTCTTGGCCCAACGCCCCACGAGCTTGAAAAATCAAGACGGTTTAACCTTCAAGCTCTTCCCTCTAGATTTTACCAGCCAGTCTGTCAAAAGAATCTGTCAAATCCGCTCTCTCGCTCTTGCCAGCTGTCTCTCTGCTGGCTTGAGAAGGAGAGATCGACATACTAGGATGATTTTATCGTTTTTGTTTTTTATAGGTTTTTTTTGTGTCTTTCGCCTTATTTTATATTTTATGGAGGGACAGACAATAGGCTGACAGGAAATGGGGAGAGAGATGGGGGGGAAGACATGCAGTAAAGGCCGTTGGGATCGGGAGTCGAACCCGCGGCACACTGCCAGACTGGATTACCAGCCAAGGTGCCTGGACCACTGAGCCACGGCCCAGGCCTATTGTCTTTGTTTTATTGTACCGACTTTTGTTTTTAACCCTTTGTGTAATTTTCCACTTTTACAGAAACAAATCATCCTGGACCCCCTGGCCTTCACCGAGGAGCGTTTCCGCCCCTCCCTGGAGGAGCGTCTGGAGAGCATCATCAGCGGCGCCGCCCTAATGGCCGACTCCTCTTGCACGCGCGACGACCGGAGGGAGCGCATCGTCGCAGAGTGCAACTCCGTCCGCCAGGCCCTCCAGGAACTCCTCTCCGAGTACATGGGCAACGTAAGTTAACACTCGCACCGTCACCACACCATGGGTAGACTGGAACTCACCTATGCTTTCTATGGCATAGGCAGCTCCCAGCGGGAGAAACTGTGCGCAGCTGCTGGACATGAGACTAATTAATTAGAGCGACCGAGAGAGAGGAGTGTTTGTGTGGTGTGCCTGTGTACGTCAATTTAACAAAGGTGCAGACGATCAGTAATCAGCAGAGAGAGTGATCGACGTTTGGGCTACTCTATGCCAAATTGAAGTGGACTCGGACCCAGACTTTTTTTTTTTGGAAATAAAAAACCTCTGGGTTTCCGAGGCTACACCTTGAGAAACTAGTACCTACTCTCTATTTCTACTTCCGGTACTTTATTCTCTTCCTTCCCTAAACACTGGCAACTAATGTTGAACTGACCTCCTCGGGTTGAAACCTTCCAATTAGGTTGCACTGCTGGCACCACCTGGCCACACCCCGGTTGTGATACTAGTACCGTGTAACCTTTGACAAAAAACGGAAACATGTATACTATACTATTATTCTCCACAGGTTTCTTTGGCCAGAGTTACTAGAACAGCTAGAAGAACAATGTCGTTCATAAAATTACATGCATTTACTGTAACGCAGCCTTTAAATCAGAAAATACATTTATGCCATGTAAAATATTATGATATCCAGACGATATCTAGGCTTGTATCATGATATAATATTGATATATTGGCCAGTCGTCGTGTGTTGACAACTTTACTCTGCTCTCATTTATTCTTTGCTTGCAGGTGCTTCATTTTTCTTTTGCGTTTCAACACCTTCTCCCCGCCCTCATTTTACCTCACCGGTTGAATAATGGCAGTACTTAATCTCTAACATCTCCACTCCTTATTCCATATGTCGTCTTGTTCTTTATCACTCTCAACGCCATATGGCTGAGACGAGAACTTTTTTTGCAGATTTCAGTACCATGCCTTCGGACAAATTGTTAGGTTGGAGGCAACCGTCTTCCACAGTTTAGTGGAGAAACATGACTGCCCCTTACTGTAATCTCTGTGATCGTTTCATTTTCTGGCATAATAACGGTTTCATTTCCATTTCCTATGCTACATATGTTTGAGAGCTCCAGCATAACATCCTTTTATGCAGCAAATGAAAGCCGGAGTTTAATTGCCGTAAAGGACGTGGTGTTGGGCATATAGTGGCATAAGATGCGTTATTTTTGCCTTGAGCATAATCGTGAAAGTAAAGTCGTGATATAAGATGTTTCCCTTCTTTTTTTTAATAATGAAAAATGCCTCGGGGGTATCGACACCGTGTAGCCACCTGCTGCCAGTGCTGAGAAGTGTTTCTCCCTCTGCATCCTATATTTATCATACTCTCCCCATTTAAAAGTCACCCCTGCATAAACGGCCACAGTCTGTAGTGCACAACAAGTTTAGTGTCTTTTCCCCGCATGTATTCGTAATGCATTTATCAAGCCATTAAGTAACAGGGATTTACTAGTCTCACACTAATTGCCCACACCAAAATCTATTTGTCATTAAATGGGCACCATTTATTCTCAGAAAATGACAAATTTACAAAGTTGGTGTTTACTCTGTGATCAATCTCCATTGTATTTACTTGGTTTGTTTCATGGAAGGGAGCATGGCCACGCTAAAGGAAATGTGCTTTGCGTAATCGATTTAAACTGGCATGTGTCCAAGCGCCCTGCACCTAAGCTTGTACTGATCACTGGTTTCTAAAGCATTTGTACTGGGTCTGGTCTCGTGTGTGTGCAATGTCCAAGATTTCTACTATTATTGTTTAAGCATTGCTGCTAGTTTAGGCCCTTTACCAGCTGGAATGCCTTGGTGAATTATCTGTTCTATCATGCACCCTTTGTTTTTGTCACTGTGCTTAATTTAGTGCATGGCTATATGTACAGTGTACATGCCTTAACTCATTAGCCACTCAGCTTTCGCATGAAAGTTCACTACGTTGCCTGCCGCGTTTGTTTCATACCTGATCTGCATTGATTTGTTTTCCAACAGCTCAACTGCACATGTAATCACTGTAAAAAATTTTTGCTTTAATCCTTGTAAATAAGCCAGTGGAATCATTTAAGCTTTCATGGGTGGCGCGTGTAAGGCAATGTATCCTGTTCCATTCTGGGTATTTCCATAATGAGAAGTTAGAATGTGTGTCTCGCTTGCCACACAGCCTCCCCAAGGGATTCCTGCCAGTATAGCACAGCTTGTTTGTCTGTAGGAAGGGTTTGGTGTTCTTCGGGGGAGGAGAAATGTACCCTGGCAATGTCACATTGTCTTCCCAGACATGTGCTATCTCGCTGTGCTCCTGTGTTTGTCTTTCTGGCCCTCCCTACTGTTGCGTTTGTCTCTCACACGTCTCTCACATGTGTGTGTGTGTGTGTGTCCCTCCATTCTCTGGTCCTCATTCATGTTGCCTCTTTTCTGTTGGCCTGTGACATCTGTTTCAACCAGCCTCTCTGACTCTCCTCTCCTGCAATTTAACTGTGAAATTGCTTTTTGACGTTGGATTCCAGACAATGAGAGAGCCAGCCAGCCAGATAAATTATATTACTTACTGGTGTAACGCCTTATAATTCCATATTTCTCACTACGTATAGCATTTAAGCATGCGACCTTGCATGATCCACGCTTTGAACGGTGCAGTGTCCAAAAACAGGAGCTGCTTTTACACAGCTTTTTCAAGGCGGCTAATTCAACGTCGTTCTTGAATACTATATAGTATATACTGTAGAAGGTACGGACATGGAATGGGGCGGGGGGGTTGTTCTGTTCTGCTATTAAGTAGGCCCCTCTGCCAGAGCCAACATTTTTCACTAGTGAGGAGCGCATCTGCTTTTTTCCTACATTGTGGCTCCTCAGAGGTGAGCCGTCTAGATTCAAATTCAAAGAACGGCTGACAACTTAAAATGTATAGCTTGACACTGTTGTTTAAAAGTGTCTGTATAACAGCATTGCTCCTAAAATGTGTTTCACTTGACACACGGTACAGCGTTTTGGCCACACTTGGCTTTCATCAGGTGAACTGATTTGTGACCAACCCTCATTTAAATGTGGTTCACAAGTTCACAACACTCGACTACGGTGACAATGTTACAGGGCCGAAGTAGGTTACTTTTAACACCGAGACAGAATGTGAGTGATTACCAATAAGGCACCAGTAATGGAAGTAGATTTTCCATGGTTGAGCTGGAGTGCATCACCTGGCATGAATCCTTCTAGCCTTGTCATAGCCGTTGTCACCCTGCGGAGTTGCCATTCAAGTAATGCACCGTGAGCTTGAGGAGGAATATGGAAACCTTATTCATTCAAGTAGACATTCAGATAGATGTGGCTCCAATAAATGGTGCCTATTCTAGACATTACATTTTGAATGGTTGTCTTGAATGGCACTTGGGTTTTTTAATGGGACTGGGAATTGAGCCGAGGGCCAAGCTTTGGAAAAAAGACAATCACCCATTGAGCGTCGGGAAGGAGGATTAGATGCCTTCTCCGCCTTTAACCCATTTTGGGTGGGAACCCCTTTTGGTGTTAGCATTATGCTATGCTTTAGCTATTGAAAAACATCAGATCTACAAGCTCATAGCGCGCCACCGAGTGGCGCGCTACGAGCTTGTAGGTCTGCTATTTTTTGAAAGATCGAACGACTGACATAGAAACATAGCTTTTTCAGAAAACTGTCAGAAATGTAGACATTTTTAGAATCTGATCTCAGGTCAGAAGGGGTTAACACTGCAATAGCCCCATTCTGAAGTTCATCCTTCATGATGGGACCATCATGAGCAGAGGATTGACACTGCCTCACCTAGAAATAACCTTCATGCCGAGAGCTTATTCCTTATTCATTCATATTTGCCAGTGACAACACCATCATGATATGAGGTCACATGTCGCCTATGTAGCAACACGATTGCCTGTCAAAAATATGAAGTCAATGCAAGTCATAGTTTACTCTCCCCTGAACGCTGGCAGTTTATTTTCTTGAACGTAGAATTACAAAAAGGTCACGGTGAAGATGGCGTGTGACTGTGAGCACAACGGGGGGGGGGTTTGGCTGCTCCGTCAGTCGGATGAAGGGAACTCATTTGAGACGTGGTATGAAGTTGTCCGCCATTGAATGTCATAGTAAGAGGCTCCCCAGAGCTGCGGCTCTGCATAGTGAGACAGCTTTGGTCTTGACCCTACCTTTTAACCAATAGTTTGATGGTGTGACGGGTACCTTGGCACTGCCTGTGACTAAAAGCTTGACGGACTAAAACACCACCTCACCTCAACTTGATGAGGATGCCGGTGCTGTCATTTTTGCCAATTATATATCTGCAGTGTTGAATGTCATTCACACTGGACTGAAAATAATGGCATGTGGACACAACAGGGCCGCG
Source organism: Protomyctophum parallelum (assembly GCF_964188405.1). Classification (NCBI taxonomy): domain Eukaryota; kingdom Metazoa; phylum Chordata; class Actinopteri; order Myctophiformes; family Myctophidae; genus Protomyctophum; species Protomyctophum parallelum. The sequence continues at coordinate 7,945,411 of NC_139711.1, forward strand.
GGAAAGGTATTTAGTTTACAGCAGCCGGTGATCGACATTTAGCAGGGGTTGCGCGTGCGTTGGTGCGTGCCGCAAAATGCACGTGCACGCGCATTTTCGTGCGTTTTCACGCCGGAAAAGTTGCTTTTACTTTCCCTCCAACACGCAAGTTATATGAACAATTTAGAACAGACTGACACGGGCAATATAACCAGGATAAGGCACCGATACTGTGATGCAGCATATTTATTAGGCCTAGTAACAGAAATCTGTTTGGAACATATATAAATAAAATGAATGCATAATTGCCACACAGGCTATGGCACAGAAACCCATTAGGGGGGAGGGGGGGGGGGTGCATATTACACAATGTAATGTATGTATGGGAAGGCGCCGATTATCAAAATATTTTTACAGCCTATATAATATTCCCCTCCTGTCCGAGGGAGGGCTGTTTATGGGGGGAGGGGGTGCTCCAGTACCCCGACTTCCCTCAGCCCTGTGTGGACGGGTTTACAAAAAGACCGGTTTGGCATAAAGCTATAATGGAATATATAAACTTTATTACAGGCTCGTGGCCCACAAGGTAAGACGGTACATCACATATACGAGAATACAAATAAATAAAAAATACAGTACATTTACCCAGCCCCACAGGTTACTACTCTAGGCGAGGCACTCATGCCAGTGTCCTCTGATGGTAGAAGTGTACCTTACAGAGCTACGGCCTGGGTCTGTCATCTGTCCAATGAGTCCATTCAGTGAGCGTGAGCATGAGCGTGAGCGTGAGCATGAATTTGAATGTCGGGTTCCTCAGCAGAGCCATGAATGTAGTGAGACCCAATGTACAGAAAAGCCCACTGGCTCTAGTGCTCTCCTGGGTTGTTGTTTTTTTACGGGATTCGAAATAAATCTTTGTCATTGTAACGCGTACACCAAAATTACAAGTGTCAATCGATCAGTGCATCAAATCGCTAAAATAATATATCTAAATAATCTTATTAATAAGCTCAAATGAAATAACTAATATACAACAAATTCACAACCATACATCCTCTGTTATTGCACAAGCCCTTATCCCATTTTGAGCGGGAACCCCTTTTGGTGGTTACATACATGGTTATAATTTAGCTATTGAAAAATAGCAGATCTACAAGCTCACTTGTAATGAACTTGTAGGTCTGCTATTTTTTTGAAAAATCGTTAAAATGTGCCTCAAATCTTTCAGAAAGTTGTCATGATTTAGAATTTTTTTTTTTTTTTTTTTTCTTCGGACCTGAATGGGTTAATGCACATGAAACATGAGTGTGATTACCGCTGTGCGATAGAAACAGTTTTTGAGTCAGTTTTCCTTGATTTGATCGCTCTGTACCGTCTCTGCCTTATGGCAACAGTTCTAACAGAGTGGCAAGTGTCCTTATTATAATCTGTATGATTTTTATGTGGTGGCCTGATTTAAATTATTGTGCTTGGATAGGGGGCAGTATAGCCTTTTGCGAGATGCTGTTTTGAAATTCTAACATATGGGCTTTCTTTCACAACCGATTCTGGTTAGATGCTAGTGCTAAGCAGTCCTCTTCCCTTCTGCTTCCTCAGTCCCTCGGGCTACTGGTGAGATTCAAGCACGGTCTTACCAGGTTGTTTTGGCCTGCCTCTTACTCTACCGTTCCACTTTCTGTATTTTATTAACATTACGGGGTCTAAGGAATCGAGTGTTTCTAGCCATGATGACCTGGTCTTTATTTGTGGTGAATGAAGCTTGAGCCTTAAAGGGACACTAAACCCTTTTTTTGCAAAAATAAATAAATATATATATATATGTTGACGTTTAGAAGATTTAGAACACTTTCCTGGGAGTCTTTATGTGGTTTTATATTTTAGCAGTGAGCCATGTCTCTGTCATGGACACTGGGCTCACTTACTTCCTGGACTACATGTTGTAGTCCAGGAAGACATCCCTCCCCCTATCCACAAGGAGGAGCAGTGCACCGAAGCATTATGGGAATTGTAGTCCAGGAATTAAGTGAGCCCAGTGTCCATGACATCAGAGACACTGGGCTCACTGCTAATATCTGAAACCACATATTGCACACAAAGACCCCCCGGAAAGTGTTCTAAATTTTAGCAAAAAGGGTGAAGTGTCCCTTTATATTCATATTGTTTATATATTGTTTAACCCATTTTGTTGTTAGCATCATGTTATGCTTTATCTATTGAAAAATAGCAGATCTACAAGCTCATATCGCGCCACCGAGTGGCGCGATACGAGCTTGTAGGTCTGCTATTTTTTGAAAAATCGAAGAACGACTGACATTTTTTAGAATCTGATCTCAGGTCAGAATGGGTTCATCAGACCAGTGTGTGTCCGGCGGAAACCTCGCATGAATCTGATCTCAGGTCAGAATGGGTTAACTAATGCCATCTGAATGTTTATGTGCTACTGAGTGCACATGTACGTATTTGACTGGCCTTGCCTGTCAATAAGCCTGAACAGTTTCATAGAATGAGTTTAGAATGAGTTTATTCTCACCCTATCGTTCCTGACATCCTGTGTCTTCTCTTATTCTCAAATGCATCATTCATGCTCTGATCTCAACCTTATTTACATTTTACAGGTACTGAATTAATTCACAAGTTGGAATAAAAGATACTGATGCATTCTTTTTTTTTCTTCTTGCCGCTCGCCTCAGTTTTTAAATGTCAGTTTAAAATACCACATTTTTGGTTGAGCCTTGTTTACATTAACATAACCAAAATCTGTGGTCCGAGGAGCACGTTGGGAATAATATTTTCAGTACTATTCCCCCCCCCACACACGCACCAGAATATGCATATTTTCTCTATAATCTTCTCTTTATTTTAACCAACCAAAACATCCCTTGCACTACATTTTACTAGGGCCTTGAAATACATACTTTTCTAACGGACGCTGGGAACCGTCACTTAAAAAGTGTAATGTATAAGTCACCGTACGACGGTGTCACGCACCAAAAATAGCCAATCTACAAGCTCACACTGCCTTGTGAGCTTGTAGATCTGCCTTCTCGGCAACGATGGACTGAGAAGTCACACTTTGGATTATTATTATTATTTTTATAACTCTATGGCAGGGAGGGAGTTTGGAGTTTCCCCAAACGTATTATGAATTGGATTATACATTATGGCGATGTAGTCTTGCTGGGCAGCAAGCACCACATGTCTTTGGTGGAAGAGGACGGTTGTGCCACTGCAGCAGCTAACGCCTCCCGTGTTTCGACTCCCCACAGACATGCAAATGCAAAGGTATCGCATTTGGGTTTAACCCATTCTGACCTGAGATCAGATTCTAAAAATGTCTTCTACATCCTGACTGTTTTCTTCGATTTTTCAAAAATAGCAGACCTACAAGCTCATAGCGCGCCACTCGGTGGCGCACTATGAGCTTGTAGATCTGCTATTTTTCAATAGCTAAAGCATAACATAATGCTAACACCAAAATGGGTTAATACAATGCATTATTGACGGATGCCTAGTATGCATTGTCCAAAAGTTTCCTTTTCGTGCATGAAGGCTACTAATTAAGTTAACAACTGTGCTACATTATTTCATTTAGCTCCCCTCTCGTCTTTTTCAAAATGTAACCAAAACTATTTCACCTGTTCCACCATACTTCCACGGCGCAACTATGACGCAACCACCCGCCGCGTCTCGCCCCCCCCCCCCCCCCCCCCCCCCCCCCCCCCCCTTACCACCGCGGCCCAGTCAGTTCGAAAAGAGAGCAAAAAAAAGAGAGCCTACTTTGGCAGCCCTTGTGCTTGCAAATTTCATAGCGTTTTATCGCAGTTAATGGGGACAATTTCGAACCAAGGCGGTTCTTACACGCTGTAGTTTGCTACCAACAGAAATTTGCATGCACGAGGGCTGCCAAAGTAGGCTATCTTAAAACCGTTCACACCTATCCAGATGTGCTACCACTCCCCCCGTCAATCATTTAATCCACGCTACGCACCTGCCCCTTATTGTATATAGCGAGCGGCCCATGACGTCAGCTGCTGCGTCTATACTCGTTAATGGCCTCGACGAGCCAGAAGCGCATTGATACTCAGGGTCTCGATAAAATGCCCAACCGGGTTTGTAATGGATCCCATTTTCGGGCTCCATCCCTAGTCTCTGCTGAATGGCGACCAGAGTCATTTTAATACGTCTTTTTATTGGGGCTATATTCCCATGACACTGAGTTGGCACACATGGCTCATTGATTGATTCGACTGCTTAGCATAATGCAAGGCAGCATGGAATCGTAAGGCGTGTGTGCGTGTGTGTGTGTGTGTGTGTGTGTGACTGGCATGTTTGGTTAGCCCAGAAGGTAACGAAGGTTCAGATTTATAGCAAACTATGTCACATTGTTGCCGACACGCCAAATAATTGGTGATACAGTTGTCTCCCCCCTTTTCCCATTGAGACATTGGAAAGGGTGCCGTGGTACTGCATTATGACAGTAATCCCGTGAGACAAGATGGCCTAGTCAGCCAGTCATGTGTTTTGCCCCGGCACTGACACATGGCGTGACCTTAATTATTCCATATTGTCGTGACAGTTTCACACGGCCCATGTTGAGTCAAACCTCTTCTGACACATTTTTATTAATAATGTATAGAAGTTACCAACATCTGTCTGTTTTGTTACACGACAAAGGGCTGATGCTGAGATGCTTTGACACATTAACCCATTCTGACCTGAGATCAGATTCATATGAGGTTTCCACTGGACACACACACTGGTCTGATTAACCCATTCTGACCTGAGATCAGATTCTAGAAATGTCAGTCGCTCTTCGATTTTTTTCAAAAATAGCAGACCTACAAGCTCGTATCGCGCCACCGAGTGGCGCGATATGAGCTTGTAGATCTGCTATTTTTCAATAGCTAAAGCATAACATGATGCTGACACCAAAATGGGTGCCCGTTCAGAATGGGTTAAGCCACTGACATTTAAATGTCTTAAACATAAAGTCATACATTAGCTGTCAGCGGCGAACGGACGTGGCTGACAGCCACCTCATTCAGAGAACAATTTAGGGGGACACATAGTGGGGCGTGTGGGGGGAGTTAACATTCTTTGCCAGTGGCACTGGAAGCTTGTAAGGCCAACAATGCACTCAAAGTTTGTAGCAGACACATTCATAATGACTTCTATAATGGGATGCTACTGTCTTGTCAGGACTGGTAATGTTGTCTACATGAGGCTTTCACACAAAGACAAACTTTATAGTATAGACACATTATTAATAACTTCTATAATAACTTCTATAATGGGAATATGGGATCGTACTGTCTCGTCAGGAATGGTCATTTTGTTGTCTGCATGATGGCATAGGGGAATTTTAGGTCGCTTCATAAGTTAATTTAAGAACTGTTTGAAAAAGAAACCGATCTGTCAGAGGGGTGGCTGTGCGTCGTTAATGATGTCCATTCATATTTGATACAGCCAGTTTCTGGAGAAAATTGAATTAATTTGGCCCCAAAAGCCTTGAAACTACATATGAAGCAATGTCGCTGTTAATATACGTCACGCCCAGCTGTCAACACATTGCGTTCCTGAGATTCCTCGTTGACGTAAGCTCAGCTGGCGGTGACTCGACTCGTACTAACCACGAAACGTTAAATGTATATTTAATTAAAAAACGTAATTAACATGTCAATTTATGTTGTGCGACGGGCAGCTGCAGCCACCCCGCCTTCCCGGAAATGTAGTCTCTGGGTTGTTTGACTCGTTTTTAGCGTTTATTGTGTTACTCTTTGGGTATATTTGTACATTTCCACCGTCAGTCGATGCTTCATATCCATATGAGTGAAAAAGCCAGGATGATCAGTTTATTTTTCAAACACAGTTCTTATATGAAATCTAAAAGGGGATTTCGATGCAAATAAAAAGTACACAAACCTGTGAACTGGCGCCCTCTACTGACGGCGCTCTATAGGGTAGGCAGTGGCACTAGGGCCTCTTTGACCATCTCAATCTGGCCTGCAATGTCCTCAAAAGAAAAACAAAATGACCCCTCGGAAAGATCTACATTCTAAAAGACTCCAAATTATAGTAATTAATGTTTACCATTTTTGAGTACATACAGTACCTGCTTTCCATATTCCATTGGTGTGCACTCGATTGTTGAACCTCGATGATGCAATGGTGAAACGGTCTGCATTGGGTCCATATTTAAAACATCATGTAATGTGTTTGATAATGTAATAATAAACATAGACCTCATTGTCATGTTTACCAAATTCATGCCGTTTTAACACAATCCAGCCCTGTGTTTTCAACAAGTTTCATTTAAATTCTTCAATGCGTTGTCCGTTGCTCACTTAACCCATTCTGACCGGGCACCCATTTTGGTGTCAGCATCATGTTATGCTTTAGCTATTTAAAAATAGCAGATCTACAAGCTCATATCGCGCCACCGAGTGGCGCGATACGAGCTTGTAGGTCTGCTATTTTTTGAAAAATCGAAGAACGACTGACATTTTTAGAATCTGATCTCAGGTCAGAATGGGTTCATCAGGACCAGTGTGTGTCCGGCGGAAACCTCGTATGAATCTGATTTCAGGTCAGAATGGGTTAATCAAAGTCAATATGGTCCTTGAAGCTAATGATGTACAGTGCAGCACACGCCTGCACTAACTAGCCAGTAGTTTTCCTAGCTCTATTCCTATTTTCCAATGGTGGGCTTCCCACTGTGGTCCCTCTGCCCCTTTCTCACACGCCCCAGCCTCTCCCCCCTATGGAGCGACACTCTTTTGAGTCTCCTCTACGTTGCTCCTTGTCTTTCCATCTCTTCACTCCCTCTCGCGTCCCTGCTCTCTCCACAGTTCGCTGCTTCACACATGGTTGCATGCCCTCTAAAAAAAAATAGCAGATCTACAAGCTCACACTGTGTCGCGTTGCAACGCATCGTGAGGCTGTAGATTAGGTTATTTTCAGTGTGCGACACTCGCACGTGAAGTATAAATCAGGCTTTACTCTCTCTCTCTCTCCCCCCCCCCCCCTCCGCTGACTCTGTATTCCGCCTCAGGCATGTACACTAACTGACAGACGGTTCTATTTCATCCTTGTCCCTCTCCGCTCATACGGTTGCCTCAATGGTGGTGTTTATAACCTGAGCGGGGTAATCTACCCTCATTGCACACCTGAAAACTCCCTCGTGGCTTGTCTCTCGGCTAACGCGTTGGCCAGCCAATGAAAGATGATTTGCTCCAAGTTAACCGCTTCTTAAAGTGGACGCTGATGGGCTCTTGACATTGATTGAGTTGCTCTTCACCTACTCTATAAAAAAAACATATAATACTTGCTACTGAGCTCTCAATGTCCAGAGGGAGGGATTATAGCCCAGCCCAGGTCTCTGGGCAGGGTATGGAACTGTAAAGAATGGCTCAAAATAGATTTTAGCCATTGGTTCCTCCTTGCCTGCCGGGTTGCGTGAAGTGGAAGGGGGTTCAAAGGGGAGATGCTATTGCCTAATGCAAATCCAGAGTGAGCACTTCAATTCATCTAGTTGTAATCTCATCTAAATGCATGGCTAAAACAAATTACTCAACACACACTGTATCAAGGAGAAGATTTAATGTCCCTGAGGATTTCCATGCATTTACAACCTCCATAAAACACTGTCTGCCAGTAACAGGCTGTCGGATAACATGTGCATCCAATGGTTCCCAATCCCACATATTTTTGGGCTTGGACATGCGCGCTACGCACGCAGACACTAATCCTACATACTTCTCATGTGCCAGATGGCGAAAGTAGCTGAATTAGCTCAGCTATTTTCATTTGACAAATTCAAAAAATCCTATTGAAACTAAGTGTTCTGCATCGAAGCATCTGAATATTATCTTTTCTATGGCGTGGCTTGTGATGCACAGGGTGTCAGGGGCCTGCCATCGGTGATGAGTAGACCAAACCTTTCCATACCAAGGACCTCCAAATACTAATTAAAGGAATGCATATCCACTAGAAAAATCCCCGTTCCAGGACAAACTGGTCAAAGATGGGTAGAAAAAAAATAGGATTCAGCATACCGGAAAGTGACTTCATCCCACTACTTCCCCACATTTATGGTCTTAATCAGAATGATGAAGACCATGAATGCGGATTGAAATGTAATTAAACTTGTCTGGGAGCAAGTCACCATCCAGTGTGTGTACTCCATATGAAGCTCCCGTGGCTTTAAAAATAACAGTGGATCTACAAACTCTATGCATCCCAGTGCAAACGCATTATGAGTTTGAGCATTGGCCATTTCAGCTATTTTTGATCATTCTGGATAACGACAAGTTCATGCTCAAATTAGTGATGGCAAGTTGGAAGTGGTTAACCCGTTCTGGGCGGGAACCCCTTTTGGTGTTTTAACTAAGCATTATGTAATACTTTAGCTATGGAAAAATAGCAGATCTACAAGTTCATATAGCGAGCTTGTAGGTCTGCTATTTTTTTTTAATCGTGAAAATGCAGCACAAATCTTTGAATATATATATATATATATATTTCGATGTCAGGCCTAAATGGCCTATTTATTTACTTTTTATTTTCCTCCCCCTTCTAATTGCCGCCCCCTTGTGGCCACGACCCCACTTCTGAGGACGTTATGTATACAATGTGACCCGCAGTCCAACGGGCTCCGTTTGTCCAGGCTCACTCGTTTCTCCGTAAATTGCTTTTTGTGCACACATGGCAAACGTAACGCCACATCACACGTTCCTCTTAGCCCTGCATCATTGCTCTTCTGTGAAAGAGAGAGGGAACATTCATTTGGTTTCCGTGGAACAGAGCACAGGTGCCTCTGAATAACACCGTGCTCACCTTCATTGCATCGGGGCAGGTGTATTTAGATTGAAACGTCTTGGGGTTTTAACCCTTTTTGTCCCCCTTTTTACTGCAAAACATCCCGATGTCAACATCGCTGTAGAATCGCTACACTGAGAAAGGTACTGTTGAGGCTAAATTGTGTTTATTCTGGATTCCAACACATATCTATATGCCTGGCATAAGGAGAAGAGACTGGAGCAGCACAGACATTTAGAGCCTTTTATTAGGCGCTAAAGTGTACCAAAACGACTAACGTTTCGACCTTGCGGTCTTCATTAGAGTCATATGGGTGGCAGCATTTGGGCATGTCTTAAATACAGGCTGGTCTATCAATGAGCCAATGACAGGATACCATGATACATGTAATAACCAATTACTACCAGCAGTCTAAACGGTTAAGAGGGTGGCTATGGAAAAAAAAAAACGCTGTTGAACAGTAAAATAAATAAAACAGTGATTCAACCATAAAGCAATCAAAGTTATGCCCAAATGCTGCCACCCATATGACTGATGAAGACCGCAAGGTCGAAACGTTAGTCGTTCTTTTGGTACACTAGCACCCAATAAAAGGCTCTAAATGTCTCTTCTCCTTATGCAACTCACGATGTCCTTGTAGTACGGATCAGCCGTTTCAGGCTTGAGGCGCGTTAGTAGACTCCCTTTGTTGTGTGTGTGTGTATATATATATATGCCTGGATCTGCAATGGCTAACACTATAGGCAACATGTAATCTCAAAGGAAGTGGAATTATACAGAATGAACAGGAAAGGTACGCTCTGTAGTGGGCAAGCTTCTGCCTTCCCCCAACCATCCCTGTCTGGGACATGTAAGGGCAAAAATAGCAGACCTACAAGCTCGTAGAGCGCCACTCTGTGTCGCGCTATGTGCTTGTAGATCTGCTATTTTTCAATAGCTAAAGCATAACGTAATGCCAACACCAAAAGGGGTTCCCGCCCAAAATGGGTTAGTGGTATGCCATTGACTGTATGAAAATGCATGGGAAAAGTGCACATTCTGTCAGTCATTGACCTTATGCCCACCGCTGCCATCTTGCCAGGTAACTAGGCGCAAATTAGACAAGTCCTATCCGATTGTACTAAACTATGTCAAACATTGCAGCATGTACGAAGCTTGAATTATCTAGTTCCATCTGCAAAGTATTTGTTTCATAAAAGTTCCACTGTAGACATGTTATGAGCTACTTCCTGTTGAGAAATTCCTCGCAGGTGATTTTATTTTCTAAGTGTTGGGGAGTTTGGAAGTGCTCGTTTGAATATCACTCGACGGCCCATGCGTACCACCTGTTTTGAATTAGCACATAACGCAGGAGGCATCAGGAGGAGGTCGCTTTACTGATGACGTATCTTATCGGCTGATTTAAAAGAGTTTGAGGCATTCAGGTCAATGGCCTGCTGGCAGTCTGCACAAGTAATATGATGCTGATTAGCCTAGTACTTTGCAAGATAAAATGCCGCACAGACACACATGGACACGTAGAAACGCAAGATCTCCGCCTGGCGGAGATAATGGGCAATAAATATTCACACCCATACACATTTTGTCCTGTGTGGCATTTCGGCGCCCTTGGTAGTTATTGTCAATGGCTCTGACCTTATTGAAATTTACTGAGTTGCTGACGATATGCGTGGCTGGAAATGGGGCGCTGAGCTCTGTTCCAGAGATTTATGTGCTGCCTCCACCTCCTGCTTTGTCACTGTTTGTTTGAAGTGGGGAGAAATGCACGCTACTAAACAGAATAGGCAAAGAACCTGGTGATTTGTTTTGTTGACATATGAGCAGTCGGTTTGATGCCGCAGGTGGCTTTGAAGGGTCCGTCTGTTTTCCCTGATATGTTGGCTACTTGGCTCCATATGAAGGCCTGGCATATACTAGTGGAGCCCTTTGATGTATTCAAATAAAAAATGTAATAAAAAATATTGGTCTCTGCTCACTTGACAGTTATTTATTTTTGGAGAGGAAAAAATTGGAGGTTGCATTTTATTTCGGTCAGATTGAATGAGGTAGAAATGAACCGTAATTGAGTGAGTTGATAAAAGTGCAGTGTAAATAAATATGTTAAGTGGCACAACCACTTCATTAAGTAGTTTTGTGTGTGCCTGCCTGCCTGGCTACCTGACTGTGTCTGAGCACGGAAGCATTTGGTTGGTATTCAAAACCAAGTGTCACTGTTGTGCAGCCTAACTAACACACACACATACATAGTAACTGTATATATGATGATTTCAGGTGTAACAGTACAGTACAGTACAGTACAGTACAGTACAGTAGAGGGACCCCCACATGGTAACTCATTTCTCAACCGTTTCGGACGCGGGGGGGGGCGGCTCGCCGGAACCGGCCCGGCCCCCTGGGCGCGTTCCTGGGGGGTCTGGATGTGATCCGGGGACCCCCACACGGAGTTGCACCACTTGTGTGTTTAATTGATCTCTCTCCCTTTCTCTCCGGGGGGAAGAAAAAAACTTAAGTGCAGGGAGCTCCTACTGACAAAACGGTTCTCAAAAGTAATTTCACCCTATAATAATGAAAATGAATGTCAAACTAATCAAGCCGGACTACTCCCAGGCAGCAGCCCCAAATGCAGAGAGGAGCACATACGCCTAATGTATGCCTCGTTGCATAGAGGAAGGAAAAAGCAGCTTTTGCCCTGATTTCTGATATTAATAATTCTATCGGTCGGGTGCAGATTCATCGGTCAGGCCGATAATGGGTAGATCCCTAGATATTTATGTCCAGACATTAGCGTTTGTTGGATATAGAAGAAAGAAGAATTGATCTTTGACTCGTCTATTTGACCTCCCGATGTGTTCAGGCTGAAAGCATAAATAATTTGATCAACCATGTCACACTATTCATTACATTGTGTGAATTTGATCCTATCTTGACATTGACACAGTTGTCGGATACAAAATATCCTTCCGGGTCAAATTAATATTGAATCTCTTTGCACACAATCTCTAGTACACCTCTACTAGTTTGTGCAGATTTCACATTTATTAGCTGAATTCACCCAAGTTCATCCCTTAGTTATTTATATGGCTCAGCCTTGTGTTTTAATCATGCCACTGGTCCCGTTTAAATCAAGTTGACTGGCTCGTCAAGGATCGTACACGGTGGGTGAAGTACATGACTTTTCCTCATTATGAATCCATATGCTGTCTGGGGCAATGCACACAGATCCAAATGATTCCAATGGGTGCATGATACAAAAACATATGCACGCACGCCTTCGTCTCCCTCAGGCAAAAGAGATGGGGGAATATATACCGGTATGTGTGTGGATATATTCTGTCTTATATCTTATTATGAATCCATAGCATCCCATACTGACAATGTCCATGTTATAATATAGACATTAATAATGAAATCCTAATGGCTAGTGTACACCTGGGTTTTTTTCCTCCAGTACCGGTGTATATACTTTACATAATCCTATGGGAAGTTACCGTGTTTTGACAAGTCAAATCTCCAGTGTAAACATATCTGTGGAAATTGGAGTTGAGATGTGAAGTTTGAATCACCTGTAGCCTGTGTGTTGCTTGTGGATCAGCAGTACCCTTCAGCTGTTAGTACATTGTTTCTGAGGAAGGCTGCCAACATCCCAGACCTCTCTCACAGCAGCCCGGAGAGAGAGAGAGAGAGTCTATTTTTAACTGCTGCCAGATCTTGAGAACAAATTTGTTGCTCATTGCTGTTGTGTAAGACAGAGGCTCAACTTGTAAGTGATGGCAAACTGGCATGTGTCGGTAACAAGAGCTCAGGTGCTCCGTGAGATTTTTTTATGATTTTAATCTTTACACCGAATTGAATTATCTCTCTCTGGGTTAATGCATTCTGGGCGGGAACCTCTTTTGGTGTTGGCATGTTATGCTTTTAGCTATTGAAAAATAGCAGATCTACAAGCTCATAGCGCGCCACCGAGTGACGCGCTACGAGCTTGTAGGTCTGCTATTTTTGGAAAATCGAAGAACGACTGACATAGAAACATGGCTTTTTCAGAAAACTGTCAGGATGTAGAAGACAGTTTTAGAATCTGATCTCGGGTAAAAATGGGTTAATGCATTTTGAAACTTACACAGCGTGCATTTGCATAAGCACCCACACGTATAATTATAAACTACGTTATGACCTTTCCAGAAATGCAGTATATTGTGCTGTGCTCGTGTATTTTGCGGTAACTCTGCAAGGGAGAAGGTGCCCATGGGTGTCGAAAGCATTATCCTTCTTGCCTTTGAATATCCTCCTGCATTCTAAAACTTAACACATAACATCTTTGAATGTAACGTCACACTGTTGCTATCGCAGTGTCTGAGTGCGAATGTACCCACATTTACTTAACTTTGGTTGGATTCTGGTAATGGGCTGATAACGGTTTGTCCATGTTGAAAGCATCTCTAATCTGATTCCTCTGTACCATAATGGAATATCTGCGGACAATTGCCAAGCACCACCTGTTATGTTATCCACGCTAGAATCGCATATACCGGCAGCTCCGAGTGTACGATTGGAGGAGAGTGAAAACGTGTAATTTGTAGATGGGGGAGTCACAAGATGCCGAAAGATGAACTAACTGATGGCAATGTTTAAGGTTAATTGTGATAGTAAGATGTTGTTCAAGCCACTAAAGTTATTTTATGAAAGGATTAGAATCTGCAGAATACAAAATGTCCTCGCATAGCAATTTTCTTTTTAATAAAGTGGAAAAAAAGAACACATCACACCTGTGTGAAGTGAGTGGTGCACCTCACATAATGTCACTAATATCACTGCGTAGATATTAGTCTGGAATCTGCATTTCCAAGTGGTGGAGTAAAAATAAATGCCTCTGGTGATAAACTTGCCCCATATTTGCATACTGGTTCCTGATTGGTCCCTCACTACTTTGGAGGGGATTAAATCCAATCACAACTGAGTGGTGCAATTTTTAATGCCAAAGCATTTTCGGGGGTCCCCAGCCTGAAGGTCAGTAGACCGAAAACTTGCTAAATAAATACATTGTGCGCAGATCTAAGTGTGCGGAGCTTCCCTTTTCTTGGGGGGGAGGGGGGGGTCCCCAGCCCCAAAACGTTGAGAACCCCTGGTATAGACTGGAGAAAGCAGGATGCACCACGGTGGCTTCAAAGCCCTTTCCTCTGTCGTGGTGTGGAGCTGGTTCTTACATTTTAACCCATTTTGACCTGAGCTCAGATTCTAAAAATCCTGACAGTTTCCTGAAAAAGCTATGTTTCTATGTCAGTCGTTCTTCGATTTTTCAAAAAATAGCAGACCTACAAGCTCGTAGCGCGCCACTCGGTGGCGCGCTATGAGCTTGTAGGTCTGCTATTTTTCAATAGCTAAAGCATAACATAATGCTAACATAATGCCCAAAATGGGTTAAACAACAATGTGATTCTACCACTGGCAAAAAATGGATGCCTTCTAAGCCAAGACCTAATTCTGAATGAGAGGTTTTTTTGCTAGAGGATTACTTGGTTCCAAGGTGAGATGGACTCTGTGAATTGATCTGTGGTGAATGTGTTGGCGAGGAGACCTCATGGGGAAGCAGGCGACATCTATGCATGGTTCACGAAATGCACACGCACGCACGGGCATGCACGCACGCACGCACGCGTGCATGGGCAAGCGCGCTTGTGTCTTTGTCCTCAGCAGTTTTCCCTGACCTTGGCTACAAGACATTATTGTGACGCATATTTTTTTATCTCCCTTTAGAAGGTTGGATTGTTTCATTATGGGAATTATATTAAACAAATATTACAATCACATAAGTAAATGTCCTTTATGTGTAGCCAAAATAATCTGTGAATTCCTCCCTCAAGGACGGTTCCTGATTGGAACCAGTGTGTTCAGGACAGACAATACAGCAAACACAAAAGCGTTTGATGGAGTATACAGTCTTTCTCTTGAGCATTTCAGTTCTGCTTTAGTCACGGGGACGGCATAACATTTTCATATACTTTACATCAATGCCTTTTTAGAGAGCAGTACTAATTGGAATATTAAAGTAAAGTTATTTAACCCATTTTGGGCCGGAACCCCTTTCGGTGTTAGCATTATGCTATGCTTTAGCTATTGAAAAATAGCAGATCTACAAGAACTTGTAGGTCTGCTATTCTTCAGGTCAAAATGGGTTAATCAACCCTGACTAGAATGAATTTGCCTGTTATTAAAAATGAAAAATAGAGTAAGACCTATAGGTTAGCTTTAAGATAAGACTCGGAGTGGCAATGAAGCAGTTGCTCAGAATATGGTGAGGGGGCATGCCTGATACCTGCGAGCCACTGGGCTCTTATGTTCTCAAAGAAACTTAATACACATGATCCCATTTCTGTTTTAAGGAGAATCTGAGCCTTATCTGTCTGATAAGGCTCCCATTATTTACTCTGTCGGATCAATCAAAATTAAATTGGGGAAAGAAAAGTATAATGTAAAAGGCTTGTTATTTGTGAGTCACAAGTCACATAATTATGACCCGAGTGTGTGCAGTCACTGCATTGTGAATTCAATTGGACCGAAAAAACACATTTCTTCATCTGTCTGACCTCAGATCTGAGCAGGCCATCGTCTTCCAATATAAAATTTACATTTTAAAATGTTAAATATTTCAAAAATAATATAAAGCATAGTTTTTTTTGGGAGGTATTTTACTTCCATGGCCTACTGGCACTGCCGCAAACCAGTGCAGTGGTTTGCCAGATTAGCTGCAGATAACTGGCCACTACAGTGTAACACCGTCAAAATATGTTATGTTGAATCGTCATTGCTAATCATAGAGAATACCAGGACTCAAATCAGTCCCCATGCTGTTCTGCTCCACTAATAACGGCAGTATGATGTGAAATTTGACTGCACACTATTTGGAAAACACAATTGGCACAATTTACATAATGCTGCTCCTACAAGGACCCGTAATTGTATCTAATGAAAATTCTGGAAAATGACTAAATTGTTTCCTCACAAATAAACAAGGTTAGGCCAAGATTAATCGTTTCTGGAACCCTTTTCCTCAAGTAAATGAACTCTTCAACAATATGTAAATCAGCTAAAATGGAAGGGAAACGGGCCTGGATGTGGTCAAATAACATTTGTGAACTGCTTTGATTTATCGGCTCACTAATTCAATTTGCTTTACTTTAGCTGTTTATTTAGACGGGGCAATGCATATTAATGGACATTACATAAATGCAATGTAAATACACCGGATTTAGCAAACATGCAAATTCTCATCTGCAGTCCCCACATAAAAACATAATGCATGGAAATAAAACATGCACCTTCCTTCTCTATTGTGAGTAAATACTCCTCTGTTGTCTACAATATGATTCAAGTTGTGTAATATAGACTTCATTCATCCTGCAATGTTGTAGTACTTTAGTTTTAATTGTATTGCTGTGTGAATGACAGGAAATATTGCCTATATTGTGGAGGCTCCAGCAGGGAACCAGTTTATGATGTCTGACCACGTATGACCTCCATGTTTGAGTTTTGCCATTCGGAAAGAGAAGAATGACATGAATTGATTTTAATACTTTTGCCATAATAATTTTGGCTCGCAATATTATCTTTTGAAGACCCCGAAATTCACGACCCATGAACGGGAAGCAAAATTGCCACGGCTAATATTAGCCGCGATCTCTCTAAGTCACCCGAAACGTTGAGATTGTAATCGCTAGGCAGCAATGCTTTTGTAATGAGCTGTGAACATCGCCGTTCTAATCAAAAACCTTAATCTGGGAAAATATTCCGAGATTAAAGGATATTATGATATTATGAATTAATTGATTTTCATTTTGGACACTTTTACAAATCTATTTTTAATGCGTATGATACATGATTGGTCAGTGGGTGTGATAGGTTTCAGAATTATGTCTACGGATCAATTTGATGAATTAAAAGACCAACTGGAATTCTACATGAATTACACCATCATGCATAGTGCTGTCATTGATTTATCTGAGACTGGCATGCGTACATTTCGTTGTCTGGTTTATAAGTCCTGGTGGTGCTGGCTAGCTACACCATGCAATATGCATGTAATATGATGACTGGAATTATGACTTACCAGTAAGTTGCCCTGAGGGGCGAGAAGCGACCTCGTTGACGGCAGACTGCTGGGCGAGCGCTGGTGCTTTGGCATGGGGGTGTACAGGGCTTGATGAGGGCCCAGGTAGGGGCTACATTTTTGGGCCTGTTGAGAACTCTAGTAAAATAAGCTAATGGGGTGGAAATGCTATTGTTTTGGAAAGAGGCTAACGTTCTAGAAATGGTTGCCATGCCATTATTATGACAGATATTAACATTATTAAGTGCTCCTCAGCGGTTTAGCGACTAGCGAGGCATTGCCTGCTGGTGCCGAGTTGACGCTTGCAACAAATGGCTCAGTGGAAGATGGATGCCATCTGTCAAACTTGGCGCACTCCCCTCCCCTGCTCAGGGGGAGTAAATACCTGATGGACAAGAAGTAAATACCTGATGGACAAAGGGTAAAATACCTGATTGACAAGTCCTTGGCTTCTGTTGTCAGTCTTTTGGACGTCATCCACACATCAGGATTCTTCACTGGTATCCTTGTACAAGCCTGGGATTTCTTTTTTTTTGCAAACGACATGAATTTATGAAACTTGCAATAAGCTGTTGTGATACTCGGCTTGACATGTAAACAGTGCAGACTTCTTGGACTCAAGTGTGCCTTGAGAGTTTGTTTACATTTTAAGAAAATTAATTCTGAATTTAATTTCTTAAAAGCCAGCAACATATTGAGTGCCCTGGGAATATAGTGTCCACGTCTTCCCCCCCCCCCCCCCCCGTTTTCAATGTTGGTAATTAAAAAAATATTTCATTGTTTATACTGTAGATGTGTTTGTAGTTTTTCATCTAAATGTTCAAAAATATTAAAACATTATGCTGACTGCAAGCCTAGTTCTATATACTCATATATAGACGTCTCATGTCACCGTCTGACTCCATAACCAGTTCCTAATGCAATAATAACTAACAATCAATAACTTACTAGCCTGCTACCTATGCTTTCTATGGCATAGGCAGCTCCCAGCAGGATCCGCCAGGAGAATCCAGACGCAGCTGCGCGACTTGAGACTAATTAATTAGAGCGACAGAGAGGAGTGTGTGTGAGTGTGTGTGCGAGCGTGCGTCAATTTAACAAAGGTGCAGACGATCAGAAATCAGCAGAGAGTGATCGACGTTTGCGTTACTCTATGCCGAATTGAAGTGGACTCTGTCCCAGACTTAATTTTTTCTCCCTGGAAATAAAAACGTCTGGGTTTCCGAGGCTAATGACTTACTGGTCTTATATACACATTCTGATTTATATTTTATCATTCATTCTTGTGTTTCTTGCAGTTTACATTAATTTATTCATTTATACATTTATACATTTTCTTTCATTTTTTTTTTTGCTTTTGTAAGTTTTCTTTTTTTCCCCCCCACTTTCCTTTAAATGGATTTTAGCATTACCATAAATCCTCTTTTAGAAGGAGGCCTATATTTCAACTTTTCAAACCGATCATAATGGATAAATAAATCACATTTTGGGTCAGTTGGAACACAGTAAAATGTGCTGGGCTCATGTATTGAAACCAAGTCCTCATGGAATATTAAACGGTGCAGTTGCAAGTGCTCACTGGTCATTTTAACCCATTCTGACCTGAGATCAGATTCATACGAGGTTTCCGCCGGACACACATTGGTCTGATTGACCCATTCTGACCTGAGATCAGATTCTAAAAATGTCAGTCGCTCTTCGATTTTTCAAAAAATAGCAGACCTACAAGCTCGTATCGCGCCACTCGGTGGCGCGATATGAGCTTGTAGATCTGCTATTTTTAAATAGCTAAAGCATAACATGATGCTGACACCAAAATGGGTGCCCGGTCAGAATGGGTTAACATTGTTTCAATATTGGCATACCATAATAACATCAACACAATCAATTTAACGTGAACAACCAATGTTAATTTGAGGCCATGATTCCCTGATTTCATTCATGACATGAAGAAATCGGTTCACAACTATAACGGTGTGTATATATAACTTCAACTGAGAGACTACCACAGTACTGTGGTCTAAACTATTTATTGCACATTCAAATATATGTAAAGGCCTACAGTTGGGCTACTGACAAGCATAACATTTATGATGGCCTATTTCATATAATATCAAGTGACAGGCACAGCCAGCCAGAGCAGTTAACCCATTCTGACCGGGCACCCATTTTGGTGTCGGCATCATGTTATGCTTTAGCTATTGAAAAATAGCAGATCTACAAGCTCATATCGCGCCACCGAGTGGCGCGATACGAGCTTGTAGGTCTGCTATTTTTTGAAAAATCGAAGAACGACTGACATTTTTAGAATCTGATCTCAGGTCAGAATGGGTTCATCAGGACCAGTGTGTGTCCGGCGGAAACCTCGTGTGAATCTGATCTCAGGTCAGAATGGGTTAAGGTAACGGATACGGCACTTGAAGAAAAAAACAAAAGAGAAAAAAAAACCCGGCTAATAAAAGGAGGCCGGGATTTATATACTTAATTCAGCGCCATTCCCGATGATTAATAGGGGCCCGGTAATTAATAGAAAGGAGGACTTTATTGGAGGATTTACGGTATACGCCTCTGGAGGTCAGCACATCGGAGTGTGTGCTTTGCATGCTTGAATACTCCTACTCACATGGACACATTATTGTCACTTGCGCTACGATTCATAAACCGAGGACCGGGAATTACAAATATTTCACGAGTATGGTATAAGTACCATAATGCACTCCAGGTCTCGTCGTATACGTTTTATAACTTCATTGTCGGTTAAATGGGACTCCGAGATGCAAGGCGTTGCCTGGCAACCGGGCCAGTGTTAAAAGTAGATTTTCAGCTAAACCGTTTCATATTTGATATAAAGCTTTTGTCTCCGATAATTCTCGTAGTTGCCATATAACTGGTGTAGAGGGAAACTCAGATAATTCTTGTATTTGGCATAGAAAGAATTAATACGTTGTAACAATTGCAGTGTTGGGAAAGTAACGTTTTTTTTTATGAACTACCGTAATTTCCGGACTATAAGCCGCGGCTTTTTACCCATGATTTGAACCCTGCGGCTTATACAACGGTGCGGCTAATCTATGGATTTTTACAGCTAACGCAGAGCCATCTCAGGCTCTGAGCTAACGTAGCTGCGGCTTATAGTCCGGTGCGGCTTATAGTCCGGTGCGGCTTGTATATGGGATTTTCCCTAAATTTGGCTGGTGCGGCTTATATTCAGGTGCGGCTTATAGTCCGGAAATTCCGGTAGTTCAGTTCACAGTTCATCATTCAACATTTTGAACTAAAGTTCATCGTTCCAAAAAAAGGAACAATATAATACTATATTGCCACAGCCCATAGCCATATAAAACCGCAGACTTTATTCCAAATGAAGTCCAATTAAACCTTAAACAACTTTGGGATTAACTCATTCTGACCTGAGATCAGATTCATACGAGGTTTCCACTGGACACACACTGGTCTGATTAACCCATTCTGACCTGAGATCAGATTCTAAAAATGTCAGTCGTTCTTCGATTCTTCAAAAAATAGCAGACCTACAAGCTCGTAGCGCGCCACCGAGTGGCGCGCTATGAGCTTGTAGATCTGCTATTTTTCAATAGCTAAAGCATAACATGATGCTAACACCAAAATGGGATCCCGTTCAGAATGGGTTAATAAAGTGACAACTTGTACAATATCTCCATTACCATTAGCTTGGCTAACAACACTGCAGAGCTCAAGAACCTGATGTTGGATAGGAATTTGTGGAGGGCAGCGATCCAGGAATCCCGAGTTGGTGTTGGCTAGACCTCACTTTCGCAGGAACAACCATTATCCAATTTCTTTACATTTGACAAAAAATGCTCTTTTGCAATTTGCAATGCCACCGAATTCTTAATTATTTTCCTTGTCTTTATGGGCACACTTGTGAAAGCTCCATGCTTTTATTGTGAATGCAAAAGTTCTCAGAGCCTGCATATCTCTGCATGCTGAAAATAGCTGATCTACAAGCTCGTCGCGTTGTGAGCTTGTAGATCAGCTATTTTCAGCACGGAACACAAGTAGTACGAAGAATACATCGGGGCATCACTGCGCTTCACTCACTGTGGAAGAGAGATGTCTTTTGTTGGCCGTTCGTGGCCATATTATGGACACCAGGACACGTACCTCCTTGACGCAAAAATAACCAATTAAGCTATAGGAAGCTATTTTTCGTGGCACATTATGTTTAATCAAACCAGTTTCCTCAGTGTTTGTGTTGTGAGTTGGGACAGTGTCTGCTGTCTGTCTGCGTGCATGAGTGGATCATCATGCCATGCGCGCTCCAGTCACGGCTGAGAAAGATTAGTTAATTTGTGTCCGATAAGGACTTATTGGTTGGTTTTCCGCTAGATATTAAGGCATGGCCTGGAAGGCTCTATGGAAACACTCACTCTTGAACGAAGTTGAACGTGAGAAAGTGACGTTCACACACGCCAGAAATGAACGCGTTCACAATGACGTTCATCAAGCAGAAATACAGTACGTTCACTTCACGTTCACCCGAAATATGAACGATGGTTCTTCGAACAGCGTTCGGTACAACACTGGACTTCACTAATCCCAGTTGATGTTGATTATCCACCATGGCTAAAGAACTTCTGGTTCTCACTTTACCACGTTTATGCTTTTGGCCGTGATTTCAGAACTTCTGGTTGGCAGTATGCATTTGGATTGTCCAGTATTATAGATGAGACATTTGTTTTTAAGGTTTTGGGTAGTCTTGCGTTGCCAGACTGTTGACTCTCACAATTTACAAATGCTTCCATCATACAGTCTGGAGACTCCTCCCCACTTCCCTTTCTTCTTTACAAGTCGCACACATTTATCCTAATATATAAAGAGAAATCATCTAAGCATATATAGCTTGTTTCTTAGCATAAAAGGAAATAAAACATAAGCTCTAAAGATATTTTAAAATATTTTTGTGAACGAAAATGTCAGCTTCCTCACTCAGGATTTCAGGAAGTGTAGTTCCAGACTCTACTGTATATAGCATTCGGAGATTGTGGTATAGTTGTCTGGCTACGCAATGAATTGCATTTTTATAATGAATTGCATTTTTATAGCGCTTTTCCCAAAGTGCCCGAAGTGCTTTACAATGGTTCATTCATACATTGGGAGGTGAAGCGGCGGACAGTCGACGCCCAGCGTCCTCACTTCCCACATTCACACACCAATGGTGGCGAGCTCACACCGACCGACTCATTAGAGGTAGTTTAGGGTTCAGTGTCTTGCCCAAGAACAGGAGCCGGGATTCGAACCACCGACCCACAGATCATTGGACGACCTGCTCTACCTCCTGAGCCACATCCGCCCAAGTACGCAAGACTAGGTTTTGGGTAGTAAATACAATACAAGTGGAAGGTATTTGATGAGATCCTAGATGAATATGTCGTTTCTATTGAATCTTTTCTACATGTATAAGTGGCCTCATAATGAATACCTGAGGCTTACTGGGTCTCTGATTCCTTGAACCCTTCAGGTTTCCTGGGACCTAGTTCAGTATGCATCGAGTGTACAGACTATAGGGCTGCCTGATATGGTCAAAAATTCGTATATCGTGTATCGATACGATATACGATATTACCGTTAAAATGTCAAATTTCTATATTAAGTTGTTGCAACATTGAAAACTACCGGTAACTGTTATCCCAAAAAAGTGTGTCAGTGAGTTTGCTAACACACTGGAACAGGGCTAATGACGCAACGCAATGCGTCCCTCAAAAATTAAATTGGCCTGTTCCTTTACCGGTGGGCAAGTGGTGTGAGCTCAGATTTATTGCATACTCTGTGCCTCTGCCTTATTACTGCAGACAGCTCCGCATAAATTGCCTCCCGGATAGATCTTACCTCTCCGGGAAACGTGTCTATCCAAAGGTTAGAGGTCTTTAATCGGGTGTCCTCCCAACTTTGATATGTGTGTTCCGATCACTCGGCTCAATTTTCCTACAGTATATTATGGGCTATATATGCATTGGGGGGACTGCATCACTTTCCCCCTGGATCGCGTCCAGTTTGTAATGTAGGTAAGAATGAAGACGGCCTTGCATCGTCGCTTGGCAGCAGAGTGGGAGTCGGGCCTTCCTTGATAATTTCGCGACATGCCCGTTTAGCTTATGCAGCAGTCCCCCCCCCCCCCCCCCATTTTATGACCACCTCCACTGTAATTGAAACCTCAAATAACCTCTTGGCTTTGGTCGAAAATGGTACAAAGTAGTGGTCTTAAGCAATGTACATGCCATTAATTAATAGTATTGCACTCATGAGATTTGATAGCTTTGCGATGATTTGCGAGTTTTAATTACATTATAGAATTTAAATATTTTAACCCATTTTGGGCGGGAACCCCTTTTGGTGTTGGCATTATGTTATGCTTTAGCTATTGAAAAATAGCAGATCTACAAGCTCATAGCGCGCCACCAAGTGGCGCGCTACGAGCTTGTAGGTCTGCTATTTTTGAAAAATCAAAGAACGACTGACATAGAAACATGGCTTTTTCAGAAAACTGTCGGGATGTAGAAGACATTTTTTAGAATCTGATCTCGGGTCAAAATGGCTTAATGGCGTGCACAGTACCGCAAATGTGTTGTCTCCTAATGGACTAAATTAGCGGTCTCTTTGTGAGAATTCCTGATCGCTCATTGATTTAGCCATTATTATAAATATGATTATGCACTCCTTTAATGCGTCATAGAAGTGAAACTGCCAGAAGAAATAAGGAAGCACATTTATAGGTAGTTTCAGCTAAAGCAGTAGGACAATGAATTGCTTTGTCAAGACAAACTCAAGATGGCTAATGAAGATTATTCTGAATGTACCTCAATGCCGATTTCCTTGTGGGCAGTGAGAGATATCCCCCCTCATGGCTATTGACGTGAATCAATCGATGAATCAAAAAATCCCTCATTACCCTTGACGTAAATGATGTAATGGTTTAATTCCCTATAATCGGGGGCTTAATGTAGCAACCTTTAGCTTGTTTGGCTAACGGCCAATGTAATCGACCTATAACCGGCCGAAATCTTCGGTCATTATGTGCATCGCTGCGTAAAATGCGATATTTGGGGCTTGATTAGAGCTTAATTTGACTTGGTTGTTCAAATAAACGATGATAGCTTAGCATCCCGGACATCTGATTGTGTAACACAGTGCAAACTGCGGATGTTGTGATCACGTGGACAGGAAATGACATTGCCAGATTCCCTCTATTCGGTCAAAATCGGCATAATAGTGAAGTTACCGCCACCATCAGGACTCGGTGTCTAATACTATAGGATTACCGTGTCAAAATGAGTGTGTCATGGATTTTTCTATTGGCCTTAACATGATGAAACATATTAATAGTGCAGGTAGAAGGCACAATCCACTGTTAATTAGGGTGGCCATAAGAAGGTTAATTTGGTGCACAGTTTGATAGCTTTCGGAAAATTCCAGCATCCTTGTTCCGCAGTTGAACCACATTCACTCTTTCGCAGATTTCCTTTGAGAGTATGACTCACACTCATGGTTCTCACTAATAAAGCAAAAAAGGGTGTACAAAACAAAAACAAAGGTATCACTTATAACAAACCTTATTTCAAATTGTCTTGTAAGTGCAACGCCATTGTATATCGTTCGTCAACATCTTTGATCAAAGATGAAAGACGTCTACGGTCTACCTTTGCCCAGGTAATGAAAGCAACAGACACTATTTATTCAGCTTGATTTCTTTGAGCTCTTGGGAAGAATGCTTCTGCTCTAACGTTACCCCAGAGTCTCAGACCATTAAATCAAACGCAACCGGGGAAGAAAAAGACTCTTTCATCTTTCCCTAACAATACTGCTACATTTATGTTGGAAGCTAAATGAACACTCAACACCACTCAGGATATGTCGGACAGGTTTTGTTTAGTAATTGGCTTCACGATAACTATAATACATTTACGGTTTAATTAGAAATTGTAGCAGAGAAAGTGGTACCATTTCTCTTTGTCCACATGCAATTATTATTACATTTTTAATGAGAACAAGAAAACAGAGGCCACACACTACAGCTCCTACCTAACTGTTATTTATTCACATTTCAGCATCTTTCCTTGTTTCAGAAAGTCGACATTTCTGTGTGCAGATATGTCATTTCACTTTAGCTGATCTTTTTCTGTCCTGTGCTTGATCATCAACACAGGCACTGAGGTTGACAAATGGGCAAAGCATGTAAATTATCTGCATTGACAGATATTTGTTCATTAACCAGAAACGCCACATCCTGTTAACATGATAGTTTGAATGTGCAGGTTAGGTTAGCATGTCCCAGACTTGGTGGTAGTCAGGAGAGTTCAAGAAGCCATTGGCAAGTGGTTGCAACTCCATAAATCTTAGTCCTTTCACACCAATCCTTTTTTCAGTATTTTTCTCCCTCCTCCTCCTCTCCTTGATAAAACCCCACGGGGCAGTACATCTGTTATCTGTTGTCTATTACTTTAGGTCACTTCTGACCATTTTGCTGGCACTGTTGCCCTAGTTGATCTGTATGTGGTTCGGTGATAAATGTCCCTTCAACAAATGCTTTATCTTGTTGTGCAAGTCCCACACCAGTAATGTTTTGTGTAGTCCCATTTAAGACTTCGCCGGTGACTTAGATTAAACATTAAAGCAAATGGAAGAGAGTAATGCACCAGTTGGTCTGAAATCACGTTTCAACCTGAAGGGCTTTGCCAGGGCATGGAAATGAAACATTTAGCATAAAGTCCTAGTGTCGGGTTGGACGGGTGATGGTAATACAGTAGAATAGATGGTCTTTAGGTGGTTAATTAAAGGCAGCTGTGGAGCCTACACAATTGTCCTCTTTGGACTAGTGTGGATTTGGATGAAATGGCAAAACTGTTTGTCGTGTGAGCAGAATGCCAATTGTATGTTAGCAGTTCCGTTTTTTGCTGTTTTTTTTTTTTACAGACCTCTGTATTCAAATTGAGGCAGTGTTATATGCACATTTTGAGAGTGCGATGTAATTCTTATTTCCGTTTTGTTTAAATTGTGAGTCAGTGGTTTAGAATTTAGATAATTTTAAACTACCGTCAATCATTCTGTATTCGTCTTGTTCCAGCTTTTTCCTGGCTTGCGATGTCTCTCAGAAATGCCCAACGTTTGATGGGAATTATTGAGGCAGTATATAATATTGGTTCATGAAGCCAGGAAAGTGCCCGAGCTGAATTCATAATGAATTATTTGCTCTAAATAGGCATCCCCAAAACATTTGGTTTGTGCATTTTATGGAATTATAGTGTCCCTGGTTTAGACTAGGTATTGGGTGAAGCTGAGATAGTGTAGAACCTTTAATTTTCAATTAAAAACTGAGCGTTGGGTAAACCAAGAAAACAGGTTGTACCAGGTAATTAAATAGGCTTGCCCCTTATGATTAGTATTCGCTCTGTTGACATTACAATTAGAAGCGAAACAAGCAATTAATCCCCTTAATTCCTCAGTACTCAGCATAAACCTATTATCAACATTTGAAGTATAAGGTCATGAGGTAATGCATACATCGGGTAGTACATATCTTATCAGTATCACGTTCACCAGAAGTTCTGTTCAACCAATTAACAATTACTTTGTTTATATAATTGGCAATGATGCAAAGGACCAAACAGAGGCAGGAGCATCCATCAGTTAATAAACACTCAATATAGTGTAACCATTTTATTTAAAAAATATATGTTTTAAGGGGGGGGGGGGGGGAGATATTTTTTTCCATTTTGCCACATCTTAGCCACTATACAGATATGAAATTGTACATATTACAATACAAAAGGAACAGGGAAGAGAAAAGCATTCATTTTGCACAAAGAAGTTGGGTAAGAGAGGATTCTCTTTGTCAATCTTTTTTTTCTTTTTTTTTTATTGTTAGGCAGGGTGGGGAGCAGGGCTAAAGTATGACAAGAGGAACCAAAAACAGTGGACAAAAAGCCGGAGTGCAAAGGGATGCAAATTGTGTGGATTTCTCAGTCACTTAGTACAAGCCTTATCTTAAACAGTGAGATGTCAAAAATGATTGACGGAACGATTTAGAAAAAGGAAAACGAAATTCCACATACCATCCCCATTTCTTGCCATTTTCAGGAACGAGGCATCTCCACAATGTTTTCTGAATGACATTAATAAAAATTTCAAATCAGTTTTTGACTGTTGAACATGCAAGACAGTTTGGAAGGGCAATAGTAAAAACTGTGCAAAGCTGTAGGAAAACAAAATGGCAGACGATGTGAAAGTGCTTGGCCTTGGTCGATTAATAGCATATTTTTTTTGTTCTTGAATTCAAACAAGATGTAGAACTGCTGCTTTGGATTTACACTGAAACATGTTTTCATAGTGTGGTTGAACGCTTCGACTGCGACTGAACTGCTACACTTTGAATAGCTACACCAGCCCTCCACATTTACCCCCCTTTTTAAAGTCATTCCACAGAGGTTTGCCAGTACCCTTCAGACTGGTTAGCGTGGAAGTTGTCATTTTTGGGAATATGTAGTGAGATGCATTAACAATTAACAATACAATAGATGTTTGCTTTTTGAAATCCACGCAGAATTCCCATGAAGGAAAAATGTCCACCACAGATGATACTACAGAAGATACTTAGAGCACACACTCTCCAAGACACCAGTCTATGCGATGCATCCTAATTCTGTGTAGTCAGGCAGATCCCAGCAGTCTCCGTTCTTGTAGATGACTTGGCAGTGCTCACTGTTTCATAAAATGTAAGCAAACTCTACACTCTTATCAGAATCGTGCCACATTCCAAATGCTCCACTCAGTGATTTTACCTTTACTCTTTATTATTATTATTTATTATTATATATATAGTTTTCAGTTGTATTACCTTAATGTATCTGCTGGCAAGTAGTGAAATGAGTGTTTGTCGCGTATACTTTGTCAATGTGATGTTTAAGTCTCTGCATTTCAAAGCCCACGGTGCTGCCTGTCAATATTAGTCATTCCTTTCTCCCCTCCCCTGACCGCCTTGGCCTTATGGAATACCATTAATTGGCCGGAAGGACGCTCATTGGCTTCTATAAGCCAGGACATTACCCCACGGCTTGCCCCTCTCTCCGTCGTCCCATCAATTCCCCTCGTTTCCTCTCCCTTTTCACCCTGCCCCCCACCGCCCGCGACCCAACACAAAGAACTGCGGAGCTGCAGCGGCGGCGGCTTTAGTCTGATGCTAATGCACAACCTCTCCCTGCTGCATACAAATGTGTCTGACCCTGCCTTCCCTGTGTTTGCTTATCACAGGAGCGCATTTGCTCCCTGGGGGGGGGGAGCCTCCACAGTTTAACTTTACACTGCTGATGCTCCCAATCCGTCGGACTGTCCTTTTCCAACCAAAGGCATATGTCAACGTGACGCCTCTCTGACAAGAATGAGATTGTAGAAACAAAAGGTAGATGCTCTCGCCGGCCGTGTGGAGAGGATGTTTCTGCTAGAACTATTTCCGAGCGGCTGGCAAAGCTAAATCTCGCCGGATCAATGGTGTGGGTGACAGAATATCAGATTCTTTTTGCCTGGCCTTAATTGGTTCAATCTTGAGCCTGTCAGACCTGATTAGAGTCTATGCAGTAAAGAGGCTGCTCCGGGCCTGGTGCTCCTGGGAAAGGTTTATTTTTAGATCAAAACTGTCTTAGCTTTTTCATTATCCATTTTAGTCGGTGCCTTCTCACTTACACAAATGTTTCTTACCTTGGGTTGTTGTTATGTTGACAGGTTGTGAGCAAGTTAACAGTGCTTACTAAGTTGAGCCGTCATAAACATGCTGTCACAGTGTGTATGGCAATTCAGAGCTGAGGAAACCAACGCACTGTGTCTTCATGTGTGACAGTGCTGAAAGTTAGTTTAAATTTATCTTAGGTCTCAGGTGAGGACGACATCCAGACATCGTGGTATGCTGAACATCAACCGTACATGAACAGTACTTGGGTTATTCATTTGATGGAAAGTGGTTTGGCCTAATTAAATCAAATCATGGTGGGTGTTTAGTGAACAGAACTTCAGGGCCCTGCTCTCATCAGGAGAGGATTTTCTTTATTTATAACATGATTACCAAACAATATTGACATTTTAATTTTCACTTGTAGTTCAGATCGCGTGTGATATTCAAGTTTATATTACTCGCAAAACATCTTAATTCAAAACTAAAACAAAACATTTGATATAATATCCAATTTGTCCAAAAGTGATTGTGATTGGGCTACAGTGTCTATGGTGCATCTTATAAACTTCATCAGATACTTGCTTGTTTACTTTTTAACAGGAAACAAGACATACATTTTAATCCGATTTCTCCACTAATAATTAATGTTCCTTTAGCAGAGGACATTTTTGATAAATATTTACTCTGTGCTGCAGAATATAGTGACAATGTGACAAATCTCAGTTTACAATTTTTACCCATTCAAAATGATTGCCCCTGCCTGATAAGAACAACCTTGCATTCATAGAAAAATAAATTTGTGAATATCTCTACGTCGTCCCTCAACTGTCAAATCCTCCCATCAGTCTGTCAACAGCTCTCATATATCCGCCAAGCTCACTTGTAGAAATCATGATTTTTTTTTTTAATATAAACCGGAAAGAAAAATCAAAAAGAAACCCTGTATCATCTGAAATGGTCAAATGGCAAAACCATAAGCTCTATAGGAATAAATAGGAGTTCATACTTCACACTCTTTATAAGGCAGTTGCTGACACTTGCACTGCCCGTAGCCGTTGATGATGACGAGCGCCCCCTCCTCGTGGCTGGGCTCGTACTCGTTATACGGCACCTGCGTCGCCAGGTCCGCCATAGGCTGCCGCTGCTGGGTCCTCATCTGCCTGCGGTTCTGAATGGCCGAGCAGTGGCGTATCCGGCGCAGGGTGGGAGGGCAGCACCTCCGTGAAATGTACACGACGAAAATGATGAGAAAGAAGGAAAAGAGCAGCGCCATAGTTCCCATGATGACTCTGTGTGTGAGCGCGGTGTTGTCCGTCTCGGAGAAGTCATCCGTGACCGCCGCCTCCTCGTTTAGCGAGGCGGTGGTCGCCGTCGGAGCGGCGTGCGGGGTTTGAGTCGTCGTTGACGACGTCGCGACGGCGGCGACCGTCGTAAAGCTCCCAAAATCCTCGGCGTAGTCCTGCGTGGCGGTCATAATTCCAAACGGGGAGCCGGTGACCTCTGCGGTCGTCGTCGAATAGTCCGTGGTCGACGTGACGGCGGTCTGCACGGCCGGCGGCGGTGCGGAAAAATTCTGGCAAAGCTGGAATCCGTACACGGCGTCCAGTATCTCCTCGCCCTGGGCGTACTCGGGGCTGTGGCAGAGGATGGAGTGTTCCCACCGGCCCTTGAAGGTGCTCAGCCAAGTGGCCAGCGAGCAGATCCGTTTGGTACATTCCCAGAGGTTGCTCGAGAGCCCCACGGTGCCCAGCGACTGCCACGTATCCATGACCTGGGCGTCCAGGCTGGTCAACTTGTTGTTATCCAACAGCAGGATCTTGATGTTGGGCAGCGTCTCGAACACGTCGGCCGTCAGGATGCGGATCTCGTTCCCCGTTAGGTCCAGCTTCTCCAGCGTGGTCCAGGTCCACTCCATGCCACACGTCAGGTTGCTGATCTTATTCCACTGCAGATACAGAAACTGGAGGGTGACCAGGCGAGGGAAGTGGGCCAAGTTGATCTTGGTCAGCTGATTGTGCTCCAAATGGAGCTCTCGGAGCTTAATGAGCCCCGCAAAGCCGTTCCGCGCCAGGCTCCGGAGGCGGTTGTTGCTCAGGCCCAGGTACTCCAGGCTGCGGCAGTCCCAGAAAGCCCGCACGGGGGTGGTGCGGAGCGAGTTGGAGCGCAGGTGGAGGATCTGGAGCTTCCTCAGTCCGTGGAACAGCTCCGGCTCCAGCGCCGTCATCTGGTTGAAGGACAGGTCCAGGATCTGCAGGTTGATGAGGTGGATGAAGGTGGTGTTGGGCAGCCGGGCGATGCGGTTGGAGCTCAGGTTGAGGTCCTTGAGCTTGTAGAGCCCCTGGAAGGCGTCCTCCTGCACGGCGGTGATCTGGTTGTGGTCCAGGTGGAGCCAGGTGAGCTGGCCGAAGCCATAGAACTGGTCGGGGCTCAGGTCGGTGATGCTGTTGTGGCGCAGCGAGAGCCCCAGGGCGCCCTTGTCCACGCCGTCGGGGGGCGCCCGGAGCCCCTGCGTGTCGCAGTAGAACTGCAGGTCCTCGCAGCGGCATTTCTGAGGGCACGTCGTGCACGACGCGGGAGGCGGCGGGCAGATCAGCAGCATGCCGATCGCACACAGACACACTGCCACTGGTGCACTTCCCACCAATGGCCACCTTGAATGGAAACCTGTGAGTGTGTGGGGGGGGGGTTCAAAGATAAAGAAAATTAACTGGTGGGGCGGGAAAGCTAATCTCTCTGCAGAATACTTATTTGCTGATGCGTGGCTTGTTTTTTTTGTTTATTTTTTTTTGGTTTTCTATTTATGAGCAATTGCTCTTTCTTTTTTTTCAGTCGCTCTCTCACCCCCCCTCCCTCATAAACACACCTTTTTTATATGACTTGTATCCCATTTACAACTTCTCTCATGCGTCATAAGCATGTGTATAATATATTAATATATATATATATGCATAATTGAAGGGTCACAGTTAAATATGCACCGTATGTTCAATTAAAAGCTGAAAAAGATGTAGTTTGACCAGCTTATCGTGTTCAATCACATGCCATTGCGTTTGATGTTCATGCGGGTTGCTGTCATTGCCTACCGTTTTCATATTTGTCATGCATTAACCCTCGATTGCCGTGTCCTTTTCTCCGAGTTCATCATAGTTTATTTGATGAATATCTATGATCGAGTGATCGATTCGGTCAGTTTAGAGGTTATGTGCTTTTGTGTTACGAATTCATTCTTAACTTGGGTGTTGGCGAGGGTATAAAACATCATGGACAATTGGAACAAAATAGACGTCTCTCTCAATAGCCCTTGTAGTCTTAAGCCTCCCTCCCTCCACTCTCTCTTATTCCCTATTCAGGTCCAGACCCGAACCAAATGAAGAGGGTATAACTTACCCATTCTTTTGTGCACATCGGAGGCTGCATTCAACTGTCCTTTTCCGCAGACTCTTGGAGCAGCCAGATGGAACAAAGATCCAGTGGGAAAAAACCCTTTTGAGTAAACACAAAAGGAACCGGGCTCTTCTGAAATAAAGCAACACTGAGCAGCCCTCCCGACTGAAACGAAATCCTAAATTCCATGTCCCGAGATGTTGTTATTCCTTTCTTCCTTTTTGTCCCCTCTCTTTAATCCAAGATTAAAGAAAAGAATACATCGTTTTTTTTCTCTTCTTTCCACCTTCTCCAAGGAATCCTTAATTCTCGAAGTTGATCAGTTGCATCCCAAACGACCTCGGCGTCGAGACCCCGACTCCTTCCCCTCCTTCCTTTTTCTCACTCCCTCCGTTTTCTCTCTCCACTGCAATGTCGTCAGCTCAATTGGTTAATTGAAGATCAAAGCTTTCCCCCCCCTTCATGACCGGGGGTCCTTAAACCCCGTAACTTGTTGATGGCAGCACAGAGAGACCCCCGCTCGCTGCTCGCGTCGCCAGATCAGCCTCAGCATAGCCTCTGCAGCAGCACAGTGCCACAGAGCCCTCCTCGTCTCCTACCAGAGACGCAGAGGGAAGAGAAAATAGCAGAGCGGAGAGAGCCGCCGATGTTATTCTGTGCTCTTTGTTGCAGCCACTCTCTGCTACAGAGTGGTGGCAGCCTGGCGTCGATCATAAGCACAGTTTCTCTCTCTCTCTCTCTCTCTCTCTCTCTCTCTCTCTCTCACTCTTTTCCCTTTCCCTCCCTCCACTCTCACACACACTCACTTGCTCTCTGCCTCGTACACAGTGCTTGTGTGCCTCTCTCTACCCACCCACAGCCCCCCCTCCCCACCACCACCACCTCCCTCCTCCTGGCTCGTCACCATCAGAATATTGATATCTCCAACGTGTTGCGGCAGCTCACTGTTGAAATTAACCATGGCTGTAAATCTTAGCCTTTGCCTCACAGCTGCCTCCGTGTCTGCTGTATACATATACATAGACAAGCTACATAAACAACGTAAAAATTATTAAAGCAAAATGGTCTTTTCATGAGTGGGGGGGGGGGGGGGGGGGACGACTGCAATGCCTTTCGTCTCAAACAAGGAGCCGGTTACTGTATGATATAGAAATGCGAACATAGTCTGGTAGGTATCTATCTATAATTCACATGTTCTGAGTGCAGTGCTTTTTAATTTTTGAGCATAAGCATGTGATGTGTATGAGCAGCTGCTTTTAAAGTCGCATGGTAACGAGAATACGTTACAGGCTTTGGCTCTGAAATCTTTAAACAGAAAAGTGATAATTACTCGTTGATATAACCACGGTAACTTTCCAAGTCGTGCGAAGAGAAATTCCACCTAGAGACGGTTGACTCGTTGTGTGTTCTTCAGAGTTTCACTCCAAGAATAACTTATTTGCATTTCTTTCTGGAGGGGAATGGAGAGTTGCTGGCCTTCATGAAAAATTTAATGGGAGGATGTATTCCTATTGGAGTTAATTTTTAAGACTCAACAGCCTTGCTAGCAGCAGTCTGCAGGAACGCGAGTTGTAATAATCTTCCGAGCTACTTTCTTGTGCAAAGATATTTACAGCACGCCATGTTTGGAACCAATTTGTTGTTGGAAGTACACGTTGAACGTTTCTGTTTAAATTAAGCCTCGAGTTCGTCCGAGCAAAAACAAATCTTTTTTTAAGGGTAACTGTGGTAGAATTGCAATATTGCACTCGAGGGTGTGGGTTAACGTGATTATTGCCACGACAGGGATGCGGTCAGGAACGAGACGGAGTCGAGTTCCGCAAGCATCACTGAAGTCTCGTGTAATATTGCTTAATTATAACACATGCTACAGGGGAAGCCCTAACCATAATAATAATAATAAGCACCTGATGAAAACCTCTGCCGTGAAAATGAAATGAAATACAGGCCAAACCATGAATGACATCAGATAGAGAGCCGAGTGGACTAGAGTGATCCCACATAGCACTGCATACAACCAGCAAGAAATCAGAGCATTAGTACCGAAGGAGCTCTCTAGGCCTCTAACCATGTGTTACACAGCCCCCCCCTTCCCCAGTCCTTCAAAGGCTAGAGGTTGGTGGTGGCGGTCTATGTCGGCACCATATTGGGCAGTATTTCACAGACTGTGTTGTGATGGCACTGGCATTACCACCACCACCCTTCTTTTTTTTCCTCTGATTTGATTGTCTCCTCTCGTGTTTCTCTTCCCATCCTTCTTAAACAATTTACACGTTACTCTTTCTCTGACAGGAGGTGTGTGTGTGTGTGTGTGTGTGTGACTATGATTGAACTGCTGTCTACCTCTAGTAGGGGGAACGGTACTAGTGTGTACTTCTCTGTGTACATAATGAATGGTGTTGGCCATGTAGAGCCATGTTTCTGGGGCTCCCACCACAGAAGACCACCGAGAGGCAGGAATTGTGTGGGGGGAAATATCTGAATCTTAACCCATTCTGACCTGAGATCAGATTCATACGAGGTTTCCGCCGGACACACACTGGTCTGATGAACCCATTCTGACCTGAGATCAGATTCTAAAAATGTCAGTCGCTCTTCGATTTTTCAAAAATAGCAGACCTACAAGCTCGTATCGCGCCACTCGGTGGCGCGATATGAGCTTGTAGATCTGCTATTTTTAAATAGCTAAAGCATAACATGATGCCGACACCAAAATGGGTGCCCGTTCAGAATGGGTTAATCACTCTGCTGTCATGTACCAACTTTGTGACATCAAAGCAAATCGTCAATAATGAATTATCAAGCCAACGTAAAATGCATTTGATTCTCAATTTAGGCTACTGTAAAACTCATAACATAATAAACATAACGCAGTAGGAAATGTCGGGGTATACTACACAACTTTATCTTGAATAATATACAATTTGTGTCATCTTCCTCCTATACCAACTCCTCACCATAGTTAAAAGCAAAAGTACCCTACTATTAGCCTAGCATTGTCCTGTATGCTATTGTGGCTCAAGAGGTAGAGCAGGTCGTCCAATGATCCATGGGTCGGCGGTTCGAATCCCGGCTCCTCCTGTCTACATGTCGAAGTGTCCTTGGGCAAGACACTGAACCCCAAATTGCTCCCGATGTGCTGGTTGGTACCTTGCATGGCTTCAGGCCGCAATCGGTGTATGAATGTGTGTGAACGGGTGAATGTAATGCACAATGTAAAGTGCCTTGGATAAAGGCGCTATATACAAATGCACCATTTACCCTATTGTGCTCTTTTAAGTAGACAAATGGATTTCATGTCCCATGTTTATTTTAGCCTAACGGTTTTCATTTTTCAGCGTGAATGTAATGTCACTGCTGGGACTTGGGCTCATTATAACATTAGTACCTGTGTTATGTGGGGATCCAGTGCAAACAGGTTGGAACTAAAACATCTGTTAAGAGATACATAATGGACTGTTGTTAGCAGGCAACAGTGCAGCACTAATTCTCTCTCTCTCTCTCTCTCTCTCTCTCTCTCTCTCTGTTTCTGGCAAACAGCGCCCCTACTGGTACTCAGTCATACTCGTGCTCATTAATACCGTAATTTCCGGACTATAAGCCGCACCTTTTTACCCATGATTTGAACCCTGCCGCTTATACAACGGTGCGGCTTATCTATGGACTTTTACAGCTAAAGCAGAGCCATCTAAGACTCTGAGCTAACGTAACGGCCACTAGAGGGCCTTGTAAATCTATCTATGGCCGGTCCATGCATGCAGGCTCTTTGCAGCTGCCGTTCTGATTGGCCAAAATTCACAACAGCTGTTGTCAAAGTTACAAGTCTACACTGCCTCACGGATGGACGCCTTGTGAGCTTGTAGATCTGCTATTTTCGTTGTGCAAGACGTT
Organism: Protomyctophum parallelum; assembly: GCF_964188405.1. Classification (NCBI taxonomy): domain Eukaryota; kingdom Metazoa; phylum Chordata; class Actinopteri; order Myctophiformes; family Myctophidae; genus Protomyctophum; species Protomyctophum parallelum. Next base: position 7,981,281 of record NC_139711.1, read on the forward strand.
TCTACGGAGCAGCATAGCATTAGCATGTTACGTTACTTTGGAATGGATTTATATATTATAGGCACGGAGGAGAGGCCAGCGCTGGTTGAAAAACGATGGGATATTATTCATTCAATTCATACAAGCCTAAATGTTCACATCAAGTTACAACCACAGTTCCTGTCTACAGTCTTTATAATGGCTAGGTTATTTAATATTACATGCTAGGCTTGCTAGCTAGCAGGCTACATTTGGGCAGAGTGAGGAGGGATGTCTTGAATGGCGGTGACGGCAAAATCCACGTACAGTAGGCTTGTATATGATATGAAAACAATCAGCCAGGATGAATGGATTAGTACGTAGGTTGGAGAAGTAGTCGATCTCTATACTAAAATTAAGAAAGAATAACATGACACGGTCACTGCTTAATTAAATTAATTTAGGACCTTCCTACTAGCAGTTAATTTCGTTTTATTAAACACATTTCTCCTGTTTTAGCCCATTTTTTGTAATGGCATCATCATGCTATTATGCCCGTGGAAATGCAGAGTGAACTTAACAATGATAAATTAATATGATAATACTTTTTATATAATCGGTATAATAGTGGGGCAGGATGGAAAAGGGGCGACCGTGCGGAAACCTTTACATATGGTAATTAAACATTAAAACACCTGCGGCTTATAGTCCGGTGCGGCTTGTATACGTACATATTTGGGATTTTCCCTAAATTTGGCTGGTGCGGCTTATATTCAGGTGCGCCTTATAGTCCGGAGATTACGGTACATACATAGGTGAACCAACACATAGGCGGACATTGCTGTTCCTTGGAGTGGTTGCACCACTCAAAAATGTGTTGATTTGAAATGCTGTCGGTGTGTACATTTTTGGGATAGTTGAGCCCTATTTCATACACAAATCTGCATCACAGCTCTGTCGAGTGTCTCCTCACAGCTAGAAGGTTTGATTCCTGCTGGGGGTGGGCTAGTAGAAGTGTAGTAGATGATCTCTACTACACGTCGTCAGCGCCCACCCATACCCTAGGTGGGTTTGGCAAAAGGGCCTTTCTGTGTGGATATGTTCTCCCTGTGTCCCCTAGGGACTCTATACTGCCTCCCCCTGGTCACCCAGGGGGAAGGAACTGGTTGGAATAACACACGTGTCCTACAGGGAAACCCCCCCCCTTAGTGGGCGGCTGTGGCTCAGGGGTAGAGTGGCTGGATGGTAACCGTAAGGTTGCCTGTTCGAACCCGGGCTCCCCCAGAGTTACTGTCGAAGTGTCCTTGAGCAAGACACTGAACCCCTAATTGCTCCCGATGTGCTAGTTGGTGCCTTGCTTGGTTTCCGCTGCCATCGGTGTATGAATGTGTGTGTGAATGGGTGAATGTAATGCACAATCTCTGTAAAGCGCCTTGGATAAAGGCGCTATATAAAAGCACCATTTACCATTTTACCCCCCCTGTCGGATAAAAATAATTGGCCTGTTCACTCCTCATGCACTGAAGGAAGCAGGCAAATAGCAGGATAATTGTTTTTGAGAAATAAAAACAAACTAAACTAATCTCCATCACAACACAACGCTTTGTGAATGTCTACAATATTTACTCTGTGTTCTAAAGGAAAGTTAAGTTGACAGAACGCCACCCACTCAACACTTCTTTCTCATCTCCATTTCAGGCTGGCAGGAAGGACAGGAGTGATACGCTCAACGACGCCATTGACAGGATGACCAAGAAAACCAGGGACCTTCGCCGGCAGGTTTGTCTCATTCTTATGTCTCCATCTGTTCGAAACCAACCCCACTCTCTTCCCCTGTCTACGGGAAGGTTAATACTAAACCCCACTCCCTTCCCCTGTCTATGGGAAGGTTAATACTAAACCCCACTCCCTTCCCCTGTCTACGGGAAGGTTAAAACCAACCCCACTCCCTTCCCCTGTCTACGGGAAGGTTAATACTAAACCCACTCCCTTCCCCCGTCTACGGGAAGGTTAAAACCAACCCCACTCCCTTCCCCTGTCTACGGGAAGGTTAATACTAAACCCACTCCCTTCCCCTGTCTACGGGAAGGTTAATACTAAACCCCACTCCCTTCCCCTGTCTACGGGAAGGTTAATACTAAACCCACTCCCTTCCCCTGTCTACGGGAAGGTTAATACTAAACCCCACTCCCTTCCCCTGTCTACGGGAAGGTTAATACTAAACCCCACTCCCTTCCCCTGTCTACGGGAAGGTTAATACTAAACCCACTCCCTTCCCCCGTCTACGGGAAGGTTAAAACCAACCCCACTCCCTTCCCCTGTCTACGGGAAGGTTAATACTAAACTCACTCCCTTCCCCTGTCTACGGGAAGGTTAATACTAAACCCCACTCCCTTCCCCTGTCTACGGGAAGGTTAATACTAAACCCACTCCCTTCCCCTGTCTACGGGAAGGTTAATACTAAACCCCACTCCCTTCCCCTGTCTACGGGAAGGTTAATACTAAACCCCACTCCCTTCCCCTATCTACGGGAAGGTTAATACTAAACCCCACTCCCTTCCCCTGTCTACGGGAAGGTTAATACTAAACCCCACTCCCTCCTTCTGTCCACGGGAAGGTTAATACTAGCAGACATAAGACCCCATAGAGTTTTAATGCGCTGGGCCATTAATGTAAAAATATCTTGTTTTTGAGTGTGGCTACTGGCTAGCTGCTAGGCCTGTCCCTGACTAAGAATTGATATAGTTGAAACTGATTGGCCAAATGTTGGCTCGCTCTCTCTCTCTCTCTCTCTCTCTCTCTCTCTCCCTCTCACACTCTCTCTCTCTATATCTATATAAAAACAATTGTGTAAAAGTTCATTTTCTTCCCTAATATAATTCAAAAAGTGAAACTTTCATATATTCTCAATTCATTGTGCATAAAGTGAAGTATTTAAAACCTATTTTTGTTTTAATCTTGATGATTATGGCATACAGCTCATGACAATCTCATCTCAAAGACCACGGTAATCGAAACACGTCAACCATCTGAGAAGTATATTCATGTATGTAGTTAATACTTGGCCTGGGCTATTTTTGAACACATTTCATCAATGGTGCGTGGAACGCCCCCGTTGTTAGTTGTTTTGGCTCTGTGGGCAATGTGCCAAGTGCTGCTGGAAAAGGCAGATCAACATAAAGCTTGTCAATGTACAGAACCACACAGTGCTGTAAAATGACTAAAATGAGTACATTGTGCTTCAGTATGTTGACAAGCTCCATGGAGATGCTAATTCTCCTTTCCAGCTCGATTTGGCACCTGCCCACAGTGCCTAAACTACTAGTAACTGGTTTACTGACCATGGTATTGACCCATTCAGGCCTGACGTCGAAATGTAATAAAATGTCTTCCAAATCATGACCATTTTCTGAAAGATTTGAGGCACATTTAAAACTATTTTTCAAAAATGGCAGACCTGCAAGCTCGTAGCTTGTAGAGCTTGTAGATCTGCTATTTTTCAATAGCTAAAGCATAGCATAATGCCAACACCAAAATGGGTTAATGTGCTTACTACCAGCCAACTGGCCTGACCTGAACCCCACAGAGAATCTAGGTCAGGAGTAGGCAACCTTTGGCACTGGTGCCAACCTTGGCACAAAGGAGGGTGATCACTGGCACACTGGCATAATGAAAACCAATTACCGGTAAATAAACGATAAAAAACATTTAGTCAAATAAATGAATTCACTCATGTGTATGTAAATTACATCCTGTACATCCTACATTCATTAAAACTCTGAATTCTGACTGGGGGAGGGAGATATAGGAGGGCTATGCTCTGAGTCTAATGATCATTATAACAATGTGAAAGAATATTTAACAAGGAAAAAGATTATATTCGTGGACAATCAAAACATGTTGGAATTGTGGTGTGGTGTCATTAAAGTGACACGCTGACTATCCAGAAACTAAAAACATGGCACTCTGATCTAGGTTGTGTTGTCGAGAGGAAGGTGTGAGACATAAGACTCAACAATACAAATGAATTTACGGCCGTTGTCAAAGAAAACCTGGGCTTCCCTATCGCCTCAACAGTGGCTGATCACCTCCATGCCACGTCCCATTGATGAAATAATGTGTTCAAAAGTAGCCCAGACCAAGTATTGCCTGCACACATTAATATACTTTTCAGATGGTAGACATTTTTTTAGTGGTCTCGTAAAATATGCTGAGATAGGGTTTTTTTTTTTTCATGAGCTGTATGTCATAATCATCAAGATTAAAACAAAAATAGGTTTTAAATACTTCACTTTATGCACAATTAATTGAGAATATATGAAAGTTACACTTTTTGAATTTTATCGGGGAAGAAAATGAACTTTAACACAATATAATGTTGGGAAGGAGCTGTGTGTGTGACTGAAATTTGTAGTCGAATCAGTCTGATTGCATAACACAATCACAATCTCTTAAAGTGCCGCCCGCACTGAGGCATTTGACCATCATTAACATATTTGATAGACGTTACTGATTATAGAGATTGTTATGTTATTGCAATCCGGTCTTGATTCCCTGTGCGACGTGTTAATCAAACTGGAGTGTGTTTGGCTTGGTGCGAATGGCATGCACGGTGCAGCTCAAACCATTGTCTTTAAGTAGACGAACGTTCTAATTCTGCTCATTATAGGAACATTGGAATCGTAGAGATGAATTGAGAATCGGCTGCTATAGCCGTCTAGCAGCATGCCCTTATATAATTCAGCAGTCCATATGGCAAGAAACCCCAGTGTCTGCTTAACCCTTGACATGCTGAGTTTAAAAAAGAAATCACACCCGTGTACTGAACTGAGTGGTGCAACTCCCCCTCCCCCCTCCTCTCGCTCTCGCTCTCGCGAGCAACAGTGCAGCACTATCACTCTCTCTGTTTCTGGCACAACAGCGCCCCTACTGGTACTAATAGTCATACTGGTGCTCATTAACCGGCACATAGGTGAACACGGACATTGCTGTTCCTTGGAGTGGTTGCACCACTCAAAAACGAAACCCTGGGGATAGTAGTATCTTCTGTTTACTTTGTGGATGATGCCTGTATACATTATCGATCTAAAAGAATGGCTCCTGTTTACATTATAGAACGGGCCCCCATGTAGACTAAAACCTGTATCCATAGGACTCTCTCTCACGTTCACACTCTCGGACACACAATTCCAACATTGCCTTTCGTTTCCCTCTCTCCACAGCTGCGTAAAGCCGTCATGGACCACGTCTCCGACTCGTTCCTGGAGACCAACGTTCCCCTCCTGGTCCTGATCGAAGCGGCCAAGAACGGCAACGAGAAGGAAGTCAAGGAGTACGCGCAGGTGTTCCGCGAGCACGCCAACAAGCTGATTGAGGTACTGCAGCTGAGATTACCTGTATAGACGCTGGGCATTCTGGTACCACTATAGCGGCCTCTTGTTCAGGCTCTTTTTCTCAAATGGAGAGCCCTGTTGATATGCAGCTTGTCTGTCTGAAGGGTCGGAGCTGGGTTGTTGAGGCTTAAGGGAAAAATGAATTTCTGTGTTCTACTTGCGATGCAACACATTCTCCACCTCCACGTCTTTCTCTCTCTTCCTTCCATTTCTCTTATTTGTTTCACTCTCTATTTCACTCTGTCTTGCTGTGAGAATTGAAGTGGTCTGCAGAAGTGGTGCTATTGAGAGAGCAGAGACAAACACTGCATTGGTATGGACGGGCACAGCTCTCTGAATCACATTTTAAATTCAGTCAAACTAAAGGAGCTAAAACGTCACAGCCCAAGGTTAAGTGCTGTCTTGAGGAGGGGGGGGGGGGGGGAGGGGTATTTTTTCAATTTCTCAACGGGGTGACATCTTGTATCGGACTGCAGTAGGAGTTGCAACTCAAACAATGATATTAAGAACATAATAATTTATTTTTTCCAAAGCATGTTTGCATTGTTCCATTACCCCGCTGGCTGTGCTCATTTCCTTAATAGAGGTGATACACTCTCTTTGGAATTGCCATTCCTTTTAACCCATTTTGGGCGAGGGAACCCCTTTTTGGTGTTTGAAACATTGTTATAATTTAGCTATTGGAAAAATAGCAGTTCTACAAGCTCATAGCGCTCCACCGAGTGGTGCGCTACGAGCTTGTAGGTCTGTTTTTTTCTGAAAAATCGTGAAAATATTTATTTCAGAAAACTGGAGGATTTAGAAGAACTTTTTATTTTTATGTTGAGGTCAGGCCTAAATGGGTTAAATCTTCAGTACTGTGAGTACTAGGTGGGGAAGTATAGAAGCCAGAGTGACAGACCAGTTGACAAGCTGACAGAAACATTAACTGTCCTCATTAGTGGTCTTTCAATCCCCTCCTCGAGGGAGGGATTTGAAAGAGTGCCTGTGTCACAGTGTCATAGGCTGACATTTGGAAGTGACCTCTCCCCACAGGCGACTGGCCCCGGAGTGTCGCTGTGGGTGTGTGAGAGACGGAGACGGAACGGTGTGAGAAACCTACTAGGACATGGGAGTAAAAAAGGGGGGACCACGTTGGGGAACGGTTCCCCAGATCTTTCTCCTGGGGGGCCCTCTTGTGTCATAAATGGCATTAGGAAATGACATGCTACGGACTCCCTGTAGCGCTTTTTCTTTTGAGCAATGATTAACTTTGACATCACTTAGCGAGGCCAGAGGGAGGCTAGGCTGTACAGCTTGCATCTCTCCCAAGTCCCAAGATGGATTATATTAAACATGGATGCCGTTTGGTAACGCCAAAGAAATGGCAACCACAATTTGCATATTATAAAACCTCTTATTATCACAAGTAAATTGGGAATCAGATTTTAGTACTGGGCAATTGTTGTTCACGTTGTGTCAATAGATGCATAAGAGAATTAAACGCAAACTAATATTTTAGCAGCATTAATGTATAACCGCATCTCACCTGGAGACTTTGGAATTTGATGTTGAAAGATTACTTCTTTCAACATACAATTGAAGATTTCAGTAACTAGCAGCAACACTGCTAATAATTGAGCCAGTCTTGGCTAAACATCCTTGGGACAGTTAAGACATGGATATTTTAATAAAAATAGTCTTTTCTCCTGGAAATACTTTCAGCTTGACTAACCACAGTTAAAACAACCGTTGGATTACACATCTCGAGCACGTACAGTATTAAGTCATTTCGCCTTGATTTTCATCCCATAATGAAATGAGTATAAGCTATCACCAAGACGTGAATACATTAGGGGCTGAGGTGGAGTAAATTGGGGTCCGTGTGCCAGGAAGGGACCTTGCATGTATTTCATATCACAGATCACATTTGGTCACATCAGGGCCAGGGGGCATACTCTATTCCCTGGATTTATTTTGACATCATATAATCCATTCTGACCTGAGATCAGATTCATACGAGGTTTCCACTGGACACACGCTGGTCTGACGAACCCATTCTGACCTGAGATCAGATTCTAAAAATGTCAGTCGTTCTTCGATTTTTCAAAAATAGCAGACCTACAAGCTCGTATCGCGCCACTCGGTGGCGCGATATGAGCTTGTAGATCTGCTATTTTTCAATAGCTAAAGCACGACATGATGCTGACACCAAAATGGGTTCCCGGTCAGAATGGGATAACTACTGCATTTCAAGAATTCTATATGGCTACATGCTAACCACATATTGTTTTTTTTCCCCCCAATATTGAAGATTCTGTCTTTTTCTTTATAGATTCATGGTACGCTCACCGGCACACTTTTTCACAATTAACTGGTCAACTTTCTAATCCCGCTTTGTGGAATACCATTTTGACCATCAAACGTTTAGAGACGTGGTTATTAATGCATACTACATCCTTTAACCCATTCTGACCTGAGATCAGATTCTAAAAATGTCTTCTATGTCAGTCGCTCTTCGATAAAAAAAAAAATAGCAGACCTACAAGCTCGTATCGCGCCACTCGGTGGCGCGATATGAGCTTGTAGATCTGCTATTTTTAAATAGCTAAAGCACGACATGATGCTGACACCAAAATGGGTGCCCGTTCAGAATGGGTTAACTCATGTTACCTATGCCTACACCATACAATTATACTATTGTTCCAATAACACTGTTATAAATGGTGCTATATGGAATAAGGATAGTTGGAGAAGAGAAGATTAAAATGGATTCCCAAATGATGGCGTCATATAATTTAAAAGCCCCTCTCAAGTTAATTGGAAATAGACACGTTGAATAAAACACTGGCTGGTATTGGGTGGTTTGAGAGCAGGATAGATGTGGACTTATTGGACTTATTTCAACACTGGAGGCTTTTATCCTTAATGGAGGATAGTAAACGCATCCCTACTTATCTGCCTCCCAAAATCTTTACGTTGTAAGAATTGCACCTTTTTCGTAGAAATGGTGGACCCTGTGCTCATTTACTGGTCATATGCTACAATTTAAATACAGGTGTCACGCAAACTCCCTCCATAGGAAATGAATGGCTTGGACGTCAGTTTCAGCATTGTTTGATGTTGCAGTTAATTGATTATGAAAAGTTCTAATGAAATAAAAAATGATCTACATGCTCCGGATGCATCGCAGTGACCCATTGTGAGCTTGACACCGTTGAACAACAAAGTGCAAAATAGTATAAAGTTAAGTGGTTAATCAAATCTATCCATCAATTCATTGATGTATTTAACCCATTCTGACCGAGCACCCATTTTGGTGTCGGCATCACGTTATGCTTTAGCTATTGAAAAATAGCAGATCTACAAGCTCATATCGCGCCACCGAGTGGCGCGATACGAGCTTGTAGGTCTGCTATTTTTTGAAAAATCGAAGAACGACTGACATTTTTAGAATCTGATCTCAGGTCAGAATGGGTTGATCAGACCAGTGTGTGTCCAGTGGAAACCTCGTATGAATCTGATCTCAGGTCAGAATGGGTTAAAAAAGAAAAGGGTTTCCAGATAGTTGTATTAATCCAACAGTTTCAAGATAATTGTATTGGAAAAAGTGATCAATAGAATAACTGCTATGAAAATAACCAGTGAGACGCCTGAGGGCGAGAAGCGACCTCACCCTAAAGGGCAAAGGTCACCTCCGGGACACATCCGCCTTGGTGACGGCAGCCTGCTGTGGGCCAACGCTGGCACTTTGGCATGGGGGGGTCAGATCAAATGGATTCTGTACTGGCCATATATGGAGCGTGTCTTGAGTGTACAGGGTTTGATGAGGTCAACATAATGGAATGTCAGAAGTCAGCTCCATATATGTAGATCTACGGGTGGCAGCGTCTTGAGTGTACAGGGTTTGAGGGCCCAGGTAGGGCCGGGCCTTAATTTTCAGGCCGGCTGACGGGCGCAGCTGCACGTCTAGAGTTTAACCCATTCTGACCTGAGATCAGATTCATACGAGGTTTCCGCCGGACACACACTGGTCTGATGAACCCATTCTGACCTGAGATCAGATTATAAAAATGTCAGTCGCTCTTCGATTTTTCAAAAATAGCAGACCTACAAGCTCGTATCGCGCCACTCGGTGGCGCGATATGAGCTTGTAGATCTGCTATTTTTAAATAGCTAAAGCATAACATGATGCTGACACCAAAATGGGTGCCCGGTCAGAATGGGTTAAATGGACAGGTATCGGTCAAAAGGGAGACATCGAAGAGGAAGGATGGACGGGGCAGGATCAACATATTGAATGTCGGAAAAGCTCAGCTCCATATATGGAGATCTAAGAGGTTTGAGGTCAGATCTAGAGTTGCTGGCCAATATTGATGACATCAGGGATCTCCATATATGGGATCTCCATCCCTGATATTGTCACGTGATGTCACGAGGCATGATCAACCAACCATCCAAACAAACACACTGACGGGAAATGCGCAATTTCGTAAATGTGACCTGTGGTCGCAATAATATAATATTGCATGTGATTTATATAGCGCTTTTTAAGGTACTCAACGTCACTTTGCAGGACAAATGGAATAAAAAAACTACTTTATTAGGAATAGAAACTAGTTAAAAAGTTAAAAACAAAACTAAGTTAATGGTAAACAAACAAAGTGTCTCAGCGGCGGGTGTGTGATGGGATGGGGCGAAGGCGGGCCAATGTTACAGAGGTGAAGTTTTAGTTTTTAGAGATTTGGTTGACACATACTGGAAGGAGATGGCGGGGGTCCAGGAGGTTGTAAACTTGGGTGGAGGGGGCGTCTACAACGGAGCCGTCAATATCGAGGGAGAAGTCATGAGTGGAGCTGCCGAGGGAGACTGGGCCAAATTTTGAGAACGATTGCAGTTTCACTTAACTGCAGGTTACTTTGCATCCATGTTTTGACGTCGGTCAGGCAGGAGGTGAGGGTGGAGCGTGTGTGTGTGTGACGGCACGGCAGTAATGGTTGTGGAGGTTAGATACGGAACGGTCGTCATCGGCATGAAGCTGAGGCCGTGACTGCAAATTATGAAGAGGGGGGACCAAGTACTGAGCCTCGGGGGGACGCCGTGGGTGGCATGACGGCATGACGTGAAGCTGAGCTGATCAATGCAAGCAGTCTCCTCTCCACACACGGTTTGCACGGAACATTAGCAAGCACCGCGGGTGGTAGTGAATGACTCTGTCTCTGGGGAAAGTCCTGGATTGCTAGCAATGACACGCGCACGCACACAAATATTTCCCGGCCATCGGTGTCCATGTCCGTCCATTAATAATTACTCATTGGCTTTTATTAGACTTTTATTGCGCCTAACGGAGTGTGTAGATGTAATCTCCTGTATGTCTGAGCCCCGCCCTTTTGTGCAGCATCAAAAGTTGTAACGCTTGCCTTGTCCTCGCCCGATAATTAACTTGGGGTCAGCTAATTATCCTCTCATTTCATATCCGTTTGACATTTTATGGCAGAAAACGTGAATTTAGTAAAATGTCACCGGTTTCCCCACAAGATTAGAACAGACTTCATTCTATCCACTTCCTCCAGTGAGCAGACACGGTGTGGGGCAAACAAACACAGGTGCTTTGGGGTAATTAATAACTATAGTGTCATCCTGATACACACTCAGGACATTTTAGATTGTGAATAACCTTGTAAAATAAGTTAAATGACCGTATTGGTGTAACTGACTAAATGACAAAAACACAGTAGACTCCCACCTCCACCCCCATCCAAAACATGGTAGGGGAAACTCCGAAGCAGTGAAATGAACCCAGAGAGAATGACACGACCCAAATCTAAATTTGACACGGCATATTATTGACTCGGAAGGATTTTTCATCCTTCATAGCAATGCAAACGGAGGCAGAGCAGTGCTCTAGCATTGAGTGGTATGCTGTCAAGAAATGACAGGTTGCAGAATAGAGATGAGATGAGATCTGTTAAGGTGCCCCCCTGTAAATTAAAGTCCTACATTTTATGACACAGGTACACAAACTGAGGAAATAGCTGATCTACAACTCACAAGATTTGGCAACATGATTTAAGCTTGTAGATCTCCTATCTCCTTTTCATTTATAAGCAAACAAATATATATATATATATGACCCAATCGGCTATAACGTCCAAGCTCTGCTTCCACGTTGGAATCATAAATATTGCAATGATTGCTGCAGTCACTGCTGAAGACTCCATTTAGTCCTTATAGCCTGTAGCTATGGAAGAGCACAGACATTTTACAGTATGCAGACATTTTTTACTTATTGATTTTCCTGGCATTTGCAACATTAAAGAAAGAAAAATGAACACAAAATAATAGGCAGGCGAAGGGCTGTGTACTGTATATTGCACAGGCATGTGGTGGTTTCTCACAACCAAGATCGTGTGCTCAGATACGTGTCGTTGCAGTGTTTTTACAGTGTACTGTGAAGACTTGAAATGCCCAGACGATACTAGTACTGCATATGAAAGTGAAAGATGACCCTGAAAAACACTGGCGGTTGATGAAGAATATTTCACATCAAAACAATTGCTCATTCATGAAAGTGAATGTCTTTGTGTGGTGCAGAATCTCAGACAAATCTAGATTGTTCCAATATATATATATATATATATATATATATATATACATACACACACCACCAGGTCTTTACTGCGAGTCAAATTCAGTTCAGAAAATGTTTTCTTCCCTTGTAGGATTATTGAAGTGTATAGTCACAGACCACACATGCTAATCTCACGGTGCCTCTCCACAAGGACTCGTGTGTTGACTCAACCTGCAGCACTTAGAATAAAATGGCCGCACGGTTCACTTAAGCTTTTTGCTGGGAATCATACTTACGGGTGATATCATGCTTGGTCGAATGCCAGCGTTGTGCAACCACGTATAAATCAGGTGTTGTGTCTATGTAGAGTTTGGCCATATTGCACTATAGTCTTGAGTCCATCTCAGACACGGACTTCTTGCCAGTAAATATGGGGTGCATACTTAGTTTAGACTAGTCATTGGTTAGACATGGGTTAAGGTTAGGTTTAGGTATGCTGCCCCGTGGGAGGTGAGGGTTTGAGATGGGTTGTAGTTGTAGGACTAATGACTGGTCTAACCAATGACTAGTCTAAACCAAAAACTGCCCAGTATTTACCTTTTGTGTTTCCATGTAGTTATTTCCGTCTGTCGGTATCGAAATCAAGATTATTCTGAAAGTGGGATCCTTCTTTTTGCTGCAGCACAGCGGCGGAACACCCAGGGATAAGCAGTATATTACTCCCACTAAGGATGTCACGTCTTTGCCATGAGAAATTGTTTTGAGAAACGTGGCATTTCTATATTTTAAAGCGCTGCATATGTGTCAACCTTGGGGGGGGGGGGGGGGGGTCTTTCAACCACCACAGTAGCATCCCTGTCACTAGAATGAATTCTTAGTAGAGGCTTTGTCCTTGCAAAGTACTGTATGTGTACAGCATGTGCAGTACCACTGCAATTCTTCATATGCCATCGATCTGCCTCTGGTTTGAGGGGAATGGTGCCAAATCTTACCAGTCCATTTCCCCCAACATATGTTCAAGTTCATTTAAAAAAATTGGCCGTTCCTTTTTTCATCATACAGGGATAAATGTGCAATTGCGGTCTAAAATTGGAATTCTTGTATGTCCAAAACCATCATGAAATGGAAAAACGTATCCTGTGTTCTAAGGCTGACCTTCGATTACGTTTTTGATCGACGCTTCGATATAAATTTATTTAGATCTTCGACGCTTCGAAACCCAACGGGGGGGGGGGGGGGTTGCGCGATGCGAGGCGCGCGATGCGAGCAGTGGCTCTTTGGTTTAAACAACGCTATAGCGGAGAGAAAGGCATGCTTGGATTGGTATCATTTATTTTAAACGATAAGCCTTCATGAAAGCAGTGACGCACAAACAATTAGGCTTAATGAAACATCCGACCGTAACAAGTCAACTGCCTGACACAGGCATTACCTCTCAAATAAAAAATATATATAATCCAGAAAATGTAGGGATTTAGCTTCTCTTCCGATTGAAACTCCGATGTTAAAACACCAAAAAAAACACCACCCAACAGTAAGATGAATGCAACTCTTAAATCAATCAAACCCTCTAGGCTCTCTATGGAACAAAAAACTTAAGGTAAGGCTTTTTACAAAAGTTGTGGGGCATCTTAAAAACTGTGTGGGGGGCGGCGCGAGACGAGCAGTGACGCTGACGCACAAGGAATTAGGCTTAAAATAAAACAGCGATATAGCTGCAGAAGATAGAGAGGAGCGCATATTGGATTGGTCTTTTATTTAACAATTAAACAGCGCCTGAAACAGGCATTACCTCTCCATCAAATAAAAAAATATATAATCCAAACTCCTCTGTCAATTGTAAACGAACGGTAACATGAATGAACTCTTCAAGCCTGACACTTGTCAGAAATAAAATCAACCACGGTTGATTTGATTGATCATAAAGTTAATGTGACAGTGAGTGTGCGTATGGAAAAATATATATAAACTTCACAGATTATAGATCACTTGGAATTATAACAATCTTTTGAGTATTGCCTGAATAATGCCACTAGTGAAATCCAATTTTTTTTAATCGACATGCAATGCCGATCCCACATAGTTAAATGACCTCATAGTCATGCTGCATGCGCTGTTGGTCGATGAAGAATTATAATCCAAGGTTTGTCAATCATATTATGGTTTATGGTTGAAAGTAAACCATAATAAGTAAACTTTAAGAAGAGATCTGCAGTCATTGTGCTGCAGACTGCAGCTCCGCTTGCCAATTGAGTTGACATTTGCGCAACTTCACTGCATGGCATTACAGTAATTATAGTTATTTGCCAGCACCTGCTCCAATATAGGCCTAAATCAAACTTTATTTATATAGCATTTAAAACAATAAAAGCTGACCAAAGTGCTGTAGGCCTTAGAGTATATATAGCTGTAGGCCTACAGGCTGAAACAAGTGGAGCATCACCATCGGCGCACAAAAAAAAACATAATTAAAAGAAAAAACACAGGCAAATAGTATAGGCTACATAATTACAATAATACGATCAGGTGCAATTAAATGCCAAAGAGAAAAGGTGTTTTGGTCTGGGTCTGTAGGAGCTGCTCTGCTGCATGTGATGGAACAGGTCAGTCTTCAGACAAGAAAAAAAAAAAGATATCGCTGGCAAAATCAATTCTCCGCATCGCCAAAATAAATCTATAGGCCTAGTTTCATTCGTGCCATTATACTCAGCCAATATGCACAACGCAGCGCATGAGATTGCAGATCTTTGAATTTTCGGTGCGCGCACTGAGCGCACTGACCATGTGAATCCAAGCAGGTCCTCACAAGTATAATGTAGCCTACACCGCCAGGCTCCACAAGGTTCTCAGCGCAACAATGGCGCATCGATAAAAGTTGAGATTTTATAGTGGCATTATTCAGGCAATACTCAACAGATTGTTATAATTCCAAGTGATCTATAATCTGTGAAGTTTATATTTTCATTGGGGTGTAAGTAATGTTTTTATATGACTTATCAAACATGGTAGCCTATATTTAATGTTCACTGAGCTGTGGTGTGCTTGCCTACACTCTCAATTAGGGATTTTCCCAGCGGTCATTTTCACTCGTGTAGCCTACAACCTTTATTCAAATAGGGTATTTTAAAATGCAACCACACTTTTGATAAATTTTTCCTGGCTCCTGGGACTGCAGCGTCACTGTTCAGTTGACTTCCTTGTTTTTAACACGGGGAAAGAGGAGGCGTTGCGAGGTGCTGCGAGGCGCAAGCATGGCTCGCGGACCAAATGGGGCCGTCTCACGGACCAAAAGCGGCCGCTTTTTTTTAATGACTATTCGATTCAAAATTCAAAAATCGATTCCCGTGCGTATCGATTGAACGTCGATTAATCGATTTTTTTGGGTCAGCCCTACTGTGTTCCAATGGTGTTATTTAGCCACAACCGTGTTAAAACCTTTGACGGACGACTGCTTTCAGCACGGCGGAAATGGCAGATCTACAAGCTAGCCACGTGAGCTTGTAGATCGGCTATTTTTTGCTACTTTTGTATGTTACTGCGATTAACGAAGTATAAAATAGGGAATTAATTTCTGAAAAAGATACAAGGTTTCTGCCCGACGGTGACAAAATAAATGCATCCTCTCAGAAATGGGCTGAGCCTATAGTTCCGTTGGCCGGAGGCCACTTTGTTAAAGGTTCCGGGCGGTGGAGAGATGTTTAGCACCACTGACCGAGCTGAGGAAAGTGTGCCATGTGTGCCGCCTTAAAAAAAAAAAAGAAAGATAGGCAGACAGAGGAACCTCTTCTTTTTAGACGCATCCGCGTTTAAATCGCCGCTCTGCCCAGGCTCCGTTCAGGGCCCCAAATCCAGATCCACCCCCTAGATCTCCATATATGGAGCTGGCAACACAATGATGCCAGCTCCTGACATCACAGTGATGCGCAACCGAGCCCTTCATTATTACTGCTATATATCTGTTTTCACCATGAAATATATTATCATTTCAGCCTCATTCTCTCATACAGGACTTTATAAAAAGCTCAGAAAATGGGCCGTGTGTTCGGAATAACAATTACTCTGCAAACTATCGCCGTGTGTGCGATTCCCGCTGTCGTGCGTTGGAGTGTGAATGTATAAAGCTGTGGGTTTCCTCTCACTTCTCTCCTCCTCCAGCCCCCGGGTCTTCTCTACCATAGTGAGTAGTGTGTTACAGCACCACGGTGCACTACTATCGCTCCCCTCCCCTCCTGCCACCTCGTTCACATGCCAACAAATGTGCTGTAAAAAGGCAGCTGGCATCTGGTAGCATGCCGAACGGGATGGGAATGTGCATGATCGCATGGAGGAATGTGACGGCTCAGTGCTCTCTGCGTGGCAAATGTTAACCCATTTTGGCCTGACCTTGACATTTTGAACCTTGAAAAATAGCAGACCTACAAGCTCATAGCGTGCCACTCGGTGGCGCGCTATGAGCTTGTACATCTGCTATTTTTCAATAGCTAAAGCATAGCATAATGCTAACCCTAAAAGTGCTTCCTGCCCAAAATGGGTTAACCCGTTCTGACCTGAGATCAGATTCTAAAAATGTCTTCTACATCCTGACAGTTTTCTGAAAAAGCCATGTTTCTGTGTCTGTTTCAAAAATAGCAGACCTACAAGCTCGTAGCGCGCCACTCGGTGGCGCACTATGAGCTTGTAGATCTGCTATTTTAGCATAGCATATTGCTAACACCAAAAGGGGTTCCCGCCCAAAATGGGTTAAAAGGAATACACTTTTACAGGGGATTATATTATGGGGCACATTTTATTGTGCTATTGGAGAAACGTACATATTGATTTATTTTGCATTGTTTTCATGCAACGTTATTTTGTGTTAAGGTAAGCTGTCATTTATTTTGTTATTTTTTTTAACGAACGGCTTCACAAACTACGGTTCATGCCTGGGTTATGACTTCTAGGAATTATGTTCACATTAGTGATTGGATTTAGAGCGAGAGAAATAATCATCAAACTGGTTTGATAGATGGAATCGATGCGGTTTGAATTAAAACCCGGAGCTGGCCTCCCATTAAGGGAAAGCCATGCATGTTTCAATTATAATTGACCTGTTGTGAACAAACTTATGGACCAAATGGATTTCCAATGTGATATCCACTGGTGTAACACTTAACCACCATGTGTTAATTTAAATGGATGCATTTTGATGGATTTTGCCGTGAATCAGCTGTGTGGACTGTTTATTACTGGTATGTAATATATATTAATGGTATGATCAATGGCAAGGCCAAAGGAGTCAGTCCAGCCCAGTTGCGCTGCAGGCGTGGGCTGGCCTGTCACCATCTTATTATATATATATATATATATATATATTAAAATTGACATTTTGTCATCGTGTTCATGTCACTTCCGCCACTTTCCCCCTTGGTAAGTTAAGATAAAAACCCGTTCAAAATGGCCTACATAATTATGGCCATATACTACATACTGGCAGTGTCATTGTCAGTCGTTACTCTGTATTTAATTGTCATGATATTTGCCCTGTGCATGTTCAATAGCCATTATCTGTACGACAATTAATTGTCGAGTAGAGTTTCATGATCGTGACCGACCTGGGCACTAGTCGGGGGACCTTCTCACATGACTCTGCTATGTTGTTAGCATCATGTTTTTTATGCTTTAGCTATTGAAAAATAGCAGATCTACAAGCTCATAGCGCGCCACCGAGTGGCGCGCTATGAGCTTGTAGATCTGCTATTTTTTGAAAAATCGAAGAACGACCTCACATGGAAACGTAGCTTTTTCAGCAAACTGTTAGGACGTAGAAGACATTTTTATTTTCGGGTCAGAATGGGTTAATTAGTCATGTAGGCCCAATCACTCGATGCGGTATGTCGAACCAGTGGCAGAGACCATCGGGGAACTGAGAGCATTTCACTCCCATTTTTCGCTCTAAAAATAGATACCGTTTTAAGAGACAACCAGACATTTGTTTGGACCGCACGCACTAAGCGCGAAGAGTGAAGCCAAGTGTGTGTGTGTGTGTGTGTGTGTGAGAGAGAGAGACTTGCAGGTGCACTCATTTCTTGTGAAAGAATGTCATGATTTATTAGACGACGGACGCCCTTTTTTATTTGTAATGGTGGATGTCGCTCCTGTAGTGTCGTTTTATGCCTATAATGATCTGGGTCAAATGTGATACAACCAGAAACAACAACAGAAAGACTCGCTCAAATTTACTGGCGGTGAGGTCAGGGTGAGTGAGGCCTCAATCTCAGTTTCTTTATGACATTTTCAACCTTTAAAAATGGAACGCTGGAAAGTGTGTGTGGGGGGGGAGGAGTTATTATTTATATTATGCTACGGAGAGTTATTTCCTCATGCAGGTGCAGAAAAGCACCAGCCGCGCCGGGCCACTCAGTCAGCAGCAGTAGTCTGTCTGTGCTGTGTGTGTTTGGAGCACCATTATTTACCCATGAGACGTCATCGTAACGTCACCCCATCTGACCCCCCCCCCCCCCCCTGCAATAGTTGCAGTTCGGGTACCACAGAAACACTACTGTAGTATTAGTATAGTACTACTACTGTAAGTACTATAGAAACTCTGGATAAAGGGGTCTATACCGTACTGTACTTGGCACTCTTTGTCGCCGTGCTTTCCCAATTTAACCCGTGTAGGCCTGACGTCGACATTAAACCAACAAAAAAAAGGTCTTCAGAAATACCTCGTGTGTTTCTGTATCAGTGGTGCTCAATATTTCATTGTCAAGGAGTCAAGGACCCCAAAATGTATATGTAATATGCCTCCGTCTCCCCCCCCCCCCATCTGAAAATATGTTGTTCCAGGGACCCTAGCCTGACCTAAGCAGAGACATTTCTGGCCTAGATGGGAGGGTCGCGCCTCAGAAATGCGCGCACCCTGATTGGATCTCATCGATCTGTCCGTCACCCCCGGCCCCTCCTCTCCCCCCTAGTGCAGCGCTACGTCACATCATTTAGAGCGACGCCCACCCGGAAGGGTTGACTCCCACTTTTAGACTGGTTCAGCCCACGGCTTTTTCCAGGCTTTCATCTTTCGCGCAGACGAAATGAAAGCCTGGGTATCGAGGCTACAGGGACCCCAACCCAGAAGCAAAGAATTTAGTTAAAATGTTCACTCTGTAACGATATATATTCAAAGATTTGAAGCACATTTTCACCATTTCTTTTTCAAAAATAGCAGACCTACAAGCTCGTAGCGCGCCACTCAGTGGCGCGCTATGGGCTTGTAGATCTGTTATTTTTCAATAGCTAAAGCATAACATAATGTTTAAAACACCAAAAGGGGTTCCCGCCCCCAAATGGGTTAAACGGGACAAGATGGCTCTATCCGGTCGGCCCTTCAGTGTTTTTCCTTTGCTTCCAAACATGGATATCACAGAGGAAGTGATGTTTAGAGAGCCAGACACATCCTCTGAATGTGGGCTGTGATGGTAGTCATGGAGATCATTGGGAGTGAAAAGACTACAGTGCTCTTTATTATATATATAAACGTAATCTCCACACCCCCTCTCTTGTTTATGACGTTGCTGAAAAGACAGGAATGTGGTGCATTCATGTCTGTTTGCATGGTTGAACAGGGCAAACTGTATATGTTTACATCAAAGCTTCCTGGCATTACGCATAAGTGCTTGTCACCTCAGGTCAGATGCAGGTTTTTAAAGGACCACTTCACCACTTTTCAACCTATCTTCATATAATAGGTCCTCACTAATAATCATGAAAAAACGGCGCGATTTGTTTCTACTCGGCCTTTGTCTCATAGGAGGGCTGTGGGCAGTTGAGAAACCGTCTTCCAGTGACATCATCGACGGGGAATACAAGCTAATAGAAACTGCAGGCTTTCTAGTCCTGAAAAGTTGCGATGCGAAAATGGAAGCCATCGCGATGATGAAAATCTAAAAATCTTGTTAAAAGGAAATCTGCCTAATGATGTCACTGGAAGACGGTTTCTAAACTGCCCACAGCTGTCCTGAGACACAGACTGAGTAGAAAAACATCGTGCCATTTTATCATGGTTATTAGGACCTATTATAAGATAGGTTGAAAAGTGGTGAAGCGGTCCTTTAATGGTTCAGCACAATGGGGGAACAAGGGATGCTCATTGAAGGGTGGAGCAACCAAGGACTCTTTAGAGACACTTCCATCCACTCCTGCTGCCGGATGAGGCCGATTCTTAACCCATTCTGACCTGAGATCAGATTCATACGAGGTTTCCACTGGACACACACTGGTCTGATTGACCCATTCTGACCTGAGATCAGATTCTAAAAAATGTCAGTCGTTCTTCGATTTTTTTCAAAAATAGCAGACCTACAAGCTCGTATCGCGCCACTCGGTGGCGCGATATGAGCTTGTAGATCTGCTATTTTTCAATAGCTAAAGCATAACATGATGCTGACACCAAAATGGGTGCCCGGTCAAAAAATAAATGCCTTCTAGTTTTTCTGAAAAACTTTTTTCCTTTTTGACAAAGCATTCAGGCTCAGTCATTTCGTTTTTTTATTTTTTTGTATTAATATAGGACTGGCTAAGAAATGGCAATCATTAAATTCTCTGACCTAAATCTGGCCATCATAAGTGGATATATAATGTTTACGCTCCCTCTGGTGAATGCAAAAAAAGAAAACAAAAAAAAAAAGTTTAGAAATTGGGCAGCACGGGGGACGCTTGATTTGTTGGTCAATACAACAAAATTTACTCTCAAACTATAAATGTTGGCAGCAGAGGAACGGCACTTGCTTAGCCCATTCTGAACGGGAACCCATTTTGGTGTTGGCATCATGTTATGCTTTAGCTATTGAAAAATAGCAGACCTACAAGCTCGTAGCGCGCCATCGAGTGGCGCGCTACGAGCTTGTAGGTCTGCTATTTTTGAAAAATCGAAGAACGACTGACATTTTTAGAATCTGATCTCGGGTCAGAATGGGCCAGTGTGTGTCCAGTGGGAAAGCTCGTATGAATCTGATCTCAGGTCAGAATGGCTTAGCTCAGCGTTCTGGCTCTCACCGGGCCGCTGGCTTTTTTGAGAGTGTCAGGAATATTTGCCTCTCTGATTCTAGGAGGGTAATGGTGCTGTGGCAGCCTGGTGATTTAACCCGTTTAGGCCTGACGTCGACAGTTTAAATGTTTTCTCAATCCTGACAGTTTTCGGAAATATCTACGTTTCTATATCAGTGGTGCTCAATTTTTCATGTTAAGCACCCCAAAAATGTGATGTAATATGCCGCCGACCCCCATTGGAAAATATGTAGTTCCAGGGATGCCCCCCAAGAAGTAAAGATTTGAGTTAAAAACGTTGACTCTGTAATATATATTCAAAGACGTGAGGCACATTTTCACGGTTTTTCAAAAAAAAATAGCAGACCCACAAGCTCGTAGCGCGCCACTCGGTGGCGCGCTATGAGCTTGTAGATCTGCTATTTTTCAATAGCTAAAGCGTAGCATAATGCTAACACCAAAAGGGGTTCCCGTCCAAAATGGCTTAATCATCGGGAAGAAGCTCTGTCCTGGACTGTCAGTATATACAGTGCCGTATGAATTGTGAGAAATTAACTATTCTCGTTTATTTAAAGAAGGAAGGAGGGGAAAAAACACTTTAGTAATTTGACAGCTTAGCTTTTGTTTACGTCACATTTTCTTTCTTTCTCTCTCTTCTGTCTCTCTCTCTCTCTCTCTCTCTCTCTCTCTCTCTCTCTCTCTCTCTCTCTCTCTTCCCTCCGTAGTGTCATAAGCGTATCATTTTAGCAGCTTTATGAATTAACCCATTTTGGGCTGGAACCCATTTTGGTGTTGGCATCATGTCGTGCTTTAGCTATTGAAAAATAGCAGATCTACAAGCTCAGGCACGCTACGAGCTTGTAGGTCTGCTATTTTTGAAAAATCGAAGAGCGACTGACGTAGAAGACATTTTTAGAATCTGATCTCGGGTCAGAATGGGTTAATCCCTGGAGCCGGGTTTTGTGTACCAACAGGGATTGATGGCGTCGCACGGCTGCTCCATTTATGACAAACGCTAGGATGCGTTCTATTTTTATTTATTTTTTGTCTGTTCTTCCCTTTTTGTCTGTTCTTGTTTCCTATATAACTGTGATTTTGTATATCCTTTCTGTAATGTCCACGCCCACAATTTGGTGATGTCACTAATTGGTCATTCTCAGCACCTGAGCTGTATTGTTTTGGAGCTCTTTAAGAGCAAGTTCTTTGTCTGTGAAAATCATACAGCACTGACGAAGGTCTGAGGACCCAAACGTTTGCTTTTTAATCGCACCATGAGCACAGAGCACCATAAGAGCATGGTACAATAAAATAAAAACTATTTTTCTAACTCTCAGTCTAAGGAGTTTTACTTATTTTTCTATACGGTGAGCGAGTCTTTTCCTGTCAAAGTTTCCCTTCTCTCCCCCAATGCAGGAATATGCACATACAAAACAAAATGCCTTTTTTATATGAATGCCAGGTCTGTCGGACTTTGCCCATGCCGTGCCTGACCAAAGTGTGATGTGACGTTTGTGTGCTTATAGGTGGCCAACCTGGCGTGCTCCATCTCCAACAACGAGGAGGGAGTGAAGTTGGTCCGGATGGCGGCCCAACAGCTGGAGATCCTCTGCCCTCAGGTATCTAGATGCTTAACCCATTCTGACCCGAGATCAGATTCTAAAAAAAAAATGTCTATTACATCCTGACGGTTTCATTATTAACCCATTCTGACCTGAGATCAGATTAAAAAAAAAAAAATCTTTGATTTTCCAAAAATAGCAGACCTACAAGCTCGTAGCGCGCCACTCGGTGGCGCGCTATGAGCTTGTAGGTCTGCTATTTTTCCAATAGCTAAAGCATAACACAATGCTAACACCAAAAGGGGTTCCCGGGCCCAACCCAACCGTTTGTTTCACTTCTATCACCCAGAACGTCCCCCTATAGACCCCTTTAGAGCGCTGCTCTTTTCATTCACTCGATGCCCAAGCTATCGCCCTTCCCCCATGCCCACACAGTACCGTGCCAACCCCCCCCCCCCCCCCCCCCCCATGCCTGGCCTAGACCCCTGCAGCTTTTCAGCACAGCACAGCACAGCGCTTGCTTGCATGTCATGCCAGCTCTCTCATATACTTACTCTCATAAATGCTTACCGACAACAATCGACTATGGCATCTGTTTTTTTTTGTTTTTTTTATAGGGTTTTTTAATTCCTCTGCCTCTCACAGTCCTCATATTCTTATAACTTAATGGAAAAAGAAATGGGTATGTCAGTTCTACTAAAAAAGCCTGAATGATCCCGAGTCTTATTGGCTCTAAGGGCGGCGTAGTGAGCTTATCGTTGCCGTGCCAGCCTCGGTCCCCCGCTCCCCCCCCCCCCCCCCCCCAAACCCGCTCCAGAATTCCACCGCTGCCGTTCTTTTAATCGCACCTAATGACTCCCATTCATTCTCATGCTTTGATATCCACCATGTATTTCCCTGCTGCAAAAACAAAAAACACAAAAAAACACACCACGCAGCCATTCATTTCATTCATGCCTTCACAATATCCCCTTTTTTCCTATTGGGTCCTCCTCCACCGCAATGAATTGGCGCCATCGCGCCCGCAGTCCAAAAAACGCAGCGGGTCGTGCAATCAACCTATGCTAATGTCGTGGCTGTAGGGCTCTGTTGTAATGGGGCTTCGTTGTTTGTGAGAGAGACGGGGGAAAAAGCCTCAGTAATCAGACTTTAATTCAGGCTTACATAAACTATGCAATATGCATATAGAAAAACATTTGAATGATTAGACAGACAAGCAATGTATATAGGATGTAGTATTTATTAATATTATACTGCAAGTAATTTAATTGAAAACAGCACAGCACGGCTGTCGCAGAGCTCATCTCGATGCGGGTATGCGCCTGGAGAAAAGAGAACAAAAAGCCACGAAATTAATTTATTTATTACATAATACTTGCTTATTTGAGTGAACATGACAATGACGAGTAAATAAATATTAACACGACTCCCGACGAAATACGACATTAGAGTTATATATTGTCATTTTTATATAGAGGGGGAAACATTATAGGCTACGCGATGTAATTAATATATATTTGATTGATTGTGCCAAATAATCGCCTTTTTCCCCTCCACCCCTCTTTACATAACTCGCTTATTTTTTGCTCATTTTAAAAATTCAAAATACCATGTAAACTACGGAATTCTGGCTTGTGTAGGCCTATGCCCTCTCTACGAAACATATCAAGTTGAAATGTCGGGCAGCTTGCAGATTAACCATTTTCAGAAAGTCCGTAGCCTACATTTAGGCAATAATTAATGTGCTATTGTGCTATTCTCGGCCAATTTTCTACCGATTGTTCTAATTCCAAATGGCCTATATAATCCGTGAAGTGTACATTTTCATTGGGTGTATAATAATGTATTCATAAGAGAGGGAAGAAAAAAATAAATAAAAGTGAGTGCGTGTAGGCAACAATGACTTCTCCAGCTGAAGAGGTGTGAACGAGTGGTGCGGGGGTGGGGGGATAAAGGGGAGAGCGGTCGAATGGGCCGATATAGTCAGACTGAGTAGGAGTGATTTTTTTTCAGCCTTCCTAGTGTTAACCCATTCTGGGTGGGAACCCCTTTTGGGTGTTAGCATTATGCTATGCTTTAGCTATTGGAAAAATAGCTGATCTACAAGCTCATAGCGCGCCGCCGAGTGGCGAGCCACGAGCTTGTAGGTCTGCTATTTAAACAAAATCATGAACATGTGGTGCAAAGCTTTGAATATATACTCTTTTTTTTTTTTACTCAAATCTTTGCTTCTGGGAGGTGGGTCCCTGAAACAACACATTTACAGATGGGGGGGGGGGGGGGGGGGGGGGGGGGGGGCAGCGGCCAATTTCATATATTTTTGGGGCTGGTCCTTGACATGAAATATTGAGAACCACTGATATAGAAACATGAGGTTTTAAAAAAAGAATACACTTTTAAAATGTTGACGTCAGGCCTAAAAAATACACATTTAAAATGCCGACGTCGTCGGGCCTAAATGGGTTTAATTGTTTGTAATCGGGGTGATTGCTTGCAGGTGATTAATGCGGCGCTGGCCCTGGCCGCCAAGCCCAACAGTAAGGTGGCCCAGGACAACATGGACTTGTTCAAGGAGTCCTGGGAGAAGCAGGTCCGCGTGCTGACGGACGCCGTCGACGACATCACGTCCATCGACGACTTCCTCTGCGTGTCCGGTGAGTGTGGGGGACTTGCATGCAACGTTAGCATTATGCTATGCTTTAGCTATTGAAAAATAGCAGATCTACAAGCTCGTAGCGCGCCACCGAGTGGCGCGCTACGACTGACATAGAAACGACTGACATAGAAACATAGCTTTTTCAGAAAACTGTCAGGATGTGTAGAAGACATTTTTAGAATCTGATCTTGGGTCAGAAACTGACGGATGTTTTAGTTTAGTTTTTTTCCTCCTCGGTGTGTCCAGCACACTCCAGCTGCAGTTGCACACACAGGCAGTGGTCGTTACCACGTGCAGACCTAATATTTTTCACTTTTCAACCCACATTCGAGCCGTTTTTATTTTATATCTCACAACGGGTAAGGGCTAGTAACTATAATTACCTGATCTTGAGGCCTACAAAATCGGGGGAAAAAAAAAAACTCGACTAGTTGCTTATTGCCCTAGTATGGAATGGACTAGTTTAGATGAATATATATACTGTGCGAGAGCATTTAAGAGCATTGATTAAGAGAACAGTGGTAGTTGTCCTCTCCTGATGAGAACTATGTACGCTACATAAACTTCACAAGCCAGAACAAAGGCACTGACGATGTCTGATATTGACGTTCTGTCACATGTGCTAATGCACACACACACACACACACAACGGGCCGTCATGGTATGGCCTTAAAGAGTTCTCGTTAAGCATTAAGCAGAGTGACTCCCTTCACCTCCAGTCAAGGGCGGACTGCAGTTTACACAGCGGACATTTGCATTTTACAGGCTCCCTCCCCATTAATAAGCTGTCTGAGTGATTGTCTTCATTCTTTCCCCCCTCTGCCCTTGTGCTTCCTATTAGCCAACTTAGTGGAGAATGTGCAGCTTCAACTTGCTGTAGCCGTTTGTTTGCTGGCACACAGGCACAGTAGTGGCCCGCGTCCTTCTTTTTTGTTGAGTGAAAACACACCTGCATAGTAAAGTTGGCCGAGTGGCCAAGGCTCCAAAAAGTGACAGATTCCAGAAATACCTTTTTTAGGGTGTTTTATTTCTCCCCGATGCAGGTTATTTCACAGTGGAAACACAGGCCTGACAAACTAAAGAAACACTGAAGACTAAACTTACAAAAGACAGACAATTACTTGCAAGCAAATAGGAAACCAAACCCAGAAACTGTATTGGGCTATAAACCCTTCCCCAAAAGGGACCCCTAGCAGCTCTCCTGGGTGTTACCTGCTTGTTGCCCAAGCCACTACTGAACCTCCCTTTTATACTGGGTGAGACCATACCAAGACACAGAACTAATTGCTAACCTCTTATCTCAAATAATATATATTTGAATTTTACAATTCACTGTGAGCTACAATAATAAAAATATGCACTCATGTCCATTAACACAGTCTTCCAAGCCAGCCGGCAAACGTTAGTTAATTGGATGCAACTGTAGTTTAGGTGTGTGCATAGTTTTCCATCAATGTATGTGTATAGGGCACTGGTTGCCCCGTGACATGCATGAAGATATAAGATATACTTTATTTTTGTCCAGAAAGACATTTATCTTGGACGGGGACACAAAACTACAGTGACACAGTGCCGTACATAAACGGACAAATTGCACACTGCCCGTTGAACATCATCCGTGATCGCTGGGGTTATGTTTGCTCTGCAAGCGCGCGCACACACTGCCTCTTAATTAATAGCTAAAAGTGCTAAAAGAAAATGTAAAATGATTAACCGGTCCCCCCCCCCCCCAGAGAACCACATCCTGGAGGACGTGAATAAGTGTGTGATCGCGCTGCAGGAGAAGGACGTGGACGGCTTGGACCGCACCGCTGGCGCCATCCGAGGCCGCGCCGCCCGAGTGGTCCACGTGGTCACCTCGGAGATGGACAACTACGAGCCCGGGGTCTACACCGAGAAGGTCCTGGAGGCCACCAAGCTCCTCACCGACACAGGTACCCATCAGTGGTGTTTTTGCCAGCAAATTTCTGTTTTAGTTTTAGTTTCATATAGTCTCTTGCATAGTTTTCACTTAGTTTTAGTCACATTTTAGTCACCTGGAATGTATTGGTGTTAGTCTAGTTTTAGTCGACTAAATGTCATAAGATTTTAGTCGACTAAATCTACAGGTGATTTAGTCGACTAAAATGTATTTTGGCGGGCCTTGTTGCCGTCTTAATGACTTATTTACACTTGCTGAAAATAGCCGATCTGCTATTTTCAGCATGCAACCAAGTGTAAAATGACTTATACTGGATCTGTTGTCCACTAGTCCCTTCCTAACATTTTAGTCTAGTTTTTATTTGTTGACGAAATTGTCAGTATATTATTTAGTCTTAGTTTTAGTCACCATAGAATAGTTTTCATTTAGTTTCCATTTTGTTTTCTTCAGTGGAAGAAGGTAGTCGACGAACATTTTTCGTCTTAGTTTTAGTCGACGAAAACAACACTGGTACCAATGACACTGTAGTGGCAAACTTCCTCTTCTTTAAGTTTGCACACTTACATGTAGCAGTCTCAAAAGGAGTTCTTCACAGTATTGTACAAAAAAAGAGGTTTTTTACTTGATAAAAAAAACAATACAAAAACTTATTTCCTTTCTGTGGCTACGTTTACATGAAGGGTGATCATTCCGAATAAATACTTCAGAATAAAATACATCCGATGTAATGTTTTTTGCCGCGAGTTTACATGGGAAATGGTCATTCCGAATGAGTGTTTATATGGAGAAGTGATAGAAGACATGATACATGTTAATTCACGTGAAACTACGCCATCTGTTGGACACATAAAATATAGGCAGTTCATTCATTGTGACTTTCAGACGAAAGGCGACACTTTGAAATCCCATCATTTCATTCCGCAGTAGTTTTGAGGCTGCTGCTTGGATAGGGACGGACATATTATGTTTACCGTCTTTTTTTCCCCTCCTGCCGCGGCTCCCCTTCTCCGCTGGGAAGGTGATCATCTCGTTTTTATGTGTAGCCTACTTTATTATCTACAGCACGGCCAGGGCACGCAACACACTGATTATTATTGTATCGGGTCGCTCGTTATTTTTGAGAGAGAGAGAGAGAGAGAGTGTGAGAGAGAGACCGTTGAACACACACACACACACAAAATGCACGAAATAACGCGCTCTATGTGCAAACTCCTCGGCGCGCCTTGGATATGAGGCTTATGAGCGCCTTGGAGTTGGAGCGCAATGGAAATGAGCATGCTCAGAAAGACCAGAATTAATTTACATCCGAAGCAGTGTATACATGAGTCCAATTTTCTTTCAATCACATTGAACATCGGAGTAATCCGGCCAGTGACATCGGAATGGTTTTTAGATCGCATCGAGCGTTTTCATTCGGATGTAAGTTTTTGTAGGTGTTTACATAACAACGTTTAATAGGATTAAACTTATATTCGGAATGAAAAGGGGATTTAACTGCTCATGTAAACGTAGCCATTGTGTGTGTGTGTGTGTGTGTGTGTGTGTGTGTGTGTGTGTGTGTGTGTGTGGTCAAAAACTGTGTTGCTTCCAAAGCTGCTTCACTTAATTCACACTGCCAGCAAACCCCCCCCCCCCCAGACAATATGAGTTGCTAATCAACATGGCAAGGAGCATCCCATTGGCTAAGGCTCATTAATACAATTAACTCAGAACTCACAGAGCTGCATTCTACAGGACATGTTAACCTCCTAATATCACACAGGTGCATTGTATAGGACTCGTTAACCCCCACTATGGCTCTTACAGACATCAGTGTTTTTCTGTGTCTTTTGTGTTCTCTCTGTTGATACCGTTATATGTTGTGGTTGCACTAAACGGAATGTCGTTGTATGTCTCATACAGTGACAATAAAGATCTTATCTCTAGCATGCCGATATGAAAATAGAACTGGGAACTGAGAGGGAGCCTGTTTTTGGTTAGCATTTCTTTGGGTGTTTATCACGGCATAACTTTGGTTGCTATGTCGAAAGGAATCCGACGTTTATTTTGGGATGGTGGCAGATATTAAATATGATCATTTAAAAGTGTCAGAATCTGAATCTGAAGAATCTGAAGAAGGATAAAAGACCTGAAATTCTCTCTTAAGATAAACCCAAGTCCACAAGCTATACACTTGCATAAGCAACAAAAAAGCAGTTGCTTTTCAAGTTTTTTTTCCCCTCACTTTCTGAGAAGTGAAGTGCTTTATGTGTTTCTCTATATTGCACTTTATGCTAAAAGCTAGTGAGCTCAGTGATTTTAATGGGTGCCAGAATCAAAATGGAATACAGCAGATGAAACCAGAAGATAATGGGCTCTCCTGGGACTCCAAATATCAGCCCAGTGTGATGAATGTTGAAGAGGTTCAAAAGTGCGTTTATACAGTTATACTGCCCTCCCTTTCCGTTCACTACATCCCTCTATAACCCATTCTGGGCGGGAACCCCTTTTGGTGTTTTAAGCGTTACGTTAAAGGAGTATTCCATACTAAAAGGCTTTCTTACCTTTCTTTGTAGTTGTTACGTCCCCACCAAAGAGGTCCAGGTGCTATTTTGTGCAAAAGCTCCTTATTGGCTATTTCCCCTACCATAAGCCCTAAATGAATTGCATTAAATTGAATGGGGCTATGGGGTGTGTGCAAATATTATTATTTCGATGCAAATAAGCGAATTAGCACAACACCCCATAGCCCCATTCAATTCCCATTCAATGCAATTCATTGAGGGCTTATGGTAGAGGAAATAGCCAATAAGGAGTTTTTGCACAAAAAAACACCTGCACCTCTTTGGTGGGGACGTAACGACTACAAAGAAAGGTAAGAAAGCCTTCTAGCATGGAATTATCCTTTAAACTTTAGCTATTGAAAAATAGCAGATCTACAAGCTCATAGCGTGCCACCGAGTGGCGCGCTATGAACTTGTAGGTCTGCTATTTTTGAAAAATCGTTAAAATGTGCCTCAAATCTTTCCGAAAATTGTTACGATTTAGAAAACATTTATTTTTTAATTCTCGACGTCAGGCCTGAATGGGATAAGGGCCTCATCAGCAGACGGAGGTTGATGTTATTTTTTATTCTGTATGAGGCTAAATTGCGCTTTTGTTTCACGATCCTTTGGAAACATGTCATTTCTATCGAGCAACAATTATTGAGCGGTTCGTAGGACAATTTTGTCTAGAGCGTGCAATCCGTGCATGACTATTGAAATCTTAACTCCCCAGTTTGACATGCATCAGTCTACAGACCCTCATTTATATTGTAAAATCACTGTTAATTTAACTCTGAGAGTACAAACGGAACCAATTGGACCCGTTAGGGCAACGGAAGTTGCAAGGAATGAACAGCGACTGAGCGAGTCGTTATCGAAAAATATGAACGCTTTTTCGATTATATATCGTATAAATTAAAATGATAGCAATGTAAGCTAGCTATTGTAAAGCACACTTATTTAGTGGATCGTTTCCGGGTCGTGGGTTTCAGAGTAAAAGCGGCCAATGTCAGTCCGGCACCCCCAGAGCTCCTATTTTGAAGGACTTCCGTCACTGATTGTGTTAAATTGAATGGTTTATGAGAGGAACTTTTAGTTTTTGTTGGCAAACTACGGTAAATTGCTAACTAAATTTGTTCTATAAATGTTTTAAGATGTCATATCTTTATTTTTGTTGATGATTTGTGTGATGCCTCGATCTACAGAACACGCTCTGCATGTGCTCGTGACCTTTCGTTGGTACATAAGACACAATTGTAATTTATTTTGGTGTTAGCATTATGTTACGCTTTAGCTATTGAAAAATAGCAGATCTACAAGCCGAGTGGCGCACTACAAGCTTGTAGGTCTGGATTTTTTTTTGGAAAAATCAAAGAACGACATAGAAACATAGCTTTTTCAGAAAACTGTCATTTTCAAACGGATTTAGAATCTGATCTCGGGTCAAAATGGGTTAATGCAAACGTACCCGGCATCCCTCCGAGGCAGCACCCGTGGGGCAAAATGCATTGCCTTTTGGGATCGCTTTGTAAAACGTTGAATTGCAAAGCTGCTATGCATCATGCTAAATAAATGCAGGCTGTAACCTCCCTCACACATTGACTAGTGGCCTTGTTTTATTTCCAGAATCCCACTGCTCGCGTGTTAATCCTGGTGTTTTTTTATTACTTCGCCCCACCCCCGCACAACTCCTCTTAACTTCCGATTGGTAATACGCAGAAGATGAATACATGAACATATGCCAACTGTCGGAGCTTCTTGTTATTACCACCACATTTGGCTTTAACTGTTCAGAGGCTAATCCTTTTTTTTTTTTTTTACTTATACAGCAAAGGCATCTTGTATTTTCAACAAACCACAGTTGGGATTCTTACTATTCTCTCCAGAGCCTGCCTCTTATGAATGTCTGTGTTTGTAAATTGTTATGTCATAAAGCCTAGAGATAGCCTATCAACACGGGGGAATGCCGTGGCTACGGATTAGAGCAGTAAGCTCTCATACAGCCGGATTTTAGGGGGTTTTATGCATGGCGCTTTCCTCTGTTCGTCCAGATGTTTATGAATGAATAATGGGATGTTTACATGGAAACAAGTCTGTGTGGCCTCCCGTTGTCTTTTGTCTGTTTATATTGTCTGTGCGCGCCCGCCGCCCTCACCCCCACATCGACACACGTCGGAGTGAGAAGTCAATCGATGTAATTTCTCTCTCGCTCCGTCGCTTTCTCACATTTTTCCACATGCTCTTTTCTCTCCCCCCCCCCCTCCCTCCCTCTCTTCCATGCCTATACAGTTATGCCGCGGTTCACGGAGCAGGTTGAAGCGGCGGTGGAGGCCCTGAGCGCCAACCCCTCCCAGCCCGTGGACGAGAATGAGTTCATCGACGCGTCCCGCCTCGTGTACGAACGGCGTCCGCGACATCCGCAAGGCCGTCCTCATGATAAGGGTGAGCCCGATACT